>NW_026585895.1:4009412-4149154 GCF_907164565.1 Psammomys obesus | reverse complement strand
TCCTTCCTTCCTTCCTTCCTTCTTTCTTTCTTTCTTTCTTTCTTTCTCCTTTCTTTCTTTCTTTCTTTCTTTCTTTCTTTCTTTCTTTCTTTCCTTCCTTCCTTCCTTCCTTCCTTCCTTCCTTCCTTCCTTCCTTCCTTCCTTCCTTCCTTCCTTCCTTCTTCCTTCCTTTCTTGTGTCTGGCGGCATTTGTCCATTTGAACTGTTCATGTCTTGGCATAAGCATGGTGTTTCTGCTTTGCAGATGTAGACATGTGCAGCATTGTCTCTGGCTTGAAAAGGAGTGAAGACACTTGAGCAGGGTGGACGTCACTCTCCAGTTCTGGGGACTCTGGGTGACGCTGATGTGTCTATTAGTAAGCTTGGGAACAAAACCCCTGAGTTGATGATAGTTTAGTGTCATTCATCACTCAAGGTAATGACTCAGACAGCTGTGCTCTTAGCACCAGTTTCAGTTCTGAGGTACAAAAGAAAAGTGTGAAACTTTGTCAGGCACGGTAGCATGCATTAGTACACAAGATGTGGAAAAGGAAGTTTGAGATTAGCCTGAGCTACATAGAAAGACACTATCTTAAAACATGCACACACACACACACACACACACACACACACACACACACACACACACACTGAAAAGTAGGAGAGATAAAACTTCCCCTTTCTAGAAAATCTTTTCTTCATTGCTGATAACACCTGGCAGCTCCTATACCTGTTTCTCTCTCTCTGGTCAGTTTTTTTCTCTCATTGGCATTCTGTTTTATTAATTAAATTTAAAAGTGTTTTTGACTGTTTCATGGACAAGCAGCTGATTTTCACCATGCACTCCTCCCATGTGTTCTACCCTGCAGCCCCTCGATGATTCATGACCTCTATTTCACTATTCTTTTAAAAAATTATTAATTACAGTTTATTCACTTTGTATCCCAGCTGTAGCCCCCTCCTTTATTCGTTCCCAACCCCACCCTCCCTCCCTCATCTCCTCCCATACCCCTCCTCCAGTCCACTGATAGGGGAGGTCCTCCTCTTCCATCTGACCCTAGCTTATCAGGTCTCATCAGGACTGGCTGCATTGTCTTCCTCTGTGGCCTGGCAAGGCTGTTCCTCCTTCAGGGGGAGGTGGTCAAAGAGCCAGCCACTGAGTTCATGTCAGAGACAGTCCCTGCTCCCTTACTAGAGAAACCCATTTGGACACTGAGCTGCCATGGGCTACATCTGAGCAAGGGTTCTAAGTTATCTCCATGCATTGTCCTTGGTTGGAGTATCAGTCTCAGAAAAGACTCCAGTGCCCAGATTTTTTGGTTCTGTTGGTCTCCTTGTGGAGCTCCTGTTTCCTCCAGATCTTTCTATCTCCCCCTTCTTTCATAAGATTTTCTGCACTCTGCTCATATTTGGTTATGAGTCTCAGCATCTGCTTTGATACACTGCTGGGTAGAGTCTTTTCAGAGGCTTTCTGTGGTAGGTTCCTGTCCTGTTTCCTGTGCCTTCTTCCAATGTCTGTCCAATTTGCCTATCTGAGTGTGGACTGATCATCTTACCCAGGTTCTCCTTCTTGCCAAGCTTCCTTACGTGTACAGATTTTAGTGTATGTCCTATATTATATCTCTAAAATCAACTTATAAGTGAGTATATGCCATATGTGTCTTTCTGCTTCTGGGATACCTCACTCAGGATGATCTTTTCTAGTTCCCACCATTTGCCTGCAAATTTCATGATTTCCTTGTTTTTAATTTCTGAGTAGTATTCCATCATGTAAATGTACCACAATTTCTGTATGTATCCATTCTTCAGTTGAGGGACATATGGGTTGTTTCCAGATTCCGGTATAACAAATAAAGCTGCTACAAACATGGTTGAGCAAATGTCCTTGCTGTATACTTGAGCATGTTTTGGATATATGCCTAGGAGTGGTATAGCTGGATCTTGAGGAATAACTATTCCTATTTTTTAAATGTTTCTCTGCATTTTATATTCTTCTACTGAGAATTTTCTGTTTAGCTCTGTACCCCATTTTTTAATTGGATTACTTGATTTGTTGCTTTTTAACTTCTTCGGTTCTTTATTCTGGATATTAGCCCTCTGTCAGATATAGGTTTGGTGAAAATCCTTTCCCAGTCTGTAGGCTGTCGTTTTGTTCTGATGACAGTTTCCTTTGCTTTAAAGAAGGTTTTCAGTTTCATGAGGTCCCATGTATTGATTGTTGTTCTTAGAGCCTGTGCTGTTGGAGTTCTGTTCAGGAAGTTTTCTCCTGTGCCAATGAGTTCTGGGCTCTTCCCCACTTTTTCTTCTAATAAGTTTAGTGTGTCTGGTTTTATGTTGAGGTCTTTGATCCACTTGGACTTTAGCTTTGTGCAGGATTATAAATCTGGATCTATTTGCATTTTTCTACACATAGACATCCAGTTAGACCAGCATCATTGTTGAAGATGCTCTCTTTCTTTTTTCCCAATTGGTATGGTTTTGGCTTCTTTGTCAAAAATCAAGTATCCATAGGTGTGTAGGTTTATTTCTGGGTTTTCTATTTAATTCCATTGATCCATCATTCTGTTTCTATGCCAGTACCATGAAGCTTTTATTATTATTGCCCTGCAGTACAGCTTGAGATCAGGGATGGAGATACCTCCAGACGATTACTGTTGTACAGGATTGTTTTAACAATTCTTGTTTTTTGTGGGTTTTTTTTTTTGTTTTTTGTTTTTTTCCATATGAAGGTGAGAATTGTTCTTTCAAGTTCCGTAAAGAATTGTGTTGGTAGTTTGATGGGAATAGCATTGAATCTGTAGATTGCTTTTGGCAGGATACTATTTTCATATGTTAATCCTACCCGTCCATGAACATGGGAGGTCTTTCCATATTCTGATATCTTCTTCTATTTCTTTCTTCAGAGACTTGAAGACTTACTTTGGAATTTTCTTAGGGGACATCAAAGGATTAGGGACTTTGTAGGGTGATTTGTAGTGTGGGCGATGAAGAATACAACTCAGTGGTTCAGCACTTGATTAACATTGGTAAAACCCTTTTGATTTATGTTTGATCTCTAGTCTCAAAAATGATTAATTTTAATTCTTGTTGGAATACATGGTATGAGCTTACATTGGGAAGAATGAAATTTCTTGCATTAATTGAAGCTCAACTACCAGAACTACTGCTTATGGTTTCTGATAATTTTCAAATGAGAGGTCTTATTCCATTTTTTTTTAAGTAGGAAGATGAAATATAAGCTTGCAGTAAACCTAGCAGGAGGAAGAAAAAGGTGTTATTTGTGCTAAGTTTGTATAGCAAACAGGCAATATTCAACTCTATAGAACACCAAGGGTCTGTTCATGCCCTATCTGAGCAAAAAATACACTTCATTTTAATTTTCAATGTTTAAGATATAGGTATAAAAAGTATTTCCTTTCTGATTATTACATATAATGATATATGCATGTAACCCTTTGCTATAACTGCTATTTATAAGCAATTAAAATAAGCCATTACTTGATTTATCTTTATGATAATTTAATTTCATAGCTAGATGAGTTGCAATTGATTTTGTTCATATCTAGAATCAATTTTAATACCAGGGATTTTTTGTCTGGGCAATATTTTTTAAAGTGTCGAATGTGACCTTTTCATTGTTGGCTTTAGAAAATTATTATGGCTTTTCCTCTTCTTTTTTTTTTAAAGCAATAAATCTTGAAGTTTATTATTGTTTGGACTTATCTGAAGTATGTAAGCCCTGTTAAAGTTTGTATATTTTTATTGTTAAAAAGAAAGAAGTTCACAATGATTGTAGATTTTTTACTATTTTTCAGCTCATCAGATTTTTCACAGTCAATATTGAAGGAAGACAAACAAGCAAATTTGAATCCTATTTGCTACCTAGAGACACAGTTAACATAATAGGCTGTGACTTTCAATCTTATAGTTTATGATAGTTACATGCTCTGGATTTGGCAGGCCATTGACATACCTAATGAAAAACCTTTGTAATGGCACTGTTGTTTATAATGGAAGTTTTATGGTCCCTCTGCTACAATGTAGATGGAAAAGAAAAATTGAACTGATGAAGTTAGCCAGTGCATTGTCTGCAAGTTGAATCCCTAATCTCTTTTCCATTTTTGTTGCTGTCTTCTTGTAACTATATTCTTAATTATAACATGTAACTGTCTAATTTGTGGCTCAATTAACTTGTATTTCTACCATGGGTATAAATATCTGTTGTGATACTTAAAAGTAGCAACAACTGGAAACATCTTTGACTTTGTGGAGAAAGTGGAACCCTCCTCCATTGCTGGTGGGAATGTAAACTGGTACAACCACTTTGGAAATCAACCTGTCATTTTCTCAGACAATTAGGAATAGTGCTTCCTCAAGATCTAGCTATACCACTCCTAGGCATATATCCAAAATATGCTAAGTACACAACAAGGACATTTGCTCAACCATGTTTGTAGCAGCTTTATCGTAATAGCCAGAAGCTAGAAATAACCCAGATGTCCATCAACAGAGGAATGGATACAGAAATTATGGTACTTTTACACATTGGAATATTACACAGCAATTAAAAAAAAGGAAATCATGAAATTTGCAGGCAAATGGTGGGATCTAGAAAAGATCATTCTGAGTGAGGTATCCCAGAAGGAGAAAGAGACACATGGTATATACTCACTTATATAGACCTATAAGATATCATAAACACAGTGAAATCTATACACCTAAAGAAGATGACTTTGAATAAGATGTGCATAGAAAAAAAATATATGGCTGGTCTATGTCCTCAGATGGCTGTTGTGAACTATTACCTAACTACCCTGGATTGTTATGTAAAAAAAAAAAAGTAATTTAAAATTAATTCCTATATTCTTCAAATAAATGTTTTTCAGTTTTTGGTTATAATAGCTCAGACTTCAGTTAACTAATATAATTACTCAGGAATTCTTTTAGGGTGGTTGGAGTTAGGGAGTTTCGTACAGTTTCAGAAAGGGAACTTTTGAGGATTTGAAGGGCCTCAGATAATACAAAGCATAGAAGAGCAGCTACAGCCTGGGAGCATTAGATGAAGTGTGGAGGGAGATTAAAACAGAGCTGCTGTGGTTTTGAAATCCAGCATTCTTTCTCTAATGGCAGCCTTGCTGTGTCACTCATTCAGTCATTTCACATGACTACCTTACCTGCTGATGTCTTTCTTCATCTTTCTTATAATAAGCATGTATTATTTTTTTTGAGTTCAACATTTCCTTCTCCTAAAAATATTTTTAATAACGAGTGAGAGCAACTGTTTTGCAAAGACTCACATTATCCCAACTCTGTTTCCAGTATCCATATGAGCTTTGCAGTTAGTGCAGGAATCACACCTTTGTCCACCTAACCTTGTAATCTGAATTCTTCCTGTATATAATGTTAATCTTTCCTATGATATTGAGATTTGAGCAAAGAGACTCATGCTGACTAGGCTAGCAATCTACTGTTGAGTTACACCTGTAGCCCAAGGTACTATATTTATGAAATGACTCCATATTTTACACTGCAGATGAAGTTTAAAAGAGATGGTGAATAAAAATTTAATCACATAACTTAAAAATGTAAGGTGTGTGTGTGTGTATGTGTGTGTGTTTACGGCCAGGAGGTCCTCGCTGCAGCAGAGCTGTTCTCTTGACTTACCCACGGCACTTATTGCTTCTTCTGACTGTGGAAATGGGGAATGGGCCAGATCCCTCGGCTTCTATTTCTTATAAATTTCTAAATGAGAACACATACACAGGTATCCTTGAGACATTTCTCTCTTTAACACATTTTTAGAAAATATCTCATATGTACTTTGAAATAAGAAAGTGTAGTATTGACAAATGTTGCAACTCATGGTTCTGAGGTACTCTAAGATACCTTAATCCATCTGTATATTATTTAACGACCAAATCACAGTAGCCATCACATCTCTCACGTCAAAGATCATTTCTTTCTAATGAAAACATTCAGGATACTTTAATTTGTGTTTGTATGTTCCATTTCACAAGACAGTTCATTACATGATAATATATTAATTATTAACACTGACCAATGTGTGTCTACATGGAGTGTTTCAAGATTTCACTGAAAATTTAAAAAGACAAGTACTGGATACTATTACCTACGGGGTGAACACTTACCTGGATGACATTATCACAGGGCAGCATTACAAAGTCAGCTTCAGAGTGGCCTTCCATAAAGATAGAAGCATGTTCTATATTCTAGCACTGATGAATGTTACCTTATTTGGAAAAAAATCCTTTGAGCTGTAATTATGTTTGGGGGATGATAAGATAACCTGCATTTTATAGATGAATAACATTAAACCAGTGACTAACATCCTTATGAGAACAGACCCAAGTTAAGAAAGATTAAAAAAGAAAAGCAGACACACTTAGGAGAGTGTAATATGAAGATAGAGACAGAGATTAGAATAATGTAGCTCCCAATCAAACTGCTGAAGACTGCCATCTCTACAGGGAGCAAGAAAGAATTCTCCCCTAAAGCCTCCCAAAGGAGCACAGCACTGTAGGAACCTAGATTTCAGATATATGTCTGCACGGTTACAAAGAAATACATTTTATGCTGCTTTAAACACCTAGTTGTGGCCATTTGTAGCAGAGATCACAGGTATGCTTGTCCACAAGCTGTTTTCCAACTCAACAAAGACTGCTGCCAGAAACACTCATACAAACCTTAGCTATGAGATATTAAAGCGCTTGTTTGTAATAATTTATTCTACTTTGAGAAAGATAGAATAATGGGGACGTTATGACATACCCTTATGTTAGTTTTCTGTAGCTGCATAGAAATACCACAAACTTAGTGACTTAGCACAACATAAATCTATTGTGGCTCAATTGTGCAACTCAGAAGTTTAGGCGTTGCAAGGCTTGATTCTCTAATAGTAGCTAACTATGCTAAGTCAGCACCATGGCTGTGGGACTGAGCTGTGTGGGGTGCGGTGGACTGTGATGCTCTCACTAGGGGGTAGGGGCTCTCTTTTGAAGCATTCCTATTGGCAGCTTCCATGTTCTTGCCATTGTAGGACCCAGACCCTTGTTTCCTTGTCAGCTATGTGCTTAGACGAGTATTTTAAAAGTTAGAAGTTTATTCCTAAAGAGCAAATTATGATGGGTAAAACAAAAACTTCATTGCATGGAAAGAATAACAGAATTGAAGCAGACTATGAATTTATAATATCGAAATAGAGAGACTTAAAAATAAATTTTTAAAAATTGACTAAAAATGTAGCAGTTAGCCTAGGATAGCAAGGCTTTTCATTTTATTGAACTTCCATATATTAATGAGAAACAAAAAGAACTTGAAACTAACATTTTACAATAACAAACACAAAATACTAGAGGTAAATATCAAAGTGTGAAAACCTATGTGCTGAAAAGTTCAAAGCACTGAAAAGAACACAAAGAATTAAATAGATCGATGTTTTTATTTTACGTATGTGAACTTCTGGCCTACACGTAGGTCCGTGTACCATGTGTATGCTTAGGGCCCTTGAAGGCCAGAGAAGGGCATCAGATCTCCTGAAACTGGCATTACAGATGGTGGTGAGGTGCCCGTGAGAGCTGAAAAAATAACCTGGGTTCTCTGATAATGCAGTATATGCTCTTAACCACCCCTCCAGCACCACAAAAATAAAGAAAATCTGAATAGCTGAGGCATATGCCTATATCAAAATGCCTACTGTTAACATTTCAGTTCCCCCAAATTGTCAAATGAGAGTATAGTCCTGAAAAAAATCCTATCAAACATTTTAGAGAATTCACCAACTAATTCTAAAACTCCACTGTCCTTTTAAGGTAAATAAATCAATGTAAAAGGCACATATCACTTGATTTCAAAGACCAGTTAAAACTATGGTAATCACAAGTGTGATACTTGCCTAATCACAGATAAATAGAACAATAAAGATAATGATTGCATGGAATTCAAGCCATACACTGAATTCTCATGAAAGAGCACATGCAACCTGGCAAGTAAAACCTTGGCTTCTAATGACTGTGGAGACAGTTCTATGCACATGAACTTCACTCGTGCGCAAGCGTGCTCTCCAGCGGTTACACAGCTGCGCGTCACGTCCTAAATCTATCACATTTTCATTTCAGTAACCTAAGAGAGGTGATACCTTTGCCATCTCAGTTAAATATTTTTCAGATATGAGTGAGACATTAAAGAACAAATGGATAAACAGAGCTTCATCAAAATGTCAGACTTTCTCTTTCTTAAAGAATGAATGGTACAGTAGGGGTTCAGACAGCACAACCTATGTTGTGTGGCAGACTAAAACCCAGAAAGAAATGTTTTACAGCTCAATGAATCAGCTTCATTTGCGGCAAGCTATTTAGGAAGAATATATATATACACACACACATATATATTCTATATAAGTCTGGGCCAAATATATATATTTGGCCCAGACTTAGGGAGGCTGATAGTTCATATGATATGATATAGGCCCTGATGAGGGCCCAATGACAAATAACAGGAGCAGGAAATCGCATTTTGACAGGAAGTTAGAGTAATGTTTGATAACGGTTCACTCGTAGGAGACCTCCCTTGGAGAGACTGGTATCCCTTCCCCGAAGCATGGCGCTCAATCCTCAAAGAATCTGCAGCTAAGTCCTGCATAAGCACTCCCATCTCTTAGTGTGGCCACAGTGAAGATCAAGCTCCGATTCATGGATCCTTGAGTCCCATCGAAGAAAACACACAATCTGATCAAAAAGACTAGGGGAAATGCTTGAACCGTTACTTTACTAAACATAGCTCCTGAGTAGGGAAGCAAGCAGAGTAATGGCACTTCAAAGATTGTCTTCTCCCCACTTCCTACCACATGCCAACTGATATGGCAGAGCACAGGTTTATAAGTTATAATTATGATAGGTATCAGCCAAGCCACATGCTCAAGGGCAGTTCAATCCACAGTCACACTGATGGCCTTGGCTAAGCTAAATGTCACACAACAACACCCAAAAGTGATGATTCTGGATGAGAAACTGGTAGGGCTGAAGGCCTGTCAACAAGGAAAAGAATGAGGTAAGCGGGCAACCAGAACACATAATAAACATGCATAAAACTGTCACATAAAAAGTTAATAAAAATCCAGAGAGCACAGCTCATTCCCAGAGCTCTCAGAAAGGGGTGGAGCCCTGCTCATTTGATTTCAGGCTAGCCATTGCACTGAAGGGTTCTGGACTCGATTATGTATCGCCAACTGTCTACAGTTGAGAGCATTGACTTCATGGCAGCTTGTTACGGTCGCAGTAGGAGTCTAAGGCAAGCGGCAATGTCCCCACGCGCATTTGTTCAGCATCAATGTGCACTGAACAGGTGCAAGGCCAGCCCCAGTGAGACTCCATTACACTGTTTTAACCACAGCTAAAATTAAAATCATATAGAATTTTGTCAAAGATCAAATTTTGATAGAGGAACTTAGTCGACATGTGCTGCTAGTGGGTGAACAAAATTGTACAGCCGCTTTAAAAACTGATGGTTCCTAATTATTTAATAATCCAACATAAAAAATTACCGTTCAATACCTGGGTCCTTAAAACTGTACCTGGCACATTTATACAAAAGCTTGTACCAACATTGCTCACACCAACATTCATGTCAGTGTTCAACTAGAAATGTTTGCATTATTCATTCCTTGATGTATGCACACATAGGGTGTGATAGGCTTATTTAATGGACATTATTTAATCCACAATAAACAAATAAACCACTAATATGTGGCATACATAACTGATCCAGAAGAACATCACTGTCGGTGACAAAAGGCAGAATAAAAAGAATAGATTTGTCTTACTCCAGTCATCTTAAATTCTAGAAAATACCAATGACTTTAGAGAGAGAAAACAGCTGCA
This sequence comes from Psammomys obesus, assembly GCF_907164565.1. Taxonomy (NCBI): domain Eukaryota; kingdom Metazoa; phylum Chordata; class Mammalia; order Rodentia; family Muridae; genus Psammomys; species Psammomys obesus. The sequence continues at coordinate 4,139,279 of NW_026585895.1, read as the reverse complement.
GTTATCTGGTGCCAGGAGCTGGGTTGCTCAGGCAAGAGAAGCGGAATGACAGTGGGGCCCATGGGATCTTTAGCATGTCATGGAAGTGCTGGTGACTAAGTGTGAAGATGGCTCCACAGTGTATGCACGTCAGGATTTAATCACACGAATTCATCTTGTGAAGTTTTTGTCCCGTTAGTTTTGGTGAGACGCTAAGGAGTAAAGCCAAACAGGCTAACTTACGTGCTGTCTGAGGACAAGTGTGGATCCTGCGCATGGAGTGGCTTTGGGGAGCTGAACTGTGCTGGCTGGCTTCTTCTTACTTAACATTATGACAATCTGTGAGGTAAGGCTTGAATTTTGAACAGTAAAGGCTGATGAGTCAGGATTCTTTTAGAGTTCGCTCTTAGAGATTTCCGCTTTTGTTTCCCTTTCGAAGCGGCAGGAGAGTGTGTCACAGTCATCTGAAGCCAGTGCTCTAATTAGGAGTTTTTAGACTTGACTTTGGAGCATCAAAGCCAGCCCAGACAGGCAAGGAGTAGCATGAGATCCTTGTATTTTCAAAGGCCAGACTGCGATGCTGGTCACTCTGACAGGCACAGTGAGAGAGAGATGCATTCCAGAAAGGGCAGGGACCAGTCTACTACTGTTCCCAGAGGTGGGCCTCATGGAGAGGAGCTGGCCATGAACAGTCCTGAAAGGGTTCTGCTCCCACAGATCTACAGGGGAATGTGATACCAAAAGACACATCTGCCATAGGGTGAACCATCTCAAGTTCAGACAAAAGGACAAAATGAGGCTGTATTAGGAGCTGTGTGCACACCAGCCCTTCAGCAAACTTCAATCAGTGTTTGGTCTAGGAGTCACCTCCCTGCTCTCTTAGATCTAGAAAAGTGTTGCAAAGAGGAAGAGTTAACACAGGTTGTCTTTTCAGGGTGTATGCCTGAGAATACTTATTCTCCTTCCCTGGTATAGAAGGCAGGTGATCAAGGCTTGGCCTAATAAAAGCAGCCATGCCGCTTGTGAGTTCTGAGCAATGTGAGTACACGTTACGGCAGAACTGTCTTCATCTCTGTCCTCCCACTAGGGAGAAAATAAACACGACAAAGTGTCTTCAGTTACGCTAATAAGGGAAATCTGAGATTACAAACGAGAGTTATGGACTAGCTGTACAAAGAGCCCACGTCTATGAGGCTGTGTGGAGCCAGGCACGGGAGCTGGGCTGTTTGCCTCTGACCTGGGAGTTTGCTCAAGCACATCAAACTGCATTAATATTGAAAAATCTGCCTTCCTTAGAGCAGGTTTCACAACCTTAAGAGAGAAATGGCACTGTGTGAAATGGAAGCTTTATATTTCACTTGAGAGAAATGTAAAGTATTAACATCTGTGAAAACAGGCTGCTAATACCTAAGCCTGACAGGCATAGCATTGTGTGCTCTTTTGGGATGCAGAAAAATGATTTTCTGTAACTCAAGGAGGGCCACCGAAGCGGGGGTGGGGGCGTGTGTGTGTGTGTGTGTGTGTGTGTGTAGGAGTTGTTTCATCTAATTGCTTCCCCCTGCCAGAGCGAACTCCCTCAAGAAAATAGCTACATGTGTTATGTTAAAATTGACTAAGCAATACTTCATTATATGATAGAACTCAATTTACTTCATGAGAGAGATCTGCCACCTTGAATTGCACAAAGGAATCCAACCATGGTAGAATGTTGTCAAATAGGTAAAAACATTCATGTTGGAGCTTTAGTAATCAAAAGTAATTGTTGCAACAAATATACAGTATAATCACTTTTTACATTATTGAAAAGACTGCACTGTTTTTTATCCCTCCATGATTTAGAGCATCTTATTATTGTTTTAAATTTGGTTTTATTTATTACAGTTTATTCACTTTGTATCCCAGCTGTAGCCCCCTTCCTCCCAATCCTACCCTTCCACCCTCATCCCTTCCTAATTCCACCCTCCCTCCCTCTTCTCTTCCCATGCCCCTCCCCCAGTCCACTGATAGGCAAGGTCCTCCTCCCCTTCCATCTGGCCCTAGTCTATCAGCTGTCATCAAGACTGGCTGCATTGTCTTCCTCTGTGGCCTGGTAAGGCTGTTTCCCCCTCAGGGGGAAGTGATCAAAGAGCCAGCCACTGAGTTCATGTCAGTGACAGTTCCTGTTCCCCTTACTAGGGTACACAGAGACTGAGCTGCCATGGGCTAAATCTGTGCAGGGGTTCTGGGTTCTAGGTTATCTCCATGCATGGTCCTTGGTTGGAGTATCAGTCTCAGAAAAGACCCCTGTGCCTAGATATTTTGGTTCTGTTGCTCTCCTTGTGGAACTCCTGTCCCCTCACTATTTGCTGATGATATGATAGTATACAAGAGTAACCTTAAAAAAAAACATTCAACCAGATAGCTCTTTCAGCTGATAAACACCTTCATCAAAGTGGCTGGACACAAAATTAACTCAAACTGTTTCTCCAACCAAGGACCATGTATGGATATAACCTAGAACCTCTGCTTGCATGTAGCCCATGGTAGCTCGGTATCCAAGTGGGTACCCTAGTAAGGGGAACAGGGACTATTTCTGACATGAACTCAATGGCTGGCTTTTTGACCTTCCCACTCCCCAAGGTAGGAGCAGCCCTGCTAGGCCACAGAGGAGAACTTTGCAGCCAGTCCTGAAGATACCTAATAAGCTAGGGTCAGATGAAAGGGGAAGATCTCCTCCCCTATCAGTGGACTTGGAAAGGGGCAATGAGGACATGAGGGAGGGAGGGTGGGATTGGGAGGGAATGAGGGAGTGGGATACAGCTGGGATACAAAGTTAATAAACTGTAACTAATATTAAAAAAATTAAAAAATTAAAAAAAAAACAAAATTAACTCAAAAAGATCAGTAGCCCTCCTGTATACAAAAGACAAAAAGGCTGAAAAAGAAATTAGAGAAGCTATGTCCTTCACAATAGCCACTAATAACATAAGGCACCTTGGTGTGACTCTAACAAAGCATGTGAAGGACCTGTTTGAAAAAAACTTCGTCTTTGAAGAAGGAAAATGAAGAAGCTATCAGAAGATGAAAAGATCTCCCATACTCATGGATAGGTAGGATTAACATAGTAAAAATGGCTATCCTGCATTGTCTTCTTCTGTGGGCTCAGAGGAGGACCTCCCTTATCAGTAGACTGGGAGAGGGGCACGGGTGGGGAAGAGGAAGGGTGGGATTGGGAGGGAAGGAGAGAAGGAGGTACAGGGGGGATACAAAGTGAATAAACTGTAATTAATAAAAATAAAAGTAATTAAAATAAAAAAGGAAGTCAGAAAAAAATGGCTATCCTGCCAAAAACAATCTACAGATTCAATGCAATTTCCATGAAATTACCAACACAATTCTTTACAGAACTTGAAAGAACAATTTTCAATTTCAGATGGGAAAACAAAAAACCCAGAATTGCTAAAACAGTCCTGTACAACAGTGGAGCATCTTATAATACAGGATCTAGTAGCTCTTTTATTATACTGGAGATGTCCCTTACTGTTCACTTTTCTGTTGAATATGTCAGAGTTTTTCTTTTCAGTAAATGTGCAGATTATTAAATCAGTTTGGTTCATAATACAGAGTAGTTTTGTAGTCTTTAATAGGCTAAAATAAAAATTCTAAGAACTAGTCAACTTTTTTTTTTTTTTGAAAGAGGTGATGGTTTTCAGCTCTCTTGCAGAGAGCAGTCCCAGGAGCCTCTTGGCATAAGTCAGCCTCACTCATTCTGAGGAATGCTTGCCTCTCTCTGGCCATGGAGTTCAGCTGTACCTTGAAGGCTCTTGAAGGCTCTTGGCTCATTTCTCAAAAGGGAGTTTACTGCATCCTCTATATTTTACGCATTGTCACACCTTCACAATTAACTTTTCAAATTCAGAAACCAATGCTTTGCGTTTTGGTTTAAAAAAACCCATAAATCAAAGAATTCTCTATTATCCCTCCCTCTTACTTTTTTCTTTGTGATTGTAAGTGGCACTTCCGTGAGCTTTCTTTGTGCACCAGAGAATGCTATGCAAAATTCCTTTTCCTCATTGTTAAATAGATAAATATTGAGAAACAGTAAGAGCAGATAATAACTAGCATTTATGGGTTCTTTCTGTAGATGAGGCTAAGGGATTAAAACATCTGTGTCTTAATCTTAATAACTAAACTAGTTCTGGTGACAGTTCTCTTAAAGATACACAAAAACCTCAGTGTAGAGATATCCAATCAACCAGGGGTATAGCTAGAGACTGAGCTTGAAACATCTTACTTCCGTGCTCCTGAGACAAACGCTGTAAGAAATTATTTTTCTGAAATATAAGCATGACCATTTATTCACTCTCATTTTATACATAAATCAACCAGTCTAAGGATAACTTTAATAAGGTGAGTGCAGAATAGCATTCCTAATAGTATATATGCTTCATGTTCACACAAAGACATGCACCTATGCATACACATACGTTATTTCAAATTAAGAAAGAATAGAACAAGTCTGCTTGAACGTTCTCTTACAGCTCTGTATTTCTCATTTGGTACCTCACTCACATTTGATTTTGTACCTGTCTCTTCTTCTTGAAAATTGCTACTCAGGATTTAAATTGTTGTCCATGAAAAAATAATTAGAACTCTATGCCATACTGAATTATTTTTTGTCGATTGGGGTATTTATGCTTCTTTAAAATAACCTTTTTAAAAAATGTCATCAAGCAAAAAAGTGTTTGAAGTAAAATGTATGAATCAGAGATTTCATTTTTCTTCAAGGTAAGAGATTTTAACTTACATGAAGGAAGGTTCTAGGAACAGAGGCTACAACAATGTTCAGTGATGGTATCTGAACACATATAAGGAGATGGGAAGGTATCCTGGGAAGACAGATACTCATCGTAAGGAAGAACACAGTCCAGTCCTGGTAAGTCTATTTTGGACCCAAGGTTTAAGAAAGAGTCTGAGTCACTTTGAGTTCACTGAGATTTTGCAGTTAGGGAAAGAATGAGAATGAGTGAATTTGTCAAGCTTCATCCAGATTGTAAAGTCAGGTCTGTTTGCAAAGGCCACATCACATGTGAAATGAAATATGGAAAAAAAAAAAAACCCTGAAAAGTATAAAGGTAGCGATAGTGGTGTGTGTTCATTAATTAAGATGAAATACCTCTGCAGCTGAAGAAACGTAAGTGTGTGACCAAGCGGAGGACTAAGAGGAGTCCTCTGTGGACTCCACCTCAGTGCTCTGGCCTTGGAGGGTACCCGCCCCCTGTTTAATCAGACCTCTTGATCAGACCAGTCATATTTATTCACACTGTAACAAGCTACCTGTGCAGGAAAGGGGACATTCTAAAAGTCACGTGTGTACCTCTCTTTGGCTATCAAACAGTTAAAACAATGGACCCCAAGAAATTGGAATTTCTCAGGAATCAGATGCCAGAAAAAGATGATGTCTAAACTGTGGGCCAGACTGGAGGGGCATCTTGTCTTCCAGGAGCAGATTTAAAACTTGTCAGACTCCCTTGCTGGGAAAGCAGAGTTTAGGCAGCAGTAGGTCAGTGCTGACGGTGGCCACACCTCAACAGGACTGTTGATGTACATACACATCCCAACTCTGGCCCCGTGTTTAAAAATAAACCTTATGCCAGAACCACGAAGATGAACTTGATGATCGGCAATGAATCTTTTTTCACTCTCCTCAATTTGACGTCATTAAAGTAATCTTTTTATTGTTTTTACTGGTACTTGTGGTTTCCTTGGCCTGTTAAGGATGAGTGGACCATTCATGGAGATAACCTAGAACCCCTGCACAGATGTAGCCCATGGTGACTCAGTCTCCAAGTGGGTACCCTAGTAATGGGAACAGGAATTTACATGAACTCAGTGGCTGGCTCTTTGACCACCATCCCCCCCTTATGGGGAAGTAGCCTTGCCAGGCCACAGAGGAGTACAATGCAGCCAGTCCTGATGAGACCTGATAGACTAGGGTAGATGGAAGAGGAAGACCTCCCTTTTCAGTAGACTGGAGAAGGGGCATGGGACGAGACAAGAGAGGAAGTGTGGGATGAGAGGGAATGAGGGAGGGGGTTCCAGCTGGGATACAATGTGAATAAACCGTAATAAATAAATAAATAAATAGATAGCTAAACACATAAATAAATAAACACATAAATAAACACATAAATAAACACATAAATAAATAAATAGATAAATAAATAAATAAATAAATAAATAAATAAATAAATAAATAAATAAATGAAATTTAGAAAAAGAATGAATAGCTGAACCTGCAGCTGTCAGGGTCCAGGCTCTGACCCTTAAGTCCTAAGGACACTGGATGCTTCTATGGCATGCAGAAGTTAGGATACATACACTTTTACATTATCAAATGCCTAAGTTTGCTCTGAAAATAAGCTCCAGAAAGTAACCTTAAAGCAGCAAGGCCACTTCATCTTTCCCTCAGTCTCCCCTATATTCATAGTGTAGTTCTCTGCTCAACAAATTCTGCTGGAAACGCTTTTCATGAACGTAGTGGTTATTATTTTCTCTTTGCCCTGTTGGAGACAGATTAACACTGAAACTTCAGTGAACCTTAGGAGCAGTTCTCTGATTTTCACATCCTTCCCTTAGGGCTGTTGCAATGCCAGTTCAAAGCATTGCTTTCCCTCTGATGAGGGTCTGCTCTTTTACTTTGGTAACTTAGAGAATTTTGAGCTGTTCAAATTCCTTCAAACAATGGCTACTTCTGATATACAAACATTTCTTTCTGTTACTCTTTGTTTGAAATGAGAAATTCAAAGCTTTAAAAATACTACACTATAGAAACATTTTCCGGGGAGAGATTAACATGGCAATAGGCTCCACAGAAACTGTAATTTACTGCCTTTCAAATGAATGTCAAGTTATGTTGGCCAGCACATTCGAATGCTCCAATCACTTCATCTACTCTGCTTCTTACTTTCAAACACTAAAATACAGTCCTTAATGTGTGCCTCATTGTCACACTGTCACCAAGGATACATGATGCAAAATGCTTGGCTCTGTGGAGTTACAGCAAAAGGTTACATATCTTCATTACTGGCCTAGGTGCAGTCATTACAGCACCCCAGAGCACTGCAAGTTTTGTGTGTAAGATATTATAAGCCAATCCTCTTAGATGTGTGTAGTCTGTATAATCAGTTAAATACTTCCACAGTTCATTACAGCTGTTACTAAGGCTCCTGGCCTTGGTCCTGCTTCTGGGAGTCCCAACAGACAGATTGAAAGGACTTCATTTTGATGTGGACTATACCTGGAGGAACAGGGACTCATGGGAGTCTTAAATCCTGTTTTCATGACCCTGGCAGTAGCCAGAATTTATATAGGAGAAAACAAAAGTAGGGTGGGCAAGAAGTACATACAGTTAAGCTCTCTTGACCAGGCTCTCGTCCAGCTGATCATTTTTTAGGTCAGGGTTTGTGGACTCCTGTTGGTGTCTGGGCAATCACTATTGCTTGGAATAAAGAGCCATGGTGTTATAAAACTGCTCTGTTCAAGAAGCCAGGGAAACACCTGAAGATGGTGTAATGCTTTCACATGTGTATCCCTACAGGGTCAAGACGCATGAAGTCAGAAAAATGGAAGTGCAGAAAGGCAGAGAATGGGTGGGAAACGGCACAGCAACACTTCTCTTGACAGAAGAATATTTTCGTTCAAGAAATGTTATCGAGAGACCACTGGATGGGCTGAGGTGAGTGGCAGAGTGTTTCCACACTTTGGGATGTTTCACAGGAAATAAACTCAAAGTGCCTGCCAGGACACGTTAAGTCTTGCCAGAAAAAGGGAGACCCCGTGGGAGGCCTCGGCAGAACTTCTACCTCCCTTCCACAGACAGCACTCTCAAATTCTACACTCGACATTCTGTCCACGGGTGTGAGTGTATTTATAAGCCAGGGCACTTATTTCTATCTCCTCATTGTCTGCTAGTAAGAAATCAAATATGCTCTTTTATTTCTTCTTCATCATAGACGACCAATAGGTATCCCTCTTCCTCCTGATACTGAAAATCCCGATAGAAGAAATGCACCTGGCCACATGGTTCAGGATGAAAAGTCCTGGAGAGGTTAGAGTCTGTGTGATTACAGGTGTGGCTGGCGTCCACTCCTGTGGCCCAGGTGAGAAGATCAAGATCTTATCTATGCAAATATGATCACATGCAAGAGTAGGAAGAATTTGAACAAGGAAAAAATTGTGTGTGTGTGTGTGTCTGTGTGAACTGGTGGTGAGTCACAGGGGTTCAGGTTGTGAGCATCGAAAGGGTAAAAAGGTAGACACTCACAAAGCAATTTTGCTTGCTTATGTTGGTGCTATTTTATTGCTTGACTGTTGGTGCATTTTATTTTTAACAAGTAGAAAGACATTCAACAGTGCTCAGAGCAAAAACATATAATTCAGTAGATAAAGATATTTTTATCTTCTCATTGTATATGTTCTCATTAGAACCATAGAGCAATACCTGCCTGTTCTACTGAAGAAACTTTCTTTTAAAAAATGCAATGTTAATTGTGTGTAGCAAAATAAATTTGTCCCCTTACTCTGGCAGGCATTAAGCTTGTTTCCACAATTCTATGAGTAACTTTGACTAATTACCTAACGCTTTTAAAACTGTCTTTGAATTATAGAGACCTTTGCTTCAGTTTTTTTCTTTACCTGTCCACTGCTGCCTGCTAATATTAATTAGATTGTAGCCACTAAATTAACATGCAGCAAAGGAAAATAAATTAAAATGCATTTCTAAGAGCTGGAAATGGCATTGCCTTATTACATATTTCATGTTTTTCAGTTCGGCCACTAACCTAAAATATTCCTCTCAGGAAAGTGGCTGTACAGTAGAGGAAGGCTTTTACTCAAAAATTGTAATGGTTTAGTGATTTCGGTAAATCGTCATTATCTTACTAATGAAATTTCTGCACTATAAATGGTAATCACATAGTTTGCTCCAAAATATTTTCATGATTTGCCTACTTCTAGTCTTCTGTTCATTCTTTTAGCACAACAAGCTGCGGTGTGCTGTTTGCACAAAGTAGTGTCCCTCTTTAGCAAGAGTCTGTCTCTTGCTGCCCATTCTGTCTTTTAGAATACATATGCGTTGTGTACTGGTATTTAGTATTTTACTAATGCTAGATTTTACAGATTCCCCAAAGTTCATAAATTCTAATCAGAAACTATCTGTCAAGAGGAAGTTTAATTCTTATTTTTCTACATGGAATTCCCAATGAAGGATCTTTCTGCTTTTTTGTTAATGGTATTAATTTATATTTTCTTTTTAGTTGTTGATTAGAATTTTCCATCTAAAATGGGGACAATTATGTCAATGGCTATTTAGTTTCAAATTTAAACTATCTAAAAAATTTCTTTGTAGTATCATATGATCACAGCATATTCTTTGACGAAGAGCTAGGCTGTCTGCTGGTGTGAATAGTGATTATCACTAATGAAGCAAAACTCATAACCAAAATTTCTCATTTTAAAAAGGATTTTTTAATTTTAATTTAATTTTATTTTTAATTACAGTTCATTTACTTTGTATCCCCCCTCTAGTTCCCTTCCTCCTCCCTTCCCAATCCCTCCCTTCCTCCCCCTTCTCCACGAATGCCCTTCCCCAAGTCCACTGGTAGGGGAGGTCTTCTTTTTCTTCCTTCTGATCCTAGTCTGTTAGGTCTCATCAGGAGTGGCTGCATTGTCTTCCTCTGTGGCCTGGTAAGGCTGCTCCCCCCTCAGGGGGAGGTGATCAAAGAGCAGGCCAATCAGTTTATGTTAGAGGAAGTCCCTGTTTGGATTACTATGGAACTCACTTGGACACAGAACTGCCTTGGGCTACATCTGTGCAGGGGTTCTAGGTTATCTCCATGCATGGTACTTGGTTGGAGTATGAATCTCAGGAAAGACCCCTGTGTTCAAATGTTTTGGTTCTGTTGCTATCCTTGTGGAGCTCCTGTCCTCTCCAGATCTTACTATTCCCCACTTCTTTCATAAGATTCCCTCCATTCTGCCCAAAGTTTGGCCATAAATCTCAACATCTGCTTTGATACTCTGCAGGGCAGAGCCTTTCAGAGGCCCTCTGTGGGAGGCTCCTAACTTGTTTCCTGTTTTCTTCTTCTGAAATGAAAAACAAGGAAATCATGAAATTTGCAGGTAAACGGTGGGATCTGGAAAGAATCATCCTGAATAGCTATCCTGGAAGCAGAAAGACACATAGTATATACTCACTCATATAGACATATAACATAGGATAAACCTACTAAAATCTGTACACCTAGAGAAACTAATCTAGAGGGAGGACTCTGGCTAAAATGCTCAATCCCCATCGTGAAAGGCAAAGAGGATGGACATCAGAAGAAGAAGAAAACAGGAAACAAGTTAAAAAAGATTTTTAAGATTAAACATTTTGGAATTATTTTAAATTAATATATTTGATGTAATAATCTTTAAAATGTCTAGTAGGGGCATTTCTAAAACAGTTTGATACAAATTACTTTAAAATAATTGAAATCTAAAAGTTGAAATGCACAGATTTTTATAACTTCACCTACATCTATTTTTCCTTAATCTTTCATGTTTCATCTTTTGGTGAAATGATGAAAATAATCATTTTTCAGATTTATTAAAGTCTGGCAAGTTTTTCCTCCTAAGTACGAAGGTAAAAAATATAAAACAAATGAACAAACAAACCAGTAAAGAGCCTTAAAAACCACTTTGTCTTGGCCAGATCCCAGAAAGAAAATATTTCTTTTCCCAGCCTGGGTTGAAAGACCCATGAAGGGCTCTCACGTCTCTCATACAGTCCTTGCCGTGATGTCATTATTTAGAGCAGCGTGAATCTCGGTCGAGATTTCTACGGTTGGGATTGTTCTACCCAACAAAGTACACACCATGTGCACAGACAAAACCCTGTGACCCTGTAAGGCCTTATAGAATCACCTGCAGGGTTAGTTTGCCAGCAGATTCCCCTCTTAGTCTACGCGAAGAGCATGCTTTGTAATTGACACACCTGATGCCCATCTCAGTGAGAAGGAATCATTATATACTCATTGTTTTTTTGCTGTTGTTGTTTCAGGATTTCTTTTTTTTAAATTTATTTTTAATTTATATATTCATTTTACATCCCAATCATAGACTGGGCCTATGACCCTTATACATAGTAACCAATGGGCAGTTTGATCTTCATGTGGGTACCTTAGTAAGGGAGCAGCTTCTCCCCATGACATGAACTCTGTTCCCTGCCTTTCTTCCCCATAAAGTGGCTGCCTTGCCTGGTCTCAGTGGATTAGGATGAGCTCAGTCCTGATCTCAACTTATTATTAAACAGGACTGAGATCTAAGAGATTTGGGAGCTGCCACACAAGCAAAGAGATTGAGGAAGGAGTGTAGTCTCAGTTCCATTTGTTTAATGTTGGCTAGGGGGTTATGGTCTTTATTATGTTGAAATATGTTCTTTTCTAATCCTGGGTTCCTTCAGTGTCTTTATTAAATGCTGTTTTTAAAAACAACATTTTCTACATATATATTGAGAAAATCATATAATTGCTGTCTTTGTGTCCATTTACATGATGCTTTCCATTTATTACTTTTGTAAACACTGAACCATGCTGAGCAAAGAGAGCAATGTTGAGAGTATCACCACACTGATTTTAAGTTATGCATTAGTAACTGAAACAGCAAGACCCTGGCAAAGAACAGACGTGACGATCAATGGAATGAAGCAAAAAGTATATATGTATGAAGTCATAGCCACTTAGGTTTTGAAGTAGATGCCAAAAGTCAGTCTTTTCAAAAACTGGTCTTGGGAAAATGTTTCTGACCCTGTAGAAAAAAATCAATTCCAACTGGATCAAGTACCTTAATGAAAGTCCTAAAGCTTTGAAACTTTTAAAAGAAAAAAATATAGGAAAATACTTCAAGATGTAGGCGTCCACAGTGACTGTCTGAATGGGACTCTCTTCACTCCTGCAATAATGCTGACAATTGGCTAAGTCGTATTTTGTGAAATTAAATAGTTTCTGCACAGGAAAGGATACCGTGAGGGGAAGAAGTAGCTTACAGAATGGGAGAAAATTTTTGCTATGTGTAAACTTCACGGAGGGTTAGTACTTGGAATATACAAAGCACTAAAAAATGTAGTTTGAAATCAAACAAATTGACAAATGGGGCTAATGAAATGAACAAATGGTTATCAAAAGAGGAAGTACAATGGCCATAAAGATGAAAATAATATTCAGCCTCATTTAGCCAGCAAAGATTTTAAAATTAGAATATGTCAGCCAAAATATACTCATTAGAAAAAAAATCATATAAAACAAACACTGAGGATACTGAGGATAAAGACAAATGGGAACATTTATATGCTGTTGGTGAGTGTGTAATATAGTGGTTATAAGAAAATAATACAGAAATGTAGGAGGAGAGGGTAGTAGAGGAATACAGGGCAGCCTTGGAGAGGGAAATGGCATCTCTGTATGATCATAAATCATTGTATAAATGCATGAAATTCTGTGAATTAAAACTACAACTAAAAGTTAAGAGAAGAAGAAACAAATGAACTATTTCAGTAACTGTGGGTGTCGGTAGAAGTTTCTCAAAATATTAAAAATAGGTCAACCCTGTGACCCAGCTGTGTGTTAAATGCATATGTACTCGAAAGACTCCAACAGACCCCAGGCTTGCTTCCCTTCAGCATTTATAATAGCTCAATTATGGAACCAACCTCTATGTTCATGAACTGACTTAGTTAGGGTTTCTATTGTTGGGATAAAAGAGCACAAGTAAAAGGCAACTTGGTGAAGAAGGGATTTATTTGGCTTATACTTTCCACCGTTGAAGAAAGTTAGAACAGTAGCTCACTGCAAGACCCTGGAGGCAGGAACTGGAGTAGAGCCCTGGAGCAAAGATGCTGATTGGCTTGCTCTGTGAGGTTTGCTCAGCTGCTTTCTTTTACAATCCAGAACCACTCGCCATCCACAGGGGGCTAGGCCACCCACATCAATCATTAATCAAGAAATACCTCAGAGAGTTGATTAATAATACCTCGTTAATCAAGATAATGCAGGCTAATGTTATGGAGGGATATTTTTTAATTTAGATTCTGTCTTCCCAGATATGTCTAGATTTTTGCCAAGTTGACTAAAATACATCGTTAGAGAAATGGATAAATAAAATGTAGTTTATAAAGAAATGTAGTTCAGCCACAAAGAGCTTAGATGTGTTGTTTCAGGAAAATCTAGCCAAAGAGTAAAACATGCAGAGCAAATTAAGTTGGCCTTAGAGAAATGCTGAATGTTTGATTTTACTTATGATTCCTGCGTCTCACGTGGATAGACAAAATTACGTGCTTATAGCATGAAAATAAAACTAAACTATCCAGGGGAACGAAGGAGAGTAATTGAGGAAGAGTAACAGAAAAGATAGGTAGGAGAACACAGGGCAGAGGGAAGCATTATGAAATTATGGAAACGCTCTTACGTAACTTTTTACAGTAAATATCCATCAGTGGGAAAATAAATGAACTGATCAAAAAACCAGATCCTTCTCTTTCCAGTTATCTCCCATCTTGTGGATGTGCCATAATCCTCCATAGCATTTGCCTTGGTTGTAATTAGGATTACGGTGGCTTGGGTGTTCCATATTCGTTTTCCTCAGTTTCAGCACGCTAAGGGTACAGACCAGCCAGTCCCGTCTTGCTCCTCACTGGGACCATGAGTCATGGTATGTTTCTGATATAACTTTTGTCAGCTAATGGATTTTCAAACACATTTCTTCACATGGTTGTCAATTGTCGTGATTTGACATGTAAGCTTCTTGACCTGATGTTGGGACTTCCTTTTCAATGGAGAAGCTTTGGGGATTAGCACCTCTTTGCTTACAGGTATTTCTTTTGAACAGAGATAATTCCCCTAGTGATCATTTAGCTGCTTCACAAATGCTTTTGGATATTTACTTACTTGAGGAAGCAGCATTTTAAACGTTACTCTATAAAAAACTATAAGAAATATAGTTGCTGTAAGTTAATATGAGAAACTAACATTCCATACATTCTTTAAAGATTTTCTTTATTGTTCAAAAATATATCTATTTCCCCAAAATATATCAATTCACTAGACTGAATTAAAAAATATTCTCAATGTATTTCCTTGTATAAGATGTTACATAATCTGATTGGCCTGCTCGTTGATCACCTCCCCCTGAGGGGGGAGCAGCCCTACCAGGCCACAGTAGAGGACAATGCAACCACTTTTGATGAGAACTGATAGACTAAGATCAGAAAGGAGAGGAGAACCTCCCCTATCAGTGGACTTGGGGAGTGGCATGCATGCAGAAAGGGGAGGGAGGGTGGGATCGGGAGGGGAGGAGGGAGGGGCTTATGGGGGGATACAAAATGAATAAAGTGTAATTAATAAAAAATTTAAAAAAAAGATGTTATTGAATCTCAAAATATGACACGTCAGAGCAGGACTTGATCGACAAAGCTTACCTGGGCATTCTGCGTATTGTTTTAACACATTTCTGTGGGTTTTCTTAGAGTCTCGTATGTGTTTGATTACACTTACTTTCTCCTCAGCTCTTCCTTGGTCTGCTCCACCTTCCCTATCCAGCCAGATGTATGTTGTTGCTGCTCTTCAACCCATCACAACCAGTTTGTGCTCTCCAGATATTCACGGATGTTCAATCTTCTGCTGAAGGAGGATGGTTTACCAGAGGTTACACTCTTTGGGGAAATTGTCTTTCCTTCTTCCAGTGGCTAACACTTGTCAACAGCTCCACAGTTAGGGGCGGGTCTGGCGTCTAACTCCCTTTTCCGTGCTGGAATTTGGCCTGGGTTGGGTTTCCACACGTTTCATGCATGAGCAGCCACCATAAGCTGCTTTTGGAATTGCCTTGCTGTGTTCAGAAGATACTGTTTCCTTACAGTCTTCTGCTGCATCTGGTTCTTAAAATCTTTCTGTCTCCTCCGGCACAATGATCCAAGCCTTGGGTGTGGGTGTGTGGTATATCTGCTTCATTTAGAAGAGCATTCTGCAGTTTCTTATTCTCTGAACATTGGCCAGTAGTGGGCCCATGTCTTATCATCACCTACTAAAAATGGAAGCTTCTCAGATGAGAGTTGAAAGATTCACTGATTCAATTAATAGATGTAACAATAAATCATTATGAATTAGTTTATTACTACGTTCATTTAGCTGAGTAATATTAGTAGGTTTTGTAGGGCCTGTGACACCTATTAGTTCTTGGCCTAATAATGCCATGTATGGCTTTTGTTCTGTCATGAGACTTAAATCCCACCAGAGAGTGGCTGATTGCTCATGACCTTCATGCCAATATTTCACTAGTGGGAACACCTTGCCAGGCCAGCCATTATTACAGCTAGCAGGTTCCTGCTGGGTATGACTGATGATTAACTTTTCTCCTCTTTCAGCATGCACAACCCTTTCCAGCACTACAGAAGATAGCCATTAACGACAAGGCTTCCAGGTCAGTGCCAGTTTGATTGTTCCATGTGCTATGACTCAAGTGTGTGGCACTGTCAGCAACAGGATTGTACCGTCAACTTGTGGAGGGTAACCCAGAGCACAGGCTATAACCTGTAACGTTTAGCGGCTCCTTGAGAACTCACTGGCCAAAGACTCAAAGTAAGATTCGTGGCAGTGAACACTCGTTTGTCAGCCTTTGGGTAGAATAGAACAGAAGGGGCTTTGTTCCTGTGGTATAATTTAATTCCATTTAGAATGCTTTTAAGTATACATATAAATGTATGTATTTGCTCCTTCCGATAATTACATGTGCCAGATGATGCTCTTCTTATTAACTGAGTTATAACCTGAGTGTGTGCTTAGGCATTGTTACATTTCCCCAGTGTAAACACTTCTTATTTAAAATGGAGATCTTCAAAGTTTTCTGCGTGAAAATTAGTCAACAGTTTAGAAGTGTTTTAAAATTGTGTTTTCTTTTTGAAAATTAATTGATAAGGAACCTTAGTGCAAAATCAAGACATAATTTGTTTGACCAAAGCTTTAAATTGATGATGATGCATTTTTAAAACTTAGAAGTAAATATATTTAATTCATTAACTTGTTCATTTATTGAATATTTGGAAATCTTGTATATGGAAAGGATTTTAGAGACTGGGCCTACAACAGAGGGAAAAACACACATAGATTTAATTTCATGGTATCTATATCATAGTAGAACAAACATGAAAATATTTATGAGGTTGGTCTCTCCTATAAGAAAATATTTGCAAGTGAGGTCCTACTTTGAAGGATACCAAGAAATCAGAGAAGAGGGACAAAATAAATGAGAAAATGAGAAATAATTGCCTCACTCATGATGGATAGGTATTTCACTTGCCTTTTTCTCAATGAAGCAAGAAGCCATTTTTAGATGGGATCATGGCACAAGTTTTACATTTGTGTTTCTTAATTTTTTTTATTTGTGTTTATATTTTTATGTTTTATATTTGTGTTTATAATTAAACACAAACATTTTTATTTGTGTTTAAGTCCTTGGGAATTTTAAAAATTTTGTTTGATAAGTTTAAACACATCGCCTGCGTGTCTACCCAAGCAGCACAGGTACACCTGCTCACCACAGAGGAGAGAAGACGGCCTCAGATCCTACAAAGCTGGAGTTACAGGTGGTTGTTAGCTACCCTGTGTCTGCTGGGAAATGAACCTGCTGCCTCTGCAAGAGCAACAAATGTTCTAAGCTTCTGAGCCATATTTCTAGCCCTGGTAATTTTTTTTCAGATAGCATCATTTCAACATATGCTATGTTGAGATTGTAAAAAGACAAAACTGCTATATTGGTTTGCTTCATATGCAAAGATTTACATCTATTTTCAAATAAAATTAATAAGAGAAAACTATCTCCATATGCCGCACAGTACAAAATGCAACGTTAGCAACACTAAAGACCAGGGTTTCCTCAGCAGTTTAGTATCAGACTCTTAACATTTTCAGGTTTCTATTTCTTTAAAAACGTTTTTTAGATATTTATTTATTTTCTATATGTACAGTGTTCTCCCTGCATATGTGCCTGCATGCTAGAAGAGGGCACCATATTCCATTACCTGGTGGTTGTGAGCCACCATGTGGTTGTTGGGAATTGAACTCAGGACCTCTGGAAGAGCAGCCAGTGCTTCTAACCTCTGAGCCATCTCTCCAGCCCTGGTCCTTCTCTTAATAGACTCGAAATGGTTCACAGCACTCAAGTCAGGCACTTCACAAATACATATCCTAGACACACATACACATAACTCTGATGAATTAAGGTAAAAAATTAAAAAAGTTGTTGGTGAACACAAAGAGCTTTAGGTTGGTTTTAGCTAATTAGTGCGTATAAGAAATAAAAAAATAAACATAATTTCTAAGTATTATAATAAAATACATCTTGTGAACATATCTCTTCAGAAGATATCGCTATTTGGGGTGGCATTATTTTTATTTTATAAATGCCTCGATATCTGGTTTAATAGAAACAGGGCATTTTTTTTTTTTTATATTTGCTTCTGTTTGGTCTGTTGTAATTCACTGTTTTGGTAGGAAGGTATGAAAAAGTCCAGTCTGAGTTAGACCTCTAATTAGAAAACAAGAAAGAAAATATTTTAATGTAATTTTCTGTTATGAATGTTACCTTTTTAGTACTGTATCAAAACTCCAACGGCTGTAGCTTCTTGCAGATTTAGTTGTAATTCAGAGCTGGAAGTTTTGTCTGCGAACTTTTCACGTGCTCTTGCAGTAAAACCTACCTAGTTTGTACTTTGAACAAATATCATACCCATTCGTAATTTTAGACGCTACGAATTTACCACTTAGAAGAAGTTGGCTTTCTGAGTTACACAGTGAGCACAGGAGAGGGAGAAATACAGGCAGTAAGTCTGTATTTGCTCTCGGACTACCCAGGACTCACAAGGGTAACAGGGAGTCCTGGGCACCTGCTCTGAGAACTTGGGCATTGGCTGTCTGTTTTAATCTCAGGCATTACCTGTTATCAGTATTTTTCACAGCCAACTTGAATTCAGACCCTTAGCGCTTTGTCTGCGTTCCATCGTGTCATCTCAATGTTCCATCTGACATCTTCCGCAGTTATGATTTTAGAACTTCCCAATAGTCATGGCTATGAAATTCCTATTTATGTTTCTGGACAAATTTTAATTTTATCTTTGTTCTTGCAAAACAGTTTTAGGTTTTAAATAATTGCTCAGGGGGTTTGTACTTTGGAAGTCTACCTAATTATCTACCCGGTCTACCTAATTATCAGTCTCTACCATTTGTCTCTAGTAGATTTTAAGGTTATTTTTGGTTGTTATTTAAATTTTCATCATTTTGCTATAATATCTGTGGGTGTTTGATTCTTCCTTATCTAGGAATTCATTGGGCATGACATATATGAAGATTATTCAATGGTTTTGAAAATTATTCATTTCTTCTCTGCTAAAATTTCCCTGTTTCTTTGCTGTATTTTTGTGCTTAATTTTAATCTTTTCTTCACAGAGGTCCCTGCATTCAGGAGCTGAATTTGCTACAATTCTATAAAGATCTCTTTGAAATCAGGATCTATTAAAAATACCTGCATTGGCATAATAATTCTCAATGGTTTTTTTTTTTGAGGGACTTCTTTTGCAGTCTAATATAAAGTTTTACAGTTCTTGTTTTATATTTTCTTACATTTTTCTTCTTTCATATAGTATCTTGAGTCCATATGTAGCTTATTTTTCTCTACAGAATATTTACTTATAACCACAATTTAAATTGAGAAACGGAATATGTTTGTTTATGTTGACAGTCACCTGGGGAGCAACCAGTAACCTAGGACCATTCTGAAATCTCTGTTTCAGGGTTAATTTCTTTTCTAGTCCAGACAATCACTGTGTTTTCAGACTAAAACTCAGTCTGTGTGTGTCTACAGTTAAGAATTCTTTGAAAAAGGAATTTTCCCATCTGGCTTAAAGTCAGAATTGGAAAATTCCTGTGTTGTCTAATTCTTGTGACTAGGTTATGCTTTTGTTCTCTTTTTGAGGGACATCTAGAGGAAAATAGAAAGATCTGGAAGGGAAGGAACTCTACAAGGAGAACAGCAGAATTAATATACCTGGGCCCAGGGGAGCCTGCAGAGATGATACTCCAACCAAGGACCATGCATAGAGAGGGCCTAGACCCCCTGTTCTATGGAAGCCTATTGGCTGTTCAGTCTCCAGGTGGATACCCTAGTAAGGGGACAGGGACTGTCTCTGACATGAACTCAGTGGTGGGCTCTTTGATCACCTCCCTCTGGGGGATGCAGCCTTACCAGGCCACAGAGGAAGATGATACGGCCAGTCCTGATGAGACCTGATAAGCTAGGGTCAGATGGAAGGGGAGGAGGAGCTCCCCTATGTGGGGAGGAGGAGAGGGCATAGGGGGAGGAGAGGGAGGGAGGGTGGTTCTGAGAAGAGACAAGGGAGGGGCTGCAGCAGAGATGGAAAGTGAATAAATTATAATAAACAAATATATAAATAAAATTAAATTAAAAATTCAGTGTTGAATTGTTTGGAACAGAGATTATTTTCCAAAAGCATAGCTTCTTCTCAGAGGAGGAGGAGTAAGAGAAGATGAATGCTGAGAGAGGAGAGGTTAATTACTGTTGGATGATTATTAATCATGAGTTTGCATAAAGAATTTTAATTTTGTATTTCCTGTTTAAACAGAGTGCAATTAGGAAAAAGTATTTACTATAAGTAAGCCTTTGCACGGGTAAAATATTTCCAAGCAGTGTAAGAGGATTTTTAAAAATTTAGGATAAAGTCTATAATTCTTATCCCTAGCTCGAGCAAAGTAAAATGGATTCTGGAAGATTGGCTTCCTGGTAGCTTTTTTTTTGTTGTTGGATCAGCTTGGCTAGACTGTAGTCCAAGTTCTTCAGCCAAACACTGATCTAGCCATTGCTAAGGATGGATTTTGAGATGCAATTAAAGGTCCTAATCAGGTGACTTTAAGTAAAGGAGATAGATGGGGCTGACCATGGCATTGGAAAGGTATTAAACATACCCCGAAAGGAGAAACGGATGGAGGGAGGCGGGGAAGGTCGTCCTGTTGTGGCTCTGCCTGCACCGTGGGCTCTCACCGCTGTTTCTTCCTGACTGCACAGCTGTGTCTGCAGCTGCAGGTCCTACAAGGAGTAAAACTGTGCTTTGAAGAGGGTTACTCTCTCCTCCCGCTGTGTGCTATCCACTGTGGAACAACCTGCTGGTCGTGCTTCGCCGCTCTGGCTGAACATCGATCCCGCCACCCAGAGCAATCATTATAAACGTTCTTACCCTGATTCTGGTAATTTTGTTTTTCAAAGACATTTTCTACTTCTAATGATCTGATAATTTTTGTTTGCCAAGACATGCAGGGTTGGCAATATAGCCAGCTAGTAATGGTAGTATAATATTTGAATATTTAAAAGAAAATGGACAAACAGAAAAAAAAAAGCAGCAGGGAATGATATGTACCTTCTTGACACAGGAGGATAGCCTTCTGCCTTTTTCCTTCCTGTTAACCTTTTGTAATAATAGGGACTAACTCAGTACCAACTCTTGATACTCCTTGCTTTCTTCCTCACTGGAGAGCCCCTCTGCCCCAAATCTTTTTTTCCACCCTTTTTATTTTCCAGCCCACTTTTTGACGAAAGTCTCCAATTTAGTGTCTGCTCCGATGGTTGTTTTTAGTTCATTCCTTTAGTGTTATCCAGGTACATGAATCAAAGTTCGCCATTATGCTGATGACTCTGAAATTTACATCTTGCCATGATTTCCTTTCAAGTTTAGAGTCTCGTTTTTAATTTTGCCTAAAAGCTATCTCCTCCTACCTGACACGTGGGCACACTAATGTCTCCCCATGTGAACTTCTGTCTTCACGGTCTCCATCTTCAAACCTGTTCATTCTGAAATATTTATGGCTTCATTCTAGGGGTCAAGTTAATTATTTTCAGTCTTTGTTCCTTATAGTCATATCTTGCATGCAATGCACCACCCAGAAAACTCCTTAGCTTTCATCTCTAGAATAAAACTATACTCTTACAGCCTCTGCTGTTTATATCCTAGGCTAAACACAAAGTTTTTTTCTTTTTCTCTCTGAGCTTTAAAACTAGCCTTCCATCTGCCCTCATGGCTTCCATCTTCACTTTTTTATGGCCCGTTATGTGAGGTACTGTGTGGTAGGATGCGAAAAGTGACATAATCTCACCCAGTATTCAGAATATTGTTTGGACACCCATAGTTGATGTGCATAGAGTTGGGTGTCTAACCCCACACTCCCACACAGCAGTCAGTCACTCTTCCACTGTGATTCTCACTTCCAGCCAAGTATCTTCTCATCTCACTGAAAGCCCAAGTATGCTCATTGACATGTAAATACTCTCAGATGATTTTCTCCCAAGCCACTCTCTTTAGAGTCAATTTCAGAAGAGAAAATGTCCCCTTTAACTTACCTTACTTAACTTAGGTGCCATATTAAGAGCAGAGTTTTGCTTAATGGTAAAGGATACTTCAGGTAATAAACTCTGCTTTCATATGAAGCCCGTAGCTTTCTTTTTCAACTGGAGTTGTTTTTAGAAAGTGCTTGGAAAACATTAGCCACAAAAGTCTCATGATTAGCAAACTTCATCGTATTACTTAATAGCCAGCTTCTGGGGATGGATTGCCTATAATATATCAGAAATGATAGAACATCACATTGTCAAACCCGTCATAGATGGCTGTATCCCAAGACTTTTCTTTACAAGAATAGTGGGGTCTTATAACTTAGGAACCAACACTGAAGCTTTCCTGAGTGTTTTATAATGGAATTATTTCTTGCTCATTTCTTTGACAAACTTACTTGGAGAGTATTCCTCTTTCTCTTTAGGAAAAACATGTTAAGGAATTTCTTCACCCTCAGGTTGGTCTTTGTATCTACATTTATCTTTGGTCAGGGCCTCAAGCAGGGCAGGAACTTGGCAGCAGGAACTGAAAGAGACTAAGGAAGAGCACTGTTAAATTGGCTTGTTTCTGATGGTTTGCTCAGCTACCTTTCTTATCCAGCAAAGGACCCACCAGTGCATGAGCCATCTCACATCCAACATCCTCTAAGAACATGTACCATAAGCTTGCCTCCTGGCCAGTGTGATGGAGAGAGATTCACAGCTGAAGTTCCCTCAAGTTGAAAAAGCAAAACACAGAATCTCAACTAACCAGCACGATTAGTATTCTCGTCTTCTAAATATGCACTAATTATATTTTGAGAATTCAAAACATATGACACAATTGTTCTCTGCCAAGTTTATGGTACGTTCACCAGGTTTAAGGTTTTTACCTTGTCATATTCTGAAAACAAATACAAGAAATTGACTCGGTGTCTGCCAAATGTATAAACCTATAGCTTTTGGGATATTTTTCTAAAACTTCACTGATATTAATTTCCTTCAGACTGCTGAAATTAAGAGCCACTATGTGTGCCACTATGCATGGCCACAGTGTGTTTTAAACTACCAGATGAAGAATGAACTACTTTGAGTTTTGATTTCCATATCTCTATCAGATATCATGGCTTCAAAAGATGTTCTTTGTGATTTACCCATCCCTTTTTCTTTGTCTCATTTAATTCATCCTCTAATGACTTCTAGAAGGAGAATATTTGGACACTTTTGGTAGAAACCTCACATTTATGTTGTATATTAAGGCAAATAGATATTTGAATATATTTTTATTTTCTCTTTGTTAAAAGTAACAGTAGCTTATTATTTTTACACCTTTATGTGTTGTTCTATGAGCCATCCTCAGCTGCTGGGAAATGGATATTACAAATGTGTCACCTGTTCTCTGTAGCTTTCATGATGGAAATTCATGTTTATTGAAAATCTACGGTGACTGAAGAGCTTGCAAAACATGTGAGTTCCCAGTACTCCTGAATGCTTCTTATACTAGTATATGCACCTGAAAATAATGAGAATGTATTTCTAGAAGATAAAGCAAAAAAAAAAAAAAAAAAAAGAAAGAAAGAGTCATTATTCCTCTTTGGGGGACTAATATAAGGAATGGTCTTATCTTTCATTAAACACCTTATTTTCAAGGTGTCTATAATGTTTTCTAAAGTATATAAATCTTAAGCACAGAGAAATAATTGTTCTTCATGGAAGAATCTTATTAAAGTTTATGCATGTGGTTATCATGACAAGGTCATGGTCATTACCTAGGCTTTCACATTAAAATTTTTTATTCTTATGCGAAATACTAAGTTCCATTATGTTTTGGTAGCAGATTAAATAGTTTGAGACTAGAAATATAAATTAAATACTTCCATAAAACAGTATAAACTAGATAAACGTTATGAGATCAAATTTTATAAACACGCAGGTGTTTATAGTACTGTATATAAATGTACTATAGACCAAATGACCTGTGCTTTTTGAGAAAGAAATAATATTTTCTGAAAAGCAGGAAAAGAATTATAGAGGTAAACTGCTTACACAAGTGATTTCTAGTCCTTTGTAGAGAACAGAGTAAGTAAAGCCTGAAGATTTTACCCAGCCTCAAGATCCAGGGCAGCAGAGGCAGGCCTCGGGTCAGGGCAAAGTTCATAGCATCAGACATGATCCTGAAGAGGATATTTAGACTGTTTGCTGGAAGCCTGTCTCCTAGAGACCTTAGGTCCAGTCCACACAGCGGTTCCTCATGGAAGAATCCAGGGATTGTACGTGGTGTTACGTTTGTGCCCAGGAAGGTATGCTCTTGCTTTGGGAAGAAGTAGAAAATGGGCAGTGGCTTTTAATGGGGCTTCGTGGACAATCAGGTAGGAATGGAAGCACATATACACTGTGAGTTCACCCAGAGTCTGTGAGTTCTGAGAAGTTCAGAACAGCGGTTGACTTGATGCATCTTTCATCAAACAAAATTTTCTCTTTTAAGGACAGCTAATATAAAGATTAGGACCAAAATGCATGAGGATTAAAGCCTCTGGCAGTGAATGGTGAACGGAAACACAGAGTCAGGATAAGTAGAAGTTCGCATGCACTTTGACAATGCACCATCTGTGTTTAAGACCGGAAGAGAAAAGCGAACTGGCAGAGGGGATCAGGCTGGTAGCTACTCTCACTCCTTGTGTGCTGGAAGGACTTGCGAGCTCTGTGAACAACCAGCTCTCCCTGCTGGACCTACGGGCCCGCCTTCTGGAAACTATTTTAATCTTTGGAAAGGACCCACTTCCTTTCTCAGTGCTTAACAGAACCCACATTTGTATTTTAGTCATAGGAATGAAAATGCTGCAAAAATAAAAACACTAATGAGACCTACCTCTTTTATCTAAGTGTAGAACACTAGGTCCTAACTTGATTTGGGTATTTAAATGACTGTGTTTTGAGCGCATACGTAAGCAAGCACACATACATGCACGTTCAAAGAAGCGTTAAAGCGACTTATTTTGTTAGTTTTCAGCTCAATTGAGTTTGCTTGAGGGAAAATTATGCATTCTGAGAAATGAGTTCATTAGCTCAGTACTATTTATTTTTAAAACGATAAATAATATTTTTTCTTCAGAAACTCAGAGAACAATTATGAGTATAGAAAATGTAACAGAAGTTATTAAAGTTAGAAAGTTTTCAATATTACACTTTTTAAAGTTAAAATGGCAAGGACAAGTGGATAATAAAAATCTGAAGTTAGCTCCTCCAATTTAACATCCAAAAATGAAAGAAAAAAATCTTATCGCATGGAGATAAAAGAGGAACATATTTAGCAAGAGGGAAAAACACTGCATTCAGAGCGTTCCCTTCTTTGCTCCATAATAACTTCCTTCCAGGTTTTCTTCCTACAATTCCAGAGTCAGTCTAGAGCACAAATGAAGAGAAGCAGCTGTATTAGCATTGTCACCCAGAAAGGTGAATGGACTGCCATTTCCAATTTTGTTGCCTCTAGCTGGTGTAGCTGAGGGCTGGGATCCCTGGGTATTGTCATTCAGTTATAGGATTTTATATTGCCATGGAGAGCTGCAAACGATGGCACAGGGTAATCCCTTCATGACTGGGTTTCTGTCACACCATAATTCTTATAAAACCGGCTAAAGAAATCATAGTCCACTATGTTCTAGATAAAGTAATAATTAATTTTAGGGTGTGCAGAGAAGTGATGCCTAATTGTGAATATACATTGAAAAGGCAGCCAGCCTAATTAGGGAGCAGTAGATACTCTCATGTTTGGGATTTTAATGAGAATCACAGTTGGAGGCTTTTGGCTTTTGGCCAAGTCAAGTGAAGGCCAACTTGAAGAGCAATTTTTAGAGATGAATGAAGGAGAATTTAGTAACATAGTAAAGCAGATTGGAAGAGAGGAGATGAGGCCATATACTTGCTTCTCCATTTCTCTTAGTTGGAGCTGATAACATCAGAAGTTTCTCAATGGTTTTGTAGACTCTTTTAGTGAGAAATTATCCAGGAAGCCTGCCTGGAGCAAGGTTCTTTGATCATGTCACCAAAGCATGTGGCCGTGCAGATAACTCGTTACCCTGCAGAAATACACACTACTCCACCAGAGCGTCGACTGCTTGATGGAATGCTTTTCAGCAGTTGTGGTTTTGGAGACGCTAGAAACAAGAGGTTCTTTTTTTTTTTTTTTTTTTTTTTTTTTTTTGTAGTGACACTCTTCATAACACCTTTTGATTCCACCATTTTATAAGCAATGTGGTTTGAGACAGTGGAATTGTGGGTTCCTGGGCTTCCTAGGAATTAATTCCAAGCTGGCATGAGTGTGAAGTAAAAACTGCTTGAGCAGTCAGCAAACAAAGCCAACCCATCAACCAACCTGACTTTTACCTGTGTTACCCAGTCACTGCACGCACCGAGCGCAGCTCCTGACGTGTAGGGTGAGAAATCGGGGAACAGGTCCAGCTTTCATGGTAGGCATTTTCTACCAGGTTCTAGCAATCTCCTATGCAAGAAGTGACCATGAGACACAGTGACCACCCAAATTTTACTTCTCTAAAAAGAACACGGCCACAAAGGTCTGCATTCATGCCAATGAATCACCATGTACAATCTATAGGAGCTCTTCTTTCCTCCCAGGATATATAATACAAACTATTTAGATTCTAGAGTATCAAATCTCAAAAAATTCAAGGTAAAATTGATGAATGCTACCAATATAGTGTCTACTATTCAGGATATATGAAAATTAACACCCTCCATCCTTAACAAAGGTTTCTAAGATATATAGCTGAAAAAAAAAAAAAACCAGGGCAAAACAAAATAATATCTGAATTGTGAAAAACAATACCAAAGAATTAACTTTTCCATTCTCCACCCCATTTGCTAATCATTATCAGATCTTTTTTTCTAAGATAAAGTAATTATAATTACAAACTTTTTGTTATAAAGGCCCAGGCACCGCATCTTCCGTTAATATTAAAGTTGTGTATGTGCACTTTCAACAAATTTTAACTCTTATTTACCAATTATCATTTTTTATTAATGTTTTCTTTCTCTGTATAAACACGAGTTTTGAAACACCAAGCCGTGTAACATGAAGAGAAGCAGTTCTCATCTGGGAAAATGGATATGATACAGGTATTGACTCTTGTTCCAGGAAACATAGAGATTTATTGACCTGGAAGATACAGTCAATATTTGCCCTGAGAGATAATAAATCTAGATGTTCAACAAAATATAAAGTCAATATTTGTATTAATACTTATGTTTTGAATACCTGTCCAAAATCTCTGGACATTTCACTGTGGTTGAATTTGTTGATCCTGAAAAAGTGTTTAATTCTAGGTAGACCTTGAAGCAAAGTTTGAAGCTAAGGCTAAAATAAACATCAGTGAAAACTTCAGTAGAAGAGTGGTAAAAATTCCACTCACATTTTTTCCTTTGCAACAATGACAATGTCATTTTCTTAAAATTGTGTAACTTCTTAAAGGAATATGATTCATTAAAATATGTAATTTATTTAGATGTGTTTAGTTACAATTCATATACTTAAGGCAACCGACCTGGAACTAAAAAGCGCACAAATAGAATATTGCTTCTCCCACCCAGGTTCTAATTGCTACCTTCAGCTAGTTCTCGACTTGTGGAGTTTTCTTTGCAAGATGTCAGTGACTTTCTAAGTACAGTGTACATAATGTCGCTGAGCTGTTGCTCTCTCCCTCAGGCAGAGTCACTGTATTAGTGAAGGCGCATGATTGATTACCACGCTCTCTCCATTAGGAGATACCATTTGTATATAGACTGCATAGCAGTGATTTAGAGCCAAACTTTAGCAAGAGCTTGCAATAATAGAAACCATATTAAGGATTATGAACCAATATTCCTCCCTGTCAACAACCTGTCCCTGGTTCTCTGCTTTCTAAGTCCTCAGGGCTAATAAATGCAGAGTTCGTTGACTTTCCTCCGCCCTTAATCCACTTTCAATGCACAATGAGTATCTCAACCTATTCACCTAGTTTTTTCTTTTTCCTCCATCACTGAAATAGCCAGAAACTTTAATAGTTAAAAAAAAAAAAAAAAAAGGGAAAACAAAGGAAAAAGAAAATTCTAAAACTGGTTAGGAACTAGAAAGGAAACTCAAACTAACAGGGTTGTAGAAAATATAGTCTATTGACAACACACACAATATATATATTTTACAACACTTTTAAAAATGCTAATATGACCAGTGACAACTGGTAACCTTAGATTCATTTACATCTATTACACTTCTGTGGTCAGACCTTAGGGGAAGGTCAGCTTTTAAAAATCTCCAATAGTTGGTGTATCAGTCTGTGCAGGACCCCCTGGGCTCAGAAGTTCAGTTTTGTTGGTCTTCTTGTGGGGCTCCTGTCCCCTCCATGTCCCTCTATTCTCACCCCTCTCTTTATCCATAAGACACCATGTGCTCTGCCCATGATTGGCCATGAATCTCAGCATCTGCTTTGATCCCCTGTTGGGTGGAGCTTTTCAAAGGACCCTCTATAGTAGGCTCCCATCCTGTTTCCTGTCTTCCACTGCTTCTGGTGTCTGCCCTGTTTGCCATTCTGAATGACATTTAAGCATCCTCCTTAGGGTCCTCCTTGTTGTTTAGCTTCTTTAGGTCCGTATATAGCTGTCCTATATTATATGGCTAATATCCACTTATATGTGAGTATATACCATGCCTGTCTTTCTGTTTCTGGGTTATGGCACTCAGGATGATCTCTTCTAATTCCATCCATTTGCCTTAAGACCCCTGCTCAGATGTGGCCGATTAACAGCTTGATCTCCATGTGGATTTCCAAGTGAGGGGAGCAGGGGCTGCCTCTATCATGAACTCTGTTGACTACTTTCTTATCACTCACTCCTG
This sequence comes from Psammomys obesus, assembly GCF_907164565.1. Lineage (NCBI taxonomy): Eukaryota > Metazoa > Chordata > Mammalia > Rodentia > Muridae > Psammomys > Psammomys obesus. The sequence goes on along the minus strand of NW_026585895.1, from coordinate 4,110,973 downwards.
ACGATGCAGCCTTGGTGGGCCACCAAGGAAGAGGATCCAGGCAGTCCTGATAAGACTTAACCAGCTATGGGCAGATGGCAATAGTGGAGAACTCCACCTTTCAGTGGACTAGGGCAAGGTGATGGGGGAAGAGGGAGGGAAGTTGGGACTGGGGAAGTAGAGGGAGGGGCTTCAATCTGGATATATAATGGATAAATTGTGAAGGAAAAAAAATAAATAACCCTCCAGTAGTGATTTTCTTTGTGTCCTCCAATACAAGCTGGAACAGAGGGACGGTCTCTTTAGCTTTGTTTTTGCTTAGAAATCCAGTCAGTTAGGAGTTTGTGTGCAAATGAAAACAGTATAGGCATTTTTGTTTATTTCTTTTCTTTAAATTTATTAATTTATTATAATGTATTCACTTTGTATCCCAGCTGTAGTCCCCTCCTTTGTCCCCTCCCAATCCCACCCTTCCTCTCTCATTTCTTCCCATGCCCCTCCCCCAGTCCACTGATAAGGGAGGTCCTCCTCCCCGCTTCCCTCTGATCCTAGCCTATCAGGTCTCATCAGGACTGGCTGCATTGTGTTCCTCTGTGGCCTGGTAAAGCTGCTCCCCCCTCAGGGGGAAGTGATCAAAGAGCCAGCCAGTGAGTTTATTTCAAATAAAATATATTTGTATTATTTGTCATTTGCTCTCTCCATCCATACCACACTGCCTTCTGTATGAGGCAGTCCAATAGAAATGTACCTGTGTTGTTCTTTAAAAAACACTGGGCTTCCACAGTCAATAAAGACTGGAGCGGCTCTACTTTTCTTCAGCTGTCTTGAAGAATTATTGCAGAAAGCACTTGTACAGTGGGTGGACATGTAGGTTTGGAAATGGCTATCTCTGGAGACTTTTGGAGAAATGATTTAAATGGCGGCTGAGCGCTCATTCTTACTGCATTCCATATGACTGTAAACTCACAGACAAAGGTTTAAAATAATAAAGCTGTACATGGTCGTGCACACCCGTAATTCCAGCACTTGGGAGATGGAGGTATGAGGGTAAGGAGTTTGAGACCAGCCTTTGCTATGCAGTGAGTCTAAAGCCGGCATGCATGTGTCAAACCCTGACTCAAAGACGGAATATATTAATATGGGAAAAATAAAACATTTCATCTCAAGTTCCCTTGAGCATGAAGATATCTGACAGTGCAATCTTAACTCTTCAGAAGACACGAATACTGATGGCACTGTAGCTTACTGCAAATAGAAAAAAATCTTATATATGTGAGGTTCAAAGTGCAGAGGTCATCTCTCTGTCCCTGTCTCGGTCTTTCCCTTTTTCTGTGTGTGTTACCTGATCAAAATGATCCTTTTGTCTAGATCATTTGACAGTTAACAGCATGCTAAGTATATATAATCTCTAAGAATATATGTATATCTCTATATAGATAGATCTATATAGATATCTATATATACATTTATTGAGCTATATAGATATCTATATATACATATATAGATATATATGTATCTATATATCTACCTATATAGATATATTCCCAGATATTATACTTTATATATATTTACATATATATATTCCCAAAGATTATTCTCCCATCTATAAATTTATTTCTAGCATAACTGTACTTACTTCCTTTTATGAGTCATTCTTTGTGTTCTAAGTTTACTAGATAGGAAAAAGCACAACTAAAACAATGGAGTGAATAAATGCATATTGGCAAAAGGTAGTGAAGACAATGAACAAAATACTTAGAGCACTTTGAGTCATAAAATAGGGGGAAACAGACTGGTCTTATTAAAAACGGTGATGTTAGAACTGACATCTGAAGCACAATTACAATATAAGCAGATAAGAAGTGAGTGAAGAATATATATATATATATATATATATATATATATATATATTTGTTATTTAAGAACTAGAAGTAGACAGGGATTGGCTAATTGGAGGAACTGAAAAAAAGGAAATGAGAAATAAATTATCTGTGATTAGCCTGAAGAATCTGACTTGAAGAAAATTGTCCATCAGTGGTGTCCTTACAGCAGTGAATGTTAGTATCGGCTACCCGCTTGACAGGATCTGGAATCAGCTACATGACAAGCCGCTGGGTACACCTGGAGGGGTTATCTGCATTAAGTTGACTGAGGTGAGAGCAGCCAATTCAATTGTGGGCAGTGTGGGTCTATGTGTTGACATCCTGGGTTAACAGCAAAGGTGACAGTGAGATGAGTACCAGCCTCATTTCTCTCTGCTTCTCTACTGAGAATCCAGTTATGACATCAAGCTCCCGCTCATGTCTTTCTCGGCATCATGGCCTCACACCCTCAAACTATGATCTGAGATCAATCCCTTTCCTAATTTGCTCCTGTTAAGCATGAAAAGTAACTAATATTTTGGTCATGTTTCCCTTTTGTTGTGGTCTGTCTTAAACTGTCAACCAGCAATTTTATATGGGACCCTACGGCCGTTGATGATCCCATTGCTTGCTGAATGTGGTAAAGAGGGAAGCAAGGAGGACGACAGTGGGGAGAGAAAGGGGTTTGTGTGCTGGGGAAACATTTAGGAAATAGACCAATGTGCCTCAAAAGTTATTGGAGCACAAGGTGAAAGAGAGTAATATGTCAAAGTAGAATCCGCTAGTTTGGAATCTGAGTGAATGGCAAACTAGCTTAGCAAGGGGGAGAGTGAGTATAATTTTGCATATGTGGAATCTGAGACTTCTTCATAACTATAACATTCAAAGATACAGGTGTGAGACAGGTTGGTGTTTACAGGATAGTTGAGGATCAGATAAGTATACCTAGATGAGGGCAAGCAACAGAAACTGGGACAGGAAAATCAAGGTCAAACTCTGAAATTTAAACAAGTTAAAGGCTTAGGTGAAGATGAGCTGATATGAGAAATTGAAGCGGGGATGGGAAAGCTGAGGCCATTTTTATTGGTTTGGTTTGGTAGCCAGATGCCAATGATAGTTTTACTGATTTGTTCTGATGACACAAGGCAAAGAGTAAATTGAAAGTAATTGGAGATGAAATAGAATATGAAAATTAAAATAATGAATAGGTCTGACCCCAAGCTTCCTACATAGTCCAGGATGGCTCTCATATCCAGGTCATATTCTGGGATCACAGCCATGCTGCACCGTATTTGGCTTTGTGTACCATCTCTGAGAGCGTAAGTGTTAACTTATTGGAATGAACATGGCATGCACATACTGTAAATGCTCACTAATTACTTAAGTAAGCAAATGATTAATATAATGTTAGAGAAGAAGAGCTAGCAGTGAATTCTTGCTCTTTAGCAGGCTTTTAATTTATTATTTCTTAATCACATTACAAGATGGGTGGCACTACAGGAATTTTCCACATGAGAAAATTAAGTCAGCCAGAAGATGGAGTTGTTTGGATTTTTCATGACTAGGAATTTTCAGAGAAGGAATATGAACAAAATTTATCTTCAGACTATGTTGTTCTCTTCTGGAAAATGTCAACTAATGTGGCCACAAAAGTCTATTTCTTACAGCTGGAAAACATCTTAGGAATACATTCCTCCAAAATAATTTTCTCTGACCCAATAAACTAGATGGGAATGCATTGTGGATTATAGATCCTTAGCCATTGCTGAAGGGGGTTTAGCTGGAAGGATTTTCTATTTATTATGCATTTATTTCCCTTTCACTTCTGAGATGGGTGCCTCACTGTGTAGCACAGGCTGGACTAAAATTCTGCCTCTGCCTCTCAAGCCCTACAGGGATGGCACATGGCACCATGACATCTGGTTAGCATGCCTTTTAAAAGGCTGAATGCCCAATCTCACCCTGAAAAGAGACATCCAGAGATGCTGAGGACAGATTATTTTAAACTGTGATCCATGTTATTCTGATATATTACCCAAATAGAGAAAAACTACACTGGATTGTTAATAGATCATTGATTGATAAAGCCCCAGACATCAATTTTAAACAGGTTTATTTGAGGGACATTTCACTTTGCTCTTCTTGATAAGTATCTATCGGTGGAAGTATCTTATGCTGGCCAGAGGCAGATGAGCACATCAAATGGCGATGGTGAAGAAACAGGATGTCAACAAAGGCTTCGTAGGTCTCCATGACTTCCCTTGACAGAAAGGAGGAAAAGTCCACACCCAAGCAAAAAGTGCAGGATGCTGTTTAACGTCCTTCCCTTCCTATTACATGTATCCAAGAGGAGTTTAAGTATGAGCAGCCCCTATGGAAAGAGATCTCTAGAATGTGTTCTGATGTGAAGGATGACAGATTTTGGCAATAACCTGAAAGTTTATATATTTTTATGTATCCTCCTTACAAGACCAAGATTAAAGGCCACAAAGAAATATTTCTACGACAAAACACACTTGTAACCTTGGCTTAGCACACATCTATCGTGAAAGGAGAATAAGGTGCAATGAACTGCTCTCCATCTTCACTTGCTACTTTGGTCGCCCTACTGTGCACTACAGAGGTGACTCAGAAAGAGAGGCTACACAGTTTTATACTTTTCAAAGGGTGAAACAAGGCCAACTCCATAACACATCAGCTGCAGCTAAAATCTTCAGCGTAAATTAATTTTTGTCACTCTGCCCTACGGTTTCAGTGGGTTTGAACCATAAACCCCAGTGATCTTGAGAAGAGACGGTGTATACATAGTTCACTTTTACACTGAATGGATGATTTTTGTCCCCACAATCTTTACCATCAGGCTCAGTATACTCTGTGTGCACCTTCCAAACAGCCGGTATTCAGCAGTCAGATAATCCAATCTGTTCTTGGAGACTGACCTAAATTTGCTTATTTATTTTCTCATTAGGGATTGATTTCCATGTATTATAAATAATGAGATAATGAATCTGGTATTTAGGGCTGGATGATTTTAGAGAAACCTCTTTCCATATGTCTGTAATTTCTCATACAAACTTCACATTTCTAGCCCTTTACTGAACTTTTTAATGGTGCAATGAACATGAAAATAGTTGTGTTGTTCTTTTACCTTAGGATGTTGACACTCAGAAGGGACAGTTGTAGTTCTTTATTCTTTCAAAATGAAATTAAGGGCTAGAGACGTGGCTCCATTGGTAAAGAGTTTGCTGTTCAGTTCTGACGACCAGTGTTTGAGCTCCAGCACTCATGACAGAGAGCAGCTGGCCGTGATTATAATCACAGTGCGGAGGAGCTGAAACAGGAGGATTCTCTCATCAGCTGTAGGGCTGGGAAGAGAGGTTGTCTCAGAAAACAAGGTAAAAGACATTTTGGAAGGTACCCGATATCCACTTCTGACTCCCATGTATACATGTTCACATATGCAGATGTACCCGGTCACACACGTATACACACGCACACACGTAAACACACACACACACACACACACACACACACACAAATGCGTGCACATTTACAAGCAAGAACCATGAGGTTAAATAATTGATAGTGCTAAGAGTAAGCAAAGCATTAAAGATTGTAACATTTGGATTTTATGAGTAAAATCATTTGTAAATGACATGGAAATTTGAAAATACTGTTCCTTTTTTTCTTTTTCTCAGAAGACAGAATATGTGAGCAAATGCATCCTCTGCCTTACACCAGTAAGGACTTTCATGTACTATATAATCTACAGCTTATGTTTCTTGACAGATGAGTTAAGTAATACGCTATTGAAATATTTCCTCCCTAAAAATTTTATTGATTATAAATTTATGACTTAGGATTATAAAAATAACGTGACAAGTATTTTTTTCTCTAGACCACATGGAAGGCCAGGAAGCTGACAAATTAGCACATTCTATTCATGTTTAGTACCTGTGGCTCTTGGGAGCAGCTGCTTTAGCAAATGTTTGAGAGAGGAAAGCGCTGTACTGGAGGTTCTGGCCAGCGCTGAGCTTGCGTGCTCCTCCCATACAGCTTTTGGAGGAAAGTGTGCCCTCCCTGGCAGCCTGGCTCTCTTGGCATGCAGCTCTCTCTTCCTCGCTTTCGCTGTTTGTCTGACTGGAATGGATAACGCCACCGCAGCTGTCCCATTTACCGTCCTTTCTCTCTAGCCCTGAGTGAGTCTACCGTGTTGGTCTTTAGAATCCCAGTGTGGGGTCTAATAATTAAAGAAGTAGGCATGGTCTTGAAATTTAGTCACACCTATCAAGTACTGTGGAACAATTTCCAAGGTCTTTCTTTAAGTCATAATCCTGCAAAATCCTTGGAGGATCTCTTGCCCAACTTTGAAATGCGTTTGAGCCCCTCCACCCCAGGGAAGTCTTAATCTTTGTAGTGTGTCATTTCCCCAAAACCCCTGGAAAGCTTCCAAGAGTTCATCTGAACATAGGAGTCTTAGTCTTAGTGTATGCATCTTCTGTATGTATATGATGCCTTTAGCAAATGCGAGTTTCCATTCCTGTAAATAATTTTTAAAATTGTGGATGGAGTTCCATTTTTGTTTCTGAATGTCTTTAAGGCTATAGTGAAGCTTCTATACCTGGAGAGGGAAGAATGAACCAGAAGGAAGTCGCTGAAGGCACAAACTGGTGTTAAGTGATTTAAAATAAAAAAATATTAAATAATTTATATTATTTTCACATTCCATTTTCAAAACAAGACCAAATTTCAAACAGCTGATGCACACGCCACACCCAGGAATACAATGAATCTGTTATAAATCAGTGTTAAACTGTTTAAAGTCGTATGTTTAGACATTTATGAAAGCATATCAATATACATCATGGATCAATGGACTGCGAGCTTGTCTTCCAAAGTTCACATGTCAGAATCTAACCATCAAGACTATGGTGTTGACTGGCTTTCTGGAAAGAGATGAGGTCATGAGGCCAGATCCACCATAAGTAGCAGGGACGGCTAATCCTTTAGCCATTGAGCCATCTCTCCAGCCCCTTTAAACTTCTTCTTAACCGTATTTGTTTATAACAATAGAATTTCTGAAAGCAATTTGTCTCAAACATATGCAAACATTGTATATAATTTAGCAGAATTTCATCTAGCTTTGTGAATGTGTTTTGTTTCTTCCTGAGTGACATGTAAAATTGCATTAATATGCCACAAAACAAAAAAGTAAGGCTGCACATATTTTAAGATGTTTATAGCAAAAATACGGGAAAGGACACATTGAAAATTAAAGGCATCAGGCTTACAGGAGAAAAAAAATGTAATTTTGTTTTTCTATTAGGTACAAGAGAATAATGGCTGTCAGTTCACCGCGGATCATGAATGATTCCTCATAGGCTCCGACTGCTGCTGTGCTGAGGCCACCAACGCTCTCTGATTGTTACAGTTAGGACCTCCACTTCGTACAGGATGAGATGGAAGTATGGCGACCTAACTAGTTTTAACAGGGCAGAAGAGACAGGAAGCAGTAGGAGAGAGGTCACACTTGGGCGTTTTCTGTGGAGCCACAGTCACCTGTACCTTAAGGAAGGTTGGTGTGCAGGAGAAAAGGAAGTCAGCTCACAGCAACTGATAGGAGCTTAGAGCCTGATCAGAGCTCTCCAGCTGAGTCTTTCCTGGCTCAGCTTTGACTCCTGAATATGTGCAGGAACTACACACTCCCCTGTATGGTCTCTTATGCCTAAAATTACAACCACAAAACCCTGATTATCATTAAGATGCCTATAATGCCTATAATGTAACAAATGAACCACAGCACAACATATTGTGTAGGTCCTGGTTATAATAAGTTGATAAGTATTTTGAAGAGCTGTGAGAGATTGGAAAGCATTAATAAAATGTTTGCTGAGAGTGGACATAACAGATCCACGATAAGATCCTACACAGGGTTAGTAACTCTGACAGTAGGGTTCTCCAGGTTTCCCCCTCTGTAAAGATCTAGCTTTTTAAAAGGTTGGGGGACTAAATATGTGCTGAATAAATACATATGTATATGATGAATTTCCTAATTTTTTTCCTATCATTGCTTTTTGTCTTTGCATGTTGGAAATCCAGAATACATCTGCCAAAGGGGGGGAAAAAAGACAGATTGAATTAAAAGATAGTAGAAACTTCCTTTCTGGTCATTTAAGTTTTCATAACACCAAGAGAAGAATGTTGTTTTAAAGGAAACTAAAAATGAATGTGTGTTGCTTGTCTTCTAAACATTTCTGAGAGGAACTTCGTATGGGACCATTTCTTCTGCTCCTCCTGACTGTGCACAAAAGTCAGCTCTGGCAGCTAACAAGGGACAGGCACATAAGACCCCGAGTGGGTGTTGGGTAAGGAGCTTCTAGGACACTGGAGTATCAGTGTGACACAGCATCTCATACCACACCCCGCAGGACTCTGATCAGACCCCTGGACTCATGGCAAAGCATCCGAGTACAATAAAAACGAATGTGTTATATAAAAGGAAAAAAATCACAGAGCCTGAAATCTGTCTTACAGATTTTAAGATGTGCACACTGTATCCATCAAAGCATAGGTAAATCACACACGCCCTGCTGAGGAACCCTGCGTTCTCTCTACAGGAGAAAAGAGACAATAAAGAACCTTTATAGTGAACTAGGAAGGTCTATAAAACAAAAGGAAACTTCTTAGAATATTATCTTCACTTAGGCTAAGTTTTAGGAAGCCTCCAATCTCTCTCATGAAAGGTTTTTAGAACAATAAAATTTAGGTCATAGACTTTCATATTTACTTTATCTATCATCTATCTATCTGTCTGCCTGTCTGTTCATCCATCTATCTATCTATCTATCTATCTATCTATCTATCTATCTATCTATCCTATCAATTTGGCATGGAAAGGGTTTATTTCATCTCACCTCATGAAAAAAAATCAGGGCAGGAACCTGGAGGCAGCAACTGAAACAGAGACTATGGAGACTGGTTTGATCACATAGCTTGTTTATCCTGTTTGCTTGCTTTCTTCTTTCCTTCCTTCTTTCCTTCCTTCTTTCCTTCCATCCTGTCTTCCTTTCTTCATACATGTAATATATACCTGCTACATTTATTGGTGCACAAGTTCTTCTTCTTCTTCCTCCTCCTCTTCTTTTTTTTTTTGAAACAGGGTTTCTCTGTAGCCTTGAATGTTCTGTCCTAGCTGAATGTTCTGTCCTAGCTTTGAAGACCCGGCTGGATTGGGCTCCAACTTATAGCGATCCGCTTGCCTCTGATTCCCTGAGTGCTGGGATTACAGACGTGCGTCACCATGCCTGGCTTCTCTCTCTCTCTTTCTTTCTTTCTTTCTTTCTTTCTTTCTTTCTTTCTTTCTTTCTTTCTTTCTTTCTTTTCTTTTTTAACAATAAAACATAACAAAATAAAATATAATAAGATAAAGCAAAAAAACATCATTTTGAAGTTGGACAAGGCAAATCAACAGAGGTAAAAGAACCCCAAGCTAAGACACAAGAATCAGAGACCCACTCATTCACACACTCAGGATTCCCATAAAAATACTAAACTATAATATATATGAAAGCTATAACCTATCTGTCTAGAATCTGTTGTTGACATGTGTGGGTCCTGTGCTCTCTCCTTCAGTTTCTGTGAGGCCATAGGAGAGCTTGTTCTACTGGTGTCCTTCTCCCACTTTGTCTCCTGTACTCTCCCCCCCCACCTCTGTTCCCTGAGTTTTGAAGGGAGGGATTTGATGGCATATTTTTTAAAAATTCTTTTAATCTGAAAAAACTTGTCCTAACTTTTATTTATTTATTTTTACTTTTTTTTAATGATTAGGTCTTATTTACATGTCCAGGCAGCCTGGTTCCTGCTTTGTATAGCAGGATGGCCTAGAACTCACTCAGCTCTTCTTGCTTCTGAATCCTCCCTCAGTGCTGGGATCAAAGGTGAGTACTCCTACCTGGGCCTGGCAACTTTCCTTACGGTTAAAAGCTTATACTCACGGGCAAGTGTAGTCTTCACGCCTCATCAGGAAAACTTCTCTCTGCAACAGACAGAGACAGTTTTAGAAAATTAAAATGCAGAGTTGTAGAGCCCACTCCTCGTGGGTGAAGGGACAGAAAGATTGTAAGATACAGGAGTCAGAGAGCTTGCTGAGAGGTAGTATCTCCTAGTAACAACAGAATATATGTACATTAAGTTTCACCAACAAGACTTCCCAAATGTGAGTTAAACAAGGCTGACACCAATGAACATGCCAAACGAGACAGAAATAAGCTCATGATGCCTCAACCCTATACAAAGAATTAAGGCAAATGAGTAATGCTGGGGTCAGGGGAAGTGGTGTTCCTCAGAAAAGAGCACAATAATTAGCTTCCTGTGCAAAATGGTCAGCCCTGGAAACATACCTACTGGTAGCATAATTGTAGATACAAGCTTATTGTGGAATACAAATGCTGATTTCTGTACTCGCCATATCTGGTTGCAAGCTTTGTTCTGAGACTACCCTGTCTCAAAGTGGTTTAAACTCTGCTCCCCAGTGGTCCCTTGATATGTCAATAAAGCAGCTGACAGCTAATCGTTGAGCAGAGGAAAGAGGGCTGGACTTCCTGCCTGCTAGGGGAGGAGGTGTTAGAGGATTCAGCAGGAGGTTTAGCCACCAGCAGAGGTCCAGATTCTGCAGGGAAGCTACAAAATCCAAGTGTCCTGGGATGCACACTGGGAGGAAACCAGATTAGCTTAGAGGGTTAAGGATAGAGTCATAACTGTTCAGGTCTTGTGCTGTGAAGATAATTATTAAAAAAGAATTATAATCTAAATCATTTGTATTAGAACCGCATTAAGAGTGAAACAAGTGAACATGGTTGTGTAAAAATAACTGTAATACGTTATATAGACCAAACAGGCTACATTTAAGAACATACATATGCAATAAGAATTTGTTTTTTTTTAAAAAGGCCGTGAATTTGAAGGAGATTGGGAAGGGGTATTTGGGAGGCTCCGGCAGGAAGGAGGAAAGGGAAGAGATAAATGTTATAATTGAATTATAATCTCAAAAATCAAATAAAAGGAGAAAAATATGATATTGAATTTGTTATTTTTACAGCGCACATGACATAGATATTATTTGCATCTTGTTGTATGGGTCTAATCTTGCATGAATTTTAATGAATTGTTTGAAGTTTATTATGTCAAAGTTATACAACATTTAATTTTTATAGGATACAAAAAGATACTTTAAAGATTTTTCAAAGCGCCATTTTTGCTTTATTTCTAACCTTTTTGGCATCCTTATCTGCTTATTTATATTTTCAAGAATTTGATGTTGAAACTTATCAGTGCTATCCTTTTGATTAAAAAGCAGAAACATGAATTTAAACTGTAGCTAGAATTTGTAGACATGAAGGAGGCAATTCTGTCTTAGAAAACCTTAGGATCTTCCCACAAGTGTTTGGTAATTCTTGCTCATATTTGAAGACTTTCATTTTAAAGAAAACTAATTGTTATTGAAAAGAATTAAATGTTGAAGAGACTTGACTGTGGTCATGTGTGGCACAGTGAGAAAACACGGGAGAAGATAGGAGGAGCACCTTCACACCGATGTTAATATAAACTCATGCTCTGGTTGGTTGCTGTGCCTTTCTGCCCATGTGCACTGGGCAGAGGGGTGCCGGGTCTGAGGATTTCGTACTTTTTATCTGATTCTCAAGCTGCCTTTATTTGATTAATGTAGAGTCTGAAGGATTTTTTTTTTCCTCTGTGAAACCTGTCTACCCCACTGTTCCATGAACATTTTATTTTTTTGTAGCTTTTGAAAGATGCACTTGTGGGTTTGTGTCCTGCCTTTAGAATATGTGGAGCTGTAAATATGGAAATAATCTCATGGCCTGGGACATGTCCCTAAATCAAGTCCTGTCCCAAAAGTACTTGAAAGGATTGCTGAGAATGAACAAGGAAGGCAGCTCTCTCCACCTTCCTTGTGGAGAGATTCTCTCTACACAAGATTTTTTTTTCTTTTTGTACATCTTTTTAGAAGGTCATCCCTCAAGAAACAGAGCGTGGAGAGCATAATTTACCCATTCTGGATGACTCAGACCCCATCATGATGAAGCCCGCTTAGTGTGCTCCGCTAGATTAGAAGGATGCCCTGAAGGACCATTAAGGTGTGCGGTACAGTTTGCCCTGACTGACTGACTGCTCCCGTGTGGTGTGAATGTTCCAGACTGTGGACGTTCCTCAGCACAGTGCACACTGATTAGGAGACACGTTCTGGGGACTACAGGGAGATAGGGCTAGATCAAGGAGGCAGAATTGCCTCCTCTGTTATTTGAAGGTAAAAAACAACTTAGTGGTGGTGCACGTGACCACTGTAAGGAAAATGGACATGCAGGCACCTTGGTTGTTCATAATTTGAAGGGGTAGGAGTAGACATTTACCATGCCCACCCCAAATGCTTCATCTCAATTAGGAACCCAGTTTTTCTATGTCACAATATCTGAGCAGTGTTTGCTACAGAATCATCAGGGAATTCTTGGCTTCGTGTTACAAATGCAAAACTCGTGGGGGGGAGGTTTGAACATCTGTCAATTGTTATGATGAGAGACATTAATTGAGTCATTTTAATCTTGATCTTCCTACAGCACTGTAAATTTTGATGGATGGCAAATATTAAGGAAAATGAAAGTTAAGCTTGAAGATTCAAGCAGTTAAGTTTGGGGGATATTTTAGGAAGCAAATCAGTGGCCACGTAGGTTTCATAAAATAGTACTATGAAGGCATTGAGATATAGAATCTCAGAATAAAAAAAGAAAACAAAAATAAAAACAAAAACATAAAACAAAGGCAGAATCCTAGAAGTTTATTTTATTTCCTTCCTATTAACCTTTGAAAAGTGATTATATGTCATTATATGTAACTAATTTTGAAAAGCATTGCCACGTTGCAATTTAAAGAGTAGGTTATATTTGAATATATTGATTTGTTCTTTAAGGAAATTTTATTGTCTTCTTTTTGTTTTTGAGATATTTACATTTCTTCCTTCCTGTTATTCCCTCCTACCATCCCCCACACTTGCTATTGTTCAAATTCATGGCTTCTTTTGTCACTTATTTTTACTGAATGCACATATGCACCTGTGTATCCCTGTGTATTTCTAACTATCACTGCTCAGCTTATATAATGTTCTTGTATGTATATTTTCAGGCTGACCATTTGGTATTGAATAACCAATTGGTGTGTTTTCCCTGGGGAAGATTATTTCTCCTGCCTCAACATTCCTTTGTTGCCCATAGATTTTTGTGTAGAGTTGAAGCGTGTGGGCTTTTCCACTTTCCATTTTTCAGGTCTGTTGTAGTCCTTTCAGTTCATGTTTAGACAATCATGTTGATGAGACTTGATGGGCGCAGGTTCTGAGTTCTAGGAGACATATTTGTGTTCTTGTAAATGATAGTTCAGTTGTTAACCTTTACTCAACTGGCTAGATTTTCATTCATTCATTCATTCATTCATTCATTCATTCACTCATTTAAAATTATATAACAAAATAAGAACTATAATGTAGAGGTTGAACAAGACAATCAACAGAAGGAAAATAGTCCAAGAGAAGGTTTAAGAATCAGAGACTCATTTGCACACTTGAATCCCACAGGAACACTAACTGGAAGCCATTATGTAAGCACAGAGAAGTCTGTGCAGACCCATGCAGGCCTAACCGAGGCTGCTTCAGCCTTGGTTTCTGGCTTTTGCATCTTTTTATGCCTCTCCTTAAACAGGGTTCCCTGAGCTCCGAGGGAAGGGATTTGATGGAGACATCCCATTTAGGGGTGAGTGTTCCCAGGCCTCTCACTCTTAATGTAATGTCTGGTTTTGGGTTTCTATATTTGTTACCGTTTGATGCAGAAGAAGCTTCTCTGATGATGACTGAGCAAGGCACTGATCTATGAGTATAATAAAATGTCATTAGGAGTCATTTCATTACTACAAAAATTTTTTTAGACCAGTATTATTTGGTTTTATTCTAAGTCTCTGGACTAACCAATTCTCAGCTTCTTGATCAGTCAAGCAGCGATATGGTCTCCATTTCTTGGAGTGGATCTTAAGTCAAATCAGTTACTGGCTAGGTGGAACGAAAAGGAGCATATAGATTCAGTTAGAAAAGGGAAATAGAATAGATAATTATGGAGGGATGTTGGGACTGAAATGGAAAGGTCAAGTCATGGGATGGAGAGAGGAGATTGTGGGAGAGACTATGGGAAGAGATATCTAAAATTCAAGGGCAATTCATGGGTAGTATGGAAACCTAATATAGCAAAAAATTTCTAAAACATACACCTATATAAGGGCAATCTAAATGAAATCACATTTCGTTTAGTGGGAGACACAGAGTCTCAACTGGCCATCTCTCGTTGCCAAGTGAAACTTCCAGTATTGGGTCACAAGTAACTGAGTTGTTGGCCAACAGGACACCACGGTGAATGCAGATGAGTGTGTGGAGAGCCACAGCACTGAGGGCAGTGGGCAGGAATATGAGTCAATGTACCTACCATGGAAAACAGTAGGAAAAGTCCTTCAGGTGGTGTCGTTGGGGGTGAAATACTATCTCATTTTGGTTTGGATATTCATTACCCTGATAATTAAAGAGGATGAACGTAGTTTTAATTTTCCTGTTGGCCATTTGGATGTTTTCCTTTCAGAAATGTATGCCTAGTTCTTTAGCCTGTTGTAAATTGTGGTCTTCATTTATTTGACGTTTGGCTTGCCTCAGTCACTGTTCTAATGCTATGAAGGGATATGTTGGCCAAGGCAATTTAACTGGGGTCTTGCTTACAGTTTTAGAGGGTCAGTTCATGAGCATATGAACCTGTGAAGGCCATTTTTATCTACACTACCGCAAGCATCTTTAGTTCATTATACTTTGGGGGCATTCTTCTTCATGGTAAATAGTTTACTTTTGTTGTCTTTGTCTTTGGTGAACTACCTGGGAATAGATTCATTATATATTCCAGTGTCTTGAAGGGACTGTGTCTCTTTGTAGTAATTTTATAGTTTCCCATTTTATATTAGGTCTTTGAAAACTTTGAGGTTATTTTTGGACAAAGAAAGGAAAAACTCTGTTTTCGCAGTTTGAAAAGTTTTTTTTTTTTTTAATATGGTGTGTTCATGGCCAAATATCAGTTGGTTGTGGGAATGTAGATTAATTTCTGGTTTCTCTTTGTTGTTCCATTGATCTGTCTGTTTTCATGTCAGCATTATGCTACTTTGGCTACTATAGCTTTGTGGCATATTTTGAAAAAAAATGTATTACGTCTCTGTCTTTGTCTATTTATCCTTCATGCAGTCATTCATTCATTTCTCTCTTTATTGGTTTGTTCATATATTCCTCAGAATCACCTTGGACACCAATGTTGTGGTTTGGGGCTTCTCTATAAATTTTGACATGATTTTTCTATTTCTGTTATCAGAATTTTGTGGTTATATTTCAATCTCTATAATTTCTCTTACATTATTAAAGTGGTCAGGTCTTGTACCTTCTGAACTATTTACCCTCTTAAGCTTTTCTCATTGCTCTTTTTCTACTGACTGTTTTACTGGTTAGAAGTAGATATTGTAATATCATATTGAACTTCAAATATACCAGGAAGAAACAATTTTATCTACTAATACCATCCTAAAGCATCTTGGAAATAATGTCATTGAGAACAAATGACCAAGATTTTATATTGCGTAATAGTTTGTAATTGTACAACTGGATTTGTAAAGTGCGTATTTTTATATTTATAAAACCTTGTGCTATAGAAAGAAGGAAGGTTTTTTTCCCCCTATTTTACTACAGAATGTAAGGCCCAGGGTGTCACATTTTATTCCTGGTGACACAAACATTTTATTATGCATATGTGGCTGCTATTACGTTCTTGGTTTTGGAAGGCTGATGTTTTTACTCCGGCATTTAAACCTATGCCTAGAGTGCACTATTACTCCTAACCCCAGCCACACTGCTCTGTTATAGTAGAGCTTTAAATGTGATGAGAACAAGTCAATACAATATATTCACTCTAGAGAAAAGATGAAAATATGGTTTTCATCTGGTATTAAAAACACAAACTGGGGAGCTGGAGAGAGGGCTCAGTGGTAAAGAGCACTGGCTGCTCTTCCAAAGGTCCTGAGCTCAATTCCCAGCAACCCCATGGTGGCTTGCAACCATCTATAATGAGATCTGGTGCCCTCTGCTGGCACGCAGGTGTACATGCAGACAGAACACTATACATAATAAATAACTAAAATCTTAAAAAAAAAAAAATCAGGACCAGAACACAAACTGATTTCTACTATCCAAGTTGCTAATTACTTGAACTTTTTTCATTATTTTATTAACACATATAGTAACATAAATAGAATCATTACTTTTGTTTCTCATGAATTACCTCTGTGTTTATTTACTATTTATACCCAATTTTTTAATCTCTTTTTGCTAACTACTTATTATAAACGGCAATAAATGTTGGTCCAGTGTTAGCAGATACAAATGACTGTCCAATGCTCATTTTCATTCCATAGCCATAATACAGCTTCTTCAACAAATTATATAATTAAACATTTAGTACCTTTGGCACAATTAGAAGTCCCTCAACTTGGATACGGACAAAAAATAAACCCAAATATACACTGTCCATATAAAAACACAGGAAGAAATAAATAACAAAAATCAAAATGATTTAATAATGTTGAAAGTAGCATGAGGGTCACATCTGGCAAAGAGTCTGTGTGTGCTGCCGCAAACTGTGTTCCCAGCAGGTGAGCTGTGGGCTGTAGACTGGCTTTGACTGTAGAACAAGACCATGGGTTAGAACTCAAAAATCAAACCAAAACCAAACAAAACAGAGAAATCTGTCAAAGAGGCAAAAATGAAAGAATATAAACAGAAAAACTGAGTAAACTTTGTCTTTTCAATAGATGTTTTAATAATCTGAAACACTCAAGGAACTGATTGTGGCTGCCTGCAGCCACACTTGGAGATACCACCTGAGGGAGGGCTGGTGAGAGAGACCACAAGGCGACACGAAGGAGGACACCAAGTCATTGATCAAGGTGCCAGTTTATTGAAGGGAGAGCCAGCTACATAAAAGCAGGAGACAACAGGGAACTTTCTTCACTGTAACATCCATCTGTGTCCACTGGCAGCTTGTCTGAGGATTCCCTCAAGGTTGCCAGAACCTGCTATCTTGTTCCCAGGAATTGCACGGAGCTTGTCTATCTTGTTCCCAGGAACAGAGCTCCCTAATGCAAAGGTCAGTCTTTCAGAAGCTGACTGACTGCCAAAGTCAGAAGGCAAAACTTTGTTTACCAGAGACCACTACTCAAGCTCAGCACCAAACAGCAAATACGCAATTCATTTTGGCTGATCAAATCCACTCTGGCTGTCACAACCGATATTCTGCATTTTGCCTGTTGATTTTAGAGCTGACAAACTGCGGCCATGCGCTGGTCCTTCTTGTAAACCAAATGTCAGTGGAACTTGACGGAGGACATCCACTCATGCACATATCTACTCTATGTCTGCCTTAGCTCTCCTGCTGCGTGGCTGTGTTAGAGAGAGAAGTGTTATTCGAGAGGGGAAAAGAACCTATGAACTGGAAGTTAAAATGTTTTCTTGAATAGTTAGGGGGTCTTGCCGTTCCTTCAGTGGACCTGAGTTATTTGGTAGTCAACACTGGCAGCAGCTACAGTAATCACCTACTGACAAAAAAATCTTGTTTTCTTAAAGCAGAAGAAAGAAGTAATAGAGACGTCATTAGCCAAAAAAAAATGACTGAAGGGTCAAAGCTGGTGAGGACCCACAGAAAAATGAAAAGGATAATGTGTTAAAGTACAAAATTTGATTAAATATACATCAAAGCAATTAAAATACACTTCCTCTGTATTAATGTATGACTTAGAATAATTTCAGAAAGTAAATATATTAAAATTACAGGGACATAATATTTACTTTAAGAAAGGAGTTTATAAAATGTGGCACAAGCAGGAAAGAGGCATTCTGGCAGGTCTGGGGATTGAGGTAACCGAGAGAGTGATGACTTTCTGGCATTAGCATGGGTGAGAAGCAGAGTTTAGGAGGGTACGATTGTACATGAGATGGGGCATCCAGGGTCAGTTTCGGATTAGAATGGCATCTGCTTCTTGTATGGAAGCTCTTGCCTGTTGGAAAGCAGTGGACCCTCTCAACTGATGGCTGAGTCTTTTGTCGGGCCCCTCCCCTGGGGTTCTGTGTCTGATGACAGTCCTGGGCAGTGGTTGATTGGCAGTTAGAATGATGATTAGAGGAAGGGGAAAGACAGGCCTTTCAAGGAGGCCTCACCTGCCCCATCACACTTGTCCATTCTGTGAATGAAGACCACAGTGAGCCACACAGTTCTGGAGCCCATGCATTTCCTGTGTTTGCCAGTTCAATAAAGTGATGACACTTGGCACGTGTATTTCCAGCCTTATTTGGGAACATCTATCCAGTCTGACAAGAAACAATCCAGTGTAATCATCAAACAATGGAACATATAACAATGGAATTCTGCCTACAAAGAAAAACATTGGTTCTGATAGGTTTGCTGGTGATTCATGTTCAATATTTTAAAGGATCTGAGAGCAATGTCAGAAAATAGAGAAAGGATACGTCTCATTCATTTTGTGAAACACAATCCTGGTAATTAAATTGAACATAACCATAATTGGAAAAACAAGTTAAAAAAGGGAAAGAAACAGAAATAAACAGCCTAGTTGAGTGTGGACTATAAACACAGGTGTGAAAATATTTAGTATTTTAGTATATAAAATATTTAGCAGTCAACTCAGTTCAAGAGCACTTTTAAAAAGTAGCGTTTTAGGTCTAGGAAAGGTTTATTCTAGAAGAGTAAAGTTGTTTTAGCTTCCCATTTACAAACCAGGTGGTATATTTTGCCATCTTAACACAGCAAAGAAGAAGATTAATTGGTTTTAATTGTGTATGGGGGGGGGTTGTGCATGTGAGTGGAATGTCCTCAGACACCAGAGAACACTGTATTTTCTGGAGTCAGAATAACAGGTGGTTATAAATAGTTTGGTACAGGTACAGGGAGCTGAGTTCAGACCCTTTGCAAGTGCAGCCCACATCTCTCCAGCTCCGAGGAGAAAATTTAAAAGATCAACACTAACGCAAAACAGAAGAACTACCAGACGACTGAGAACACTAGACAGTGTCTCGGTCCTGTAAAGGACATTTATACTGGTCCTCACTGATTACTCAGCACGGTTTGTGTACCATTATACTGATGTCTTCATCAGGGAAAAAGAGAACAAGAAATAAATACAGATCAGGAAGGGAATTACAGAGAATTCTAAGAAACATATATAAGTATCAGGACTAATATTTTGATAAAGTTCCAGACTATAAAATCACCATGAAATCATTCCAATTTCTCTATATTTATTACTACCCTTTGAAGATCAAATGAAATGCTATTTTTTATGAAAGTGGTAGAATGTCATGAGTTTAGTGGCATGCGATATTTGTATGGGTTGTTCATTAAAAATTTAAAATCACTGATGAGAGGAACTTAATGTTCCTGAATAATTGGAGAAATATACGTTAGTAAGCAACAATGTCGATCAGTTGTCACAGTTTCCAATAACGCACAGAATCAAGGGAACTCTGCTCATCCTTTCAGAAAGACTTCCGTGCAAATTGCCAGGATGAAAACTAAAGTATATGGGCCTGAAAAGGACCGTGAATAACCAAAATATTTTTGAGAATTATATAATATGAGGGGAAAAAATGACTGGCACGTTATAGTATCAAAAAAAGTAGACAAATGGTTGGGGAAACTGACAAAGAATAAACAGTGATGCTCAAAGTATAGTCAGTTGGTCACTCCATCTATCATTGTTATGTGACATGTGAAGGGAGAGTTGGCACTTGGCATGCTGTTGATGTGAGAGGCAGAGGGAAGACGTCAGGGGTCTGTGCCTCCCTTTTACCTTGTTGCAGCAGTGTCTTCAGGACCAGTCGCTACTCCTGCAGCCAAGACGGAGGACAAACGCCACTGCCCATCTCACCGAGACGGACATACTGAATTCGCTCTGAGTGGAGCATGGCTACAGAGCGCTGAGAGGCCAGCTGAGATGGTTGGGGCTAAGGACCGTGCTGGCAGTGCAAACACTGGGATGTCAAGGGAGGCCTTCCTCCCCTCAGAGTTCCGGGTGCTGAAACATTGCTCTGAAGTCACCCAGAAGAATTAGAGCAATCAGTCTATAGGAAGGTGTGATGGATCAGTGCCATGGGTGATGCGAAAACTGTGTGCTCAGTGAGAGCTTTAGGAGAGGCCGACAGCCTTGTCAGGAATGAACTTTCTCTCCTTAATACTTTCTGAGGCAAAGCTTTGCGTCATGACAGTTAGCAAGGGACAAAAGTACAGGGCTATGATATCTTTGCAAACCTGCAAATGCTATGCTTGAGGCTGAGTAGACGTAAGCTGAGAACTGACACAGTGCCACAGCAGCCCTGCCCTGCATGCATCTAAGAGACGGCTCTAAAAATAACACAGAAGGAGTGTGTCTGTCAGCTTTGTGTTTAACGGCCCTAAACCACAGATGCATACTGTAAGCAACTGCATAGAAATTAAATGAAACAAAAGTGTGATAATAATAATATTAATTAATCCCAGACTACTATATTTGAACCACAACTGCCAGATTTTATATATATAAATATAACACACGTACACACACACACACACATATATGTACACACACACACACACACACACATATATATACACACACACACACACACACACACACACACACATATATATATATATATATATATACACACACACATATGTGTGTGTGTGTGTGTGTACATATTACAGATTGGGTATCTGATGTGATATTTTGTACCCTTTTAAAGTGTGGCAGAGGCAGTGAACATGAGTAAAATGATTTAGTTATCTCCTGAGATAGAAAAGGCTTTAGAAAGAACAGGATTGGGAACAAAGTTGAGAGAAGTACATGAAGATGTGATACCTACCTAAGAGGATATCCTGAGCAAGAAAGCTAGGAAGGAGATGAAGGAAGAACATAGTGACTGATATGGCAATGTTTCTGGGTTATTTTAGGCAAACACATTCTTGGATGTGATAGGATCAAGAATGGTAGTAATAGATTTTGAGAAGTCTTCCTTTTTTTCTTTCATTATTATTATTATTATTTTTTTGAGGAAGCATGTATGTAGGTATCAGGCATGTCCATGGCTATTTTTCTCCATCACAATTTGCTACACTAAAAACAATGTTCCAGTTATGACATAGTAGCTTTAACAAGTATTTTATTACTTAATGAAAACACAGGACCTTTATAGGGGCAGAGTTCAGCTACATCGGAACTTGCTGGCTGGTGAACATCGTAGATCATTGCTGAGACTTTCCTTTAGATTTCCTCATGGGCACGCTGAGGTGCTTATCCTAATTTACTCATTTGGAACCTACTTGCCTCATCCAGAGCCTTAAGCAGAGATGGTCTTTCCGAGCAGGCTCCTTGCTTAATGATCTGTAAGTGGCGCTGTTGTGGCTTCCTTGTCTCTCATTTACGAGCATCGTTATTTCCCACAGTGGGTTGTCTTTGTCAGACAATAACGGCAGAAAAAAAAGGTTTTCATCTTGTCAGGGATTTATTGATATAAATGAGAAAGAAGTTGGGTCAAAATTAATGACAGTGGTTTTCCATGTACGATAAGAGGAACAATTTTAAAAAAATGATGGCTCTTTTAAAGATATACGAGGCTTCCTTGCAACAGCGTCCTTTGTCCTATTAGTGAACTCTGGGTTTGAAGAGCAGTCACTCATTTACTGCACTTTTATGCCACGTCTAAGAAAAGCAATAAAAAATTTGGTTGCATAAATAAGCTAAGGTTAACTTATGGTGAAATTCAGCATTTAAAGGGTACCATAAGCACTAGTCTGTGACTCTCAAAGCACATTATTTGGATTTAAGGATTTTTTTGTTGTTGTTGTTGGTGGTGTTCATTATCAAAATGAGCCAGGATAGAGAAGACGGAGAGGAGAAAATGAGTGACTCTCAGAAACCAATCAGGTTGGTATTGTCGGTGGTAATTGTAGTAGATACTCAATTTGATGTCCTATTGCTCCCTTGTCCCTCGTCGGTAAAGAGGAAGGAAATTGAAGTCACACAAAGCATAAGTTTGTTTGATATCTCATGGTTTTAAAAGTCCCTTTGGAGTAATTTTGGTGATGATAACCAAGTTTCTCTAATTGGAGAACAATCACCACTTATACAGATAGTTAGTCTGAGAAATATTGTGAGGTTTGAGTTGTAGCCAGAAATATTGTCTGGAAAAGCCACATGTCTGCTCTCACATAATTTCTGTCCACTGGCATCTTCAGTGAGTTCGTGACCTTCATCTACACTTCTCGGTGTTGTGCACATGGTCAAATTCCTGATCGTTTATTTCATAGCCCACTCTTGCCATTTTCATAGATAGACTCTGTGATCTAGCTTCTAATGACTTGGCAGTTTTCAGAATAAGCAAAGGGAGAATGAAATTAGAGTCAATGCATTATTAGTGGAAATGTCACTTTAGAAAACAGTTTGATTTACACCAATGTTAGTTTTAGTGACAGGAGGAAGAAGTAGGTTTAAGTGGAAAACAATGCATTTCCAGCAGCTCTGGTTCTGAGGTCCCAGGAAGTGACTGCACTCTGGGTTTTAAGTGCTGGTATCAAAAGAACTTTGACACTTTGGAGGGCTAAGACAGCAATCAATATCTATTTATTGCTACTGACATTGCTTTCTGTTATTTAGCATTTGTTTTGAAATTTCTTGTAGATGTTGACAAATGTGTTCATGAGACTTGTAGGTATGAAAAGGACTGCTTAGGTGACTCACACATAATCTATGTAGGCCTAAACTGCCTTCCTCTTGTGCTTTGTGTGTGGTTTGGAGCTCAGTATTCAAAATAATTAAGTTTTAATAAAGTCAAACCCCCCTTTTTTTGCTTAACTTTTGTTCAACAAATACAATTAATCAGTTATGTAGTAAAATACATAGGGAGGCAAATTCTTTTAGAAAATTAATTAAACCAGTCTAGAAGCATATCTGTTGCTATTTTAATAAATTAGTATCCGTGTTTTCCTTGGAAAAATATTAAAAAGGGAGCCAGTTTTCTAAGTTTTATGCACTGAAATTGAGTGTGTATGCAAAAGTCCTAGAAACAGGTCACATGTGACACGTATTAGGATCAAGTTGATTTTTCTTAGCTGCCAGCGGCCTCTGGCATAGACTCGACAATGGAATATCCGTATTGAGATTGCTTAACAACAGTATCAAGTATCTGTTCTTGCCAGCACGACGCTGAGGAAATAGTAGCTGTGTCTGATCATCTCTTTTCTGTAGAAATTGGAGTTCTGGATTCTGACCCAGGCTAGTTTTCCCAAATGAAATCACATATCAATGTTTTGCTTTCAGGCTAGAAAAGCTGTATCGATTAATGAAATGCTTCAAGTATTTTGTGAAAATTGAATGTCCAGAGAGTTTTAATCTTAAATGTCAGTGGAGGCTCTATTTCCAGCCCTTTTTTAGTTCCCCAAGGCCTAATACTTCATTCAAAACCAGTGTGTGTCTCAGCCTAGAATGGCTGACTCTCCCCTGGCGATGAAGACTGGATGGGCGGACTGCAATATAGAAGACGCTCACTGTGTTTGGGTTTTAATCCATTGCATTTCTCATGGAAGTTATGCTTTAGGAAATCTGTGACCTCCTTCTCTTAGTTCTGGTGGATGAATACAGCTTTTCCTTGGTTAAGGCATGAAGAAAGATCTTTAGGAAGGAGAGGGTAGTAAAACCTGGGTGACATTCAGGGGAAAAGGGCAGCAATAAGGAAGGATATTTAAGTGGAAAAGGGCTGGGAGGGTGGGACCGAGAAGATTAGGGGTAACTAACATGGAAAATTGTTGTGGATATGAATATCCACAACAGGTGTGGGATGTGGACTGATGCAGATGTTCTACAGCAGCAGACTATTTGCCTTCTGCAGGCTCTGACAGGAGCTCTTTGCCAGCTGCAGATAGTTTAGATCTGAGGACTCTGGAGAGAATAAATGCCAGGGACAGGAGAGTGTGGAAGAGCTTTGAGCTACAAGGAACCCATAACCCTAACCAGTAGGAAGTGGCTAAGAAAGAGGACTACCCGCCCTCTTCCATTAATCCTTTCTTTTTCCTACCTTGTGTTCGAGTGTTGGAAGGGATTAGAGTGGAATAGGGAGAAAGAGATACAAGAAATATAAATAAAAGTGTTTTAAAAACTAACTCCAACATTTCTTTAAGTGTTTCTCTGCCATTCTATATTCCTCTACAAACAGTTCTCTGTTTAGCTCTGTTCCCCATTTTTTAAGTGGATTACTTGGTTTGCTGCTTTTCAGCTTCTTTAGTTCTTTATGTATACTGGATATCAGCCCTCTGTCAGATAAAGAGTTGGTGAAGATTCTTTCCCAGTCTGTAGGCAGTCGCTTTGTTTTGATGACGGTGTCCTTTGCTTTACAGAAGCTTTTCAGTTTCATGAGGTCCCAATTATTGAAATGCTCAATGTCATTAGCCATCAGGGAAATGCAAATCAAAACGACCCTGAGATTTCACCTTACACATAACAGAATGGCCAAGATCAAAACTCAAGTGGCAACACATGCTGGAGAGGTTGTGGAGAAAGGGGAACCCTCCTCCACTGCTGGTGGGAATGTAAACTTGTACAACCACTCTGGAAATCAATCTGGCACTTTCTCAAACAACTAGGAATAACATTTCTTCAAGATCCAGCCATACCACTCCTAGGCATATATCCAAAAGAGGCTCAAGTACACAATAAAGACATTTGCTCAACCATGTTTATAGCAGCTTTATTTGTAATAGCCAGAAGCTGGAAACAGCCCAGATACCCCTCAACTGAAGAATGGATGCAGAAATTGTGGTACATCTACACAATGGAGTACTACTCTGCAATGAAAAATAAGGAAATCATCAAATTTGCAGGCAAATGGTGGGACCTGAAAAGGATCATCCTGAGTGAACTTTCCCAGAAGCAGAAAGACACACACGGTATATACTCACTCATATAGACATATAACATAGGATAAACCTACTAAAATCTGTACATCTAAAGAAACTAATTAAGAGAGAGGACCCCGCTCAATCCCCATCCTGAAAGGCAAAGAGGATAGACATCAGAAGAAGAAAACAGGAAACAACCTAGGAACCTGCCACAGAGGGCCTCTGAACAGCTCTGCCCTGCAGACTATCAAAGCAGACACTGAGACTTAAGGCCAAAGTGTCATAAGTGTTGGGTAAAGTGCAGGGAATCTTATGTAAGAAGTGGGAAATTGTAAGATCTGGAGAGGACAGGAACCCCACAAGGAGAGCAACAGAACCAGAAAATTTGAACACAGGTGTCTTTCCAGAGACTCATACTCCAACCAAGTACCATGCATGGAGATAACCTAGAATCCCTGCACAGGTGTAGCCCATGGCAGTTCAGTGTCCAAGTGGGTTACATAGTAATGGGAAGAGGAACTGCCTCTGACATAATCTGATTGGCCTGCTCTTTGATCACCTTCCCCTGAGGGGGGAGCAGCCTTACCAGGCCACAGAAGATGACAATGCAGCCACTCCTGATGTGATCTGATAGACTAAGATCAGAAGGAAGGAGAGGAGGACCTCCCCTATCAGTGGACTTGGGGAGGGGCATGCACGAAGAAGGGGGAGAGAGGGTGGGACCGGGAGGGGAGGAGGAAGGGGCTTATGGGGTGATACAAAGTGTGTAAACTGTAATTAATAAAAAATAAAAAAATAACACTGAAAAAAAAAACTAACTCCAACAAAGGATGTTTACAAATACCACATGGAAGAAGCTTCAAATATTCTATGAATACCTTTAACAGAAATTACTGTAGATGGAGACTTGTGTTCATATCAAAAGCCACAGTTTACCAAATGAAAAACTCAGTAATCAAGTATGAGATACTGGCCCAAGGTTAAGCTAGCCATTGAAACAAACAAGCTTTTGGTCAGAGGGTTAGGGTATACCCCAAAAAATAGGGACTATTACATTGCTTCTTAGTGCCCACCAGAACTACTTGATGGGAAAATCCTTTTGAAAACACCACACCATTGGCCCTGGGACATGGAGATATCAAGTCAGTACTGAGTAGGAAGCCTTTTTCTTCCAGCCAGCTCTCACAGTAATGGAAGGGACTATATGGGATGCTGGGGGGAGGGAGTCAACAGTCTTACCCAGATGTGAGTGCTTAATGCCGTAATAATAGACATGGAACACTAACCTCAGAGGTTCAGTAGTGGCGTGACTGCTCTGTGTGCAGTCGGTTGTTTCTGATTGGATTTAAGGCCTGCTCTGTATAAGGAAACACATGCCTGGTGCTGAGAAAACAGGCCAAGACCCTGAGGGTGGGGAACTCAGCGCCCCAGGGATGGGCATACAATTGTCATTTCGCTAAACTGACACACAGTATCAAACTACACTCGACATTTTTAGATTGGTGGCACCCTCAGACTTCATCAGAGACATTCCTCTGTGTGGTAGTTGGATGGCAAAAGCTCATTACTGCCCGAAGTGCAGATAACAGGTGGCTTTGGAGTGCTCAGCCACGTTTCACGACACCCGTCCCCAAGCCTCAGGAGCCATGGTGGGAAAAACAGCAGAAAGAGATGAGAATCAGAAGCTGGAGAGGACCACAGCAAGCAGTGTCTTTTAGACATGACAGGACTAATGAACAAAAAAAAGAGCCCAAGGAAGCCTTAGTCACCTGTATGAGACCTTCAGAGACCTTCACAATATCAAACCAATCACTGTTCTAGCAGGGAGGGCAGGTGAGGGGATTCATAAGATCCCATCCATAACTAAGGAACTACGGGCAGCTGCCTCCTGAGGGAGGGAAGGTCACTTGTCTTTGAGCAACTGGCTCCTGGCAGTGTTGGTCCCACACCAGAATTATAGGGGCAGCACAATTGGGAGTCGATAGGTTGTTAAATTAAAAAGGAGACATGAGCTAATTTTTTGTGAATTTGTCTTGATTTGTTTTTTCTTTCTTTTTTTTTTTTAGTTTTTTTTTTGTATATTCTGAATATTAATGCTCTATCAAATATATAGCCAGAAAGGATGCGTTCCCACTTTGTTCTTTCTCCTCACTCAATTGTTTCCTTCAACGCACAGAAGCTTTCTATATTTATGAGGTCCTAGTTGTTGAGGTTAGCCTTATTTCTTGAGCAAATGGAGTCCTATTCAGAAGGTCCTTTCTTGCATCTGTAACTTGTAGATGCTGTCTATGTATTCGTATAGCAGTTTCAGGGTTTTGATTGAGCTCTTTGATGTGTTTGGAATTGGGTTTGTTTGTTGTTTGTTTATCTTTGGTACAGGATGATAAGTATGGATCTAATTTCTGAGTACCCATTGGCATTCCCCTGGTGGATTTTTTGGCATCTTTGTCTAATACTGAGTGGCTTACAGTTAGTCTTCTACTGTATTCTGTTGAGGTATATGCCTATTTCTGTGACAGCACAGTGCTGTTTTTATGACTTTAGTTTTGTAATAAAACTTGAAATCTGTTGTAGTAATCCCATGTGACTGGAGGGATCCAGCATGTTCTTCTTGCTTGGGACTGCTTTGTCTATCTGGGGACTTTTGTGCTTCCCTATGAAGTTCTGCATTACTATTTTCTATTTCCATCAAGAATGTCACATGGTTTTGGTTCAGGGTGCATTGAATAGTAAACTGTTTTTGTTTCTAACAAAACAAAACATTTCAAATTACTAATTCTGACAATCCGTGAGTGTGGGAAATCTCTCCACTTCTATTGTCATCCTTCAGAGATTTATTAAAGTTTTCATTCGAGAAGTATAACATCCTTTGTTAGTTTTATTCTTAGATTTTTTTTTCTGTTTGTTTGAGGCTATTGTACATCAGGGTGTTTCCATGATATCTTTCTCAGTGTGTTTATTTTTAGTATTCAGAAAAGCTATGGATTTGGGTTAGATGATCTTGTCACTTGTTGGTCTTTTCTAGATTTTTTTGGTAAAATTGTGGGTGTTATTAAAATGTCTTATCACCTGCAAGTAGAGATAATTCAACTTCTTTTCCTATTCATATTCTTTTAATTTTTTTCTCTTGTCTTCTTGCTGTAGTCTCTTGTCCTATTACAAAGACAATATTGAAAAGGGTAGAGATAGAGAACATGATCTCTTGCTCTTGACTTTAATGAGACTCTTTTCCCTTTTCTCCATTTAGGATGAGGTTTTCTGTGGGTTTGTTATGATTTTAAGATATGTTCCCATCAACCCTAGTTTTTCTAGGACATTTATAAATCCACCCATTTCTTTTAAGTCTTCCACCTTAATGGAGCATAGATTCTTAACATATTTCTTAACAGATTCTTACTTTCTTTAGTAAGTAGTAATGTTTCTTTATTTGTCTGTAATTTTATTATTTTATTTCTGGTTAATTAGGCTGAGTCTATCAATTTTGTTTATCTTTACAAAGAGCCATATCTTAGAATGATTCTTCATATTGTATTTTTATTGATGTGTTCTATTTCATTAATACCTTTCTCATTTTAAAATTATTTTTGTTGTTGTTTACTGGTTTTGAGTTTGGTTTGTTATCTAGTTATATCATTACAGTGTGGGTTTTTTTCTGTCTTTCTTTCTTTTTTTTTTTTTAATATACACACCTAGAGCTCTCAATTCCCATCCCAGGAGACTGCTTTTACTATGCCCCAGAGGTCTTAGTGTGTTTTTATTTTCATTTATTGACAGGAGTTTTAAGTTTTTCTTCTCGATTACTTCTCTTACTTGTTCTTTGTTCAGTAATGACTCTTTAAGATCCATGAGTTTATGCATTTTTTAAGTATTATTTTGCTGTTTTCAAGCTTTATTGAGTTGTGTTCACACAGGAGGCATGCAGTTATTTTTATTTTTGATATTTGTTAATCTTTGGTTCGCACTCCAATATGTACTCTATTTTAGAGAAACTATAATCGGAAACTGAGTAGATATATATTGTTTTGGATGTGTCAGCACAGTAGCTATCAAATAAAAGGAGTAAAGAATTTGATTAAATACCACCGATGAATCACTCTCATCAAACAGCTTCAGTTGGCTTCTTGTTAAATCCTGGCTGAATGAGCCAATAATGGTCTAAAACAGCCTCCCCCCTTATTTTTCTCCTCCTTCTTGTCCTCCTCCTCCTCCTTTTATGTTGTCAGCAGAGAATTCTTAGCATTTCTGACCAGGCTGTGTGAACAGGACATGCGTCTGTTTATTCACACAGAAAATGGGGACATTCTTATAGGAAAACAATGTTACTTCACCATAGAGCTGGGACACAGTAGTTTTTGTCTCCCACCCCCTCCTGTCCTTTAGGCTGTACACAGAAGCACAATACTTGCCGCATGAGAGTCTGTCATTCAGCTCCAGCGCAACAATGCTGTAAATAATCCCGGGTAAGGGCATCACTTCCTGCGCAGCTTTCACACGTGACGTGCTTAACACTATCTGGAAGTGATATCAGTTGGAGGATGTCTAACTGTCAGCACTTTTGTGCTTCGTGAGGACTGAAACTTAGCACAACGTGGTGATGGTTGCGCCAGTGTGACTTTGAGAGATGAGCAGTCTGTCGTGGTTCCTCGTTGTGGAAGGTTCTCCTGGTTCTCTGTTCTACTTTTGCATGATGCTTTTGGTTTGTGATGTTTACAGTTATAGGCACGTTTAGGAACGTTCATTTGTTTTGAGAGCATTCAATATGAATTGAGCGTATAAGGCCTACTTCCTTTTCCACACACCAATTGTAGATGGCAAATTCCCTCAATTTTGTAATCAGCCTCTTCATGAATTGCAGCTCCATCTCCTCTTCTCTAGCCTGTTGTTCATGTGTGGAAATGTCACTTCTGGAGATGGTCTAACAGTTCCATTTCTAAAAGTCATTCCCAGAGGCATTTCTTTTCTTGGACTTAATTTTCTTTCTTTGTCAAAATGGCATTTACAAGCCGTGTGATTTTTAACTGTGCTCTATTATATGTCAACAAATTCTCTGTATGTGTAAGTCTTAGATGAAAAACAGGTTGCATTTTTAAGTGTTAAGCTTTTTTAGAGGGTTGAGAGCAACCTTTCCATGCTGTACATGGGCATTCTAAAAAGCAGAGCCTCCTACTGAATGGTCAGAAGTACTCTCTGCAGGCCGAATGTGCCAGCCTGTTCTTCCTGCCCTGACTCAGGGGCATGGCCTGGTAAAGTGGCCTCGATCACCCACCACCAACAGCCCCACCATCACATCCAGGGCTGTCACCCTTCTGTCTCCACATTCACAAAGGTTTTCTATGTGAATAAACCTGAGATAAGCAAGCTCAAATCCAAACTGCTTTCCCATCTCACGCCCTCAACCCAGGCTTTTTGGTGGCAGTAGCTTTGCCACCAGTTCCTAAGGAGCAGCCAGAGCCAGCAGTTGTGGGGGAGCTCTGGGCCACAAGAGCGCAGCTGTTCCAGTAAAGCGGTGGGAGGTGCAGACATCTGTAGTTCCTGCCGCTCACTTTGACTTTTGTAACCGGTCTCCTTTTAGACTAAACACATTAAACATCCAAACTGTCTGCAAAGCTCGTCACGGAGGTTGCATATTAACAGCAAATTTGCTTTCAAGCCCAAGATTTCTTGACTCTTCCAGCTTCCTCATGGTCTTTCATTAACACTGTAAGGCAGAAGAGTTGAGCCTTGCAGAATTTTGTATGAAGTGTTCATTAAAAAAACCAGAAAGCAGAGCCATAGAAAATATCCTTGAACATAGTACCCTTTTGAATTTTTGTAAAGTAAAACACAGTGACCATAAAAAAAAATATATATATATATACATACATATACATATATATATATATACATACATACATATGCATATATATATATATGTATATACACTCCTTCATTTCTTCTTAGTTCTACTTCTGGTAAATCAAGTTTAAATGGCAAGTACATTAACCTGTCTGATGAATTTCTTTGGGAGAGTAGATTTTAGAGAGAACACTTTACTGGCCTTAAAGTCCTGTCATGAGGATGCTTGGAAGTATGCAGTTTACAAGTGACACTTAGAGAATCAGTAATGTGTTTTCAACAATGAGGAAGCATCAGGGATTCTGCCAACAAACGATTGTAGTGATTCCAAAAAGCTCAGCAGAAGATACAAAAACGAGTCAGTGCCTGCATAAAACCTAAGCTGCTTGAAGAGCCGGTTCGTGTTTAATGGCAGCTAAGAATATTTCTTTCATCACAATGACAATAGGATTGAGATGAAGTAAAGAGTCAGAAGTGCATCTTGCTCCCAGACTGAAGTTTGGAGAGTTATGGTGGAGTTTTGGTTGCATGGAGGAGCGGTGGCAGCGTCTTGGTGGGAACATAAGGAGAGCTTTGACTGCGCGATGTGTAGGAGGTAGTCAGATGAAAGAGGGGGCAGATTCCTGAAGTGGAGAGCTGTGTGTGAAAGGCAGGAGTGAAGGAAACCAGCCTGGGAACTGGGGGATATCCTGGGGGATAAAGAGAAGGATGCATATTGGCTTACACCCCAAAATAGCATGGCTGAATGTTAACCGAAGAATAAATAAGTTTATTCAAAAATTATGAGAGAATACATTAACTAAGTGAAAAGCCATTCTTTGTTTTCGCCTCTGAGAAAAGTTTTGGAGGAAACACCCTCATTAGAGGCATAACAGACTATAGCAGGTGGTCATAACCTCATATTTTGGCTTCCAAAAAATAGTAAATTCACACTAAGGCCTTCCTGACATGCGTCTCTTCCCCACAATTCAGCTTCTAAATAAGACTCCCAGTGTTCCTAAAAAGCCCAGAACAGCACCCTTTGTGTTCTTGTCAGCACGTGGCCATCTCTGGCTTACGTCCTCCTATGTATTAACAGATGCCATAAAGAAAATTATCAGCGCTGTACTGCTCTCCACAGATTACAGCATGACAACTTGGTAGTGGAACTGACATTTATTATTTTATGATATAGGAGAAAATGGGCTGAAATGGGATTATTTTATTGATATGGTCTTAGGACAGGTACAACCAATGTAATTGATGGATTGTAGCCTTTATGTGTGTGAATTAAAAATACTCCCTGATTAATATCGCCTCATGTGTATACATATGCATACATATTATATATTAATATTTTCTCATACACCTCCACAATATACCTTAGAAAAGCAGTCAGTTTGCATTTAAAATATCACCAGGAATTCACATAAAGGAAGTTAATAACATAAATAATTCAAATAGTATAACAAAATAATCTATGCACAGAGATAACAGACATGACTTTTTTCCCATTGGTGAAATAATTGGTGTCATCACACATGTCTAGATACCATTCCTACAGGAACAGGATTCATCACACAGGCCCTAACGGCCACCCTCATGTTACAATGTATTTGGCCCTGAGTTTTTACCATTTCTTCTGAGGAAAAGTTCATCAACACGACTCTATATCTGCTACCAGCCCAGCGTGTTAAGATTCAAAACAATACATTACATTATATCCCATTTCCAGAAATTCTCCCTCAGCATATTTCATATCGAAAGTTTCATGCTTTTAGGACCCATTTTTTTTTTTTTTTTTTTTTTTTTAGTATTTTGATCTTATTGCCAATTACTGATATTCTAGACATTTTCCTTAAAATTTTGCCCTCATTTTCTGGCAAAGATAAAATGTCTGATAGAAAAAGAATGAGTGTTGTTTTCCTCCTCACAATAGCTGCAGAAAAGCAGCCATTCTTTTTGGTGCCACAAAAATGGTTTTAATAAATTGCACGGTGATAATGCCGCAACAATATTAATCTTACTTGTTTGCTCATTATGGAGGCCACGAAGACCAACTGCCAGTCCTTTATTCCTGCCCTTTGCTGATAAAGTTGTCTTAGGATATATCTATGAAAAGAAATCCCTGAAGGAATGTGTGGAACTTTCATGGTAATTTCACAGACTATGAAATATAATCAATAGCCTCAAAAGGTTGCGGAAGAAAGATTACTCTTCTGCACTTAATATTTAAATTGACATATTTCAATTTGGAAACTGAAGATAATTCTAAGGTTTTACTCAAGCCAAAACAGGTCTATTGTAATTTCTGTTTATATAAGAAGTTTATATTCTACTCTTACATTCTTTACTGGTAGACAGATTTGAAGATTTTTTTTTCTCACTTAACTAGAAAGAAAAGGTAGTTTATAAAGACCGCGATACATCCGGTAACTGTATGTAGTTTCCACTTTTCCCCACACCTAAGCGGAGTCTTCCCACATGCTGAGTTTCCCACCCAGGTTCCATGCTCCCTCCAGGGCAGCACGGTTTTAACCTGTGGTGCAGTGTGCTGGCCTTCACTATTAGGTGCTCTTGGATTTTGAGGAAGGTTAGGCCTGTTGTTCCCGTCACAATGTAATGTATGTGCAGAGAAACCCTCCTGCTGTTCTCATTGATTTAGATTTTTTTCTTGCTTATTTCTGTTACACCTGTTTGCACAGGGGGTAAAGAAATTCAGTTTCCCCATCTGTGAAACAAGGATGATGATATTAGGTGGTCTCCAAGGTCCCTTCAAACTCTAAAGCTTTACGGTTCTAATAATGAAAGTTTAGACCCTATTAGTAAGAGAGATAGCTTTCCTTAGCCGAGTCTCTGGCACAGTTTTCTTAACTGCCCTGCTTTGCTTTAAAACAATTCAGGAAACTACAACTTTTCTTAGTTTTACCTATAGTGGTACTCTTTACTCTCTGACTACGAAGTTCCAGTGCTCTGTTGGATATTGAAAACAGTATTTCTATGTACACGCAACTTTCCTTCTTGGGAAAATATAATTCCTCTTTACCCTCTAGAGTGTGTTTCCTCATCCCTAGTAGCTTTTTAATAAAACTGGTTGTGTGAATGAATATGATTTTTGCTGCTCACACACTGCTCCAGAAACGCTCCCATTGTCCACTATCCAATTTTGAATGTTGATGTGATAAGCTGGAGGTCTCTGCTCCTGGTTCCCAACCGGGGTGATTTTGCCCCCTGGTGGATGCTTGGCTTGGCTTGGAGAACTGTCTGCAGTTACCACAGAGGGGCGGCTACTGCTGACAGCTTGTCCGTGCAGGAGCTACCTTATAAAAGTTCCAGCATGCTCACACCACCAACAAAAGCAGCAAAAACAAAGAAGATCCTGAGACACCAAGAATTATGAAATTGAGAAATCTTTCTCTCATTTTATAATAAAGATCTGAAAGCATTAATACATTTTCAGGGCAATTCAAGCCCCGTGCTTTTGCACGATGAGCTGACTCTTGCCATCTTGCAGAAGAGATGTGTTGTTGGTCCAGCTATACAGCTGAGCAGACAGGAGCCTGGAAGAGCCTTAGTCAAGGCCATGCCATCTCTGTGTTTGTGGACCTAGCTGGTTAAACCTGACTCGTGATGTGCACAGGAAGAAATGACACGCCACTTTGCTTTGTTTCAAGAGCCTGATGATCACTTACCAAAATCTTCAGCTGCTAAATATTCTTTATCACTGGGGGTTTGCAGCTTGCACTGTATGTGACCTTCGGGTTCTCCACAGACCTGGGAGAGCTGGGCTGCCCACCAGCCCACTCGCACTTAGTACAAAGGGCTTGGTTTGTAGATGTGCTCATTAAATAATTCAGTGGGCCATGGCTAACTGACATCATTCCTCAGCTACTGACTGCTTTTCTTTGAGAAAAAAAAATATTAGTTGTATTTTTTCTAGAACTTTTTAATGCTGGAGACCACAAACTTGACCATAAAATACTTTATTAAATGTCTGTGTAATGCATCTAGTTGTCTGTTTCCTGTTTGCAGAGGTGTGCCCACGCTACCTGAGCTTACTAAGGACTTTGATAGCCGTAATATATAAGTCATATGACACTTCTAGCCTGGGGAATTTTCTGTTTTGGTAATATGCATTTCATTTCATTTCATTCCAACCATTCCTGCCTCATGGTTCTTAAATAAATGCTTTAAACAGCAAAGATTTGCTTCTCATCTCGCCCAAATAACAGAATTCCAGCTTCGTGACACATCACAGGATCGCTCCTTGTAATGGACACTGGGGAAAGTGACTGTTCATTACTATGCTTTGAGAGAAAAAAATATGAAAACATAGCCAAAAGACAAGTGCCATGTCTTCTTCACTTGATTTTATTTTTTGGCGTGTTTGTTTATTGATAGATTATGGCAGGATCGAGGAGTCCCTCTGTAAAGTGCTCCCTAGGTTCAGTTTCCAGTGACACATGATAAATAAGAACTTAAAGACGCCATCAGGTGAGAAGTGTGCTTTAAAGACAACTTGCAAAGGCAGGTATCCTTCTCAGTCTCATTCCATTAGCTGATCCACAGTAAAAATGTGCAGAATTTTAGGTCACAGCCAATCCTACTGCACTGCTTGTCCTATATCAGAGTCCAAGAAGCATGACCCACATGGAGAGATCCATGCTCAGACTGCAGGGTCCAGACTGCAGAGCTTCAAGGACAGGAAAGACATAGAGCATACAGGACCGTAAAGTGTATGAAAAATAAGGAGCATACTTTTGAAGTTGGTACCAGAGAGGTGTGGGCTATTTCACAAGTGGTTAATTTTGATTTACACATTGATTTATCAATGACTTTGCTTTTATTCGTTCCAAGAAAACACCAATATAAGCAAGCACCCTTCTGCATTTTCTTGAACTGTAAAGTTTTCCTGAAGCAAATATGATATTTTACTTATGTTGGGACAATCTTACATCTCACATTCAGAGGCAATGGCTTCATGTCCAGATTTCCTTTTCGAAAAGATGTTTTCTTATGGGTTTATGATATCAGTACCAACACATTTTTCATTCAATGGAGTATGTTGAGTGTATAATTTTAGATTATGCCAGTCAATTTTGCAGCTAGAAATTTTTATCTGTTTGCCCCTCAATTAATTTTCAACTGATCAAATAAATATACCAATTACCTTAATTTAGGTAAAAATCCTCCTAAGTAAAATATGTTAAATCTTGATTCCTACCAGTTCCTTTAATCTGTGTGATCTCTTTCTAACGCACAGGTAGGGTCTTTTTTAATGTGGAAAGTAAAAAAAGCAGAAAAAGAATGCCTTGCTCCATCCTGAACAACAATTTGACCATATTTTAAAATATATAATTGTACATGTTGTAGTCAGGACAAGTTGTTACTTGACTCTTAGGTTTTCAGGATAGCTACAAATGAAGTGATAGCAAAAATTAATGGATTTTTATTTGTGCATATGCATTGAGAGTTTCTGTTTATTAAATTAAGGATCTTGAGAAGAAGTTGTTATGCTGTATTTTGGGTTGATCTACATCCAATCACGTGGATCCTTAAAAAATAGAGATGGATGGAATTTTGACACATAGCAGTGGAGTTGATATGATGATGGTGCCAAGAGAGACAGAGACCAGTGAGATGGTTCAGTGTGGCTATTGATTGCCATCAAGCCCGGTGACCTAAGTTCAATCCACGGAGCTCACATGGTAGAAGGTTCCAACCGACTCACAGAAGGCATCCTCTGACCTCTGTATTCATGCCCTGGCAAGCCTGCCATCACTTCAGATAAATAACTGTAAGAAAAGTAAGAAAGATGCTCTGAAACCAAAGGATGATAATAGCCATCAGAGGAAAACAGAGGCAAAGGACTTATTTCTTCTAAAGTCTCCACGAGAGCACTGTCCTGCCAATCTTCAGCTTTTGGCTGTGTACAGCTCTGATTTTATGGGTCTGGTTTCCAAGGCTGTGAGAGAATAAATTTTTGTTGTTTTAAGGCAGCGGCAAGTTTGAGGTAATGTTTTAGAGCAGTTTCAGAAGAGTAATACAATATGCTATTAATAATGATGCTCAATGCTGCATCCCAACATTTTATTAAGACATGTTGCCAATGTCTGGGTACAGGGTGGGCGTGGAAGATGAACAAAGAGCATCACTAAGAAGCCAGTGTATCGCAGACCTTATCTAAGCATCCAACTGAAATTTCAGTCTAGGATAAGGCTTGGCTGAGGTAAAGTGCTGTACTCTCAGTTAAGGGATCCTGTCCCACACCAGCAGCTAGACATGACTCATCTGCAACGGCGAAGAGCTCAGTAGCTGTGGTAAGTGTCTTCAGGATGGCTCTACAGGAAATTGATAGTTATTAATATTTAATGACTCATTTTATCTTGGCGGGCTACCTATCTGATTACAGACAACTTCACCCACAAAAGTCTTTTTTGGTCTTGAAAATATTTTAATTTTTGTGTATATAGGTAATGGAATTATTTTAAACCAAAACCATTTTAAACTGTGACTTTGTATTGACATAGCTAAGCTAAAATATTTATTGTTAGTATCTGTTCTTAAACCCCTAAATAGATGGGCATAATTAATTAAATACTTATATATTGCCTCATTGCATCATGAATTTGAAATGATTAGGAGATGTAATAAAATCCAGTAGTTTTTTTAAGTGAGCAGGGAAAAAACCTCCTAATTGGGGAGTGCAGGATTTATCTTCAGCAGTGTATTAATTTATATATCATGAATATCCTAGCCATTTATCTGAAATTTTCAACATTTTATTTACCTTATCAAATCTATCAAGTCTTCTTACTCTAAAACTAAGCCTGTATATTCCTTCAACTCTATCAGTCTTCTACATTTATAATTATAAAAATTAGAATTGTAAAATTTCCTAAAGCATCAAGGGAAATAATATTGGTGTTAACTGAATGAGAATTAAACAATAAGTTCAAATAAATACTGATGAGATGATTGTTACAGCTTGGACCTGAAATATCTCGAGGAGTCTTTGTGCCATGCCTATGGTCTCCAGGTGGTGGCATTATTTGAAGTGATAAAAACTTCAGGTGATGGACTAGGTCAAGGAAGTGGGTCCCTGAGGACTTTCCCTGGAAATGTGCATATTGACCATGGCCTCTTCTGACCCTCTGTTCCCTACTTCTTGGGTACCATGATGTGCACAGCTTTCTTCTACTTTGGTACCCTGCCTCATCATAGGCCCTGAAACATGGATCACGGGACCATCTTAGAAACTTCAGGAACTGGGAGCCTTAATAAACCTTGTCGTGATTAAATGCCATTTCCTTTGGGTACTTTCTTTCTTATGGAGAAAACAAAACAAAACAAAACAAAACAAAACAACAACAACTGAGTAATGGAGACATTTTTTAAAGGAAAAGGATAAACTTAGTAAATGTTACTGAACCTCTGAAAAACATATGCCTCAGAGCCAGGAGCATGGCTAAGATACAGCCTACTGTCCTGAAGTTCACAGAGGAGAGGTAAGCTTTCTGGGTTTAGACAGAAGTATCACTCAGCAGCACAGCCATCCACCCAGGAGACCTCATGATGTCACTTTTTAACACTCCACCAGCTCTTCAGCCACACCTCTTGAAGGTCTGCTTGTGTCTTCTCAGCCATACAAACAATATTTATCCTTTGTGGCCTTTTACCTGCTGTCCCTGTGCCTGAGGTTTTCTTTTCTCCTGTTACAGATCACATTTCTCAGAAGTAGATACAAGGAGTGAGGAGTACACTCTGACGTAGGGAAGAGGCTCGGGGGAGTGATGTCCTTCCCACTGGAGCATGGAAAATGTCTGAGAAAGACAGTGGCTTTTGTTTCTTCACGGCATTCGGCCACGGGCTTCGCATCGCTGAGGGAAAGGAAGAGTTCAGTAAATACCATCCCCCAGACATTCAGGTTTCTGGACATGAGGGACATTCCCCAAGGAGGATATTTTTTTATGAACCTTATGAAAAAGTACCAGGAAGCAAATAGCTGGACCCTCATTCAGGGTCCCTGGGCTTATCTCTCTTCATTCTACATCTCATAGATTTTCTGTTCTTCCTTGCCAAAGGCACCCATTTATACCATCTATCCATTTCCCCAGCTTTATGCTTTCCTCATAGCTGTGCCACATATTTGTTATTTATTAATTTTCTAGGTACTCATTCAAAATTCTGTATGGTAATGTAAGCTCATTAAGATAAGTGTATTTCAATGTGTGTGTATAAAGTTCTCAGATATCTGTGATTAAATATTCTTCAAAAATAGTTGCTGGAAAAATGAAAAAATAAATCCTGGTGTCACAAACAGTTTTGGAAATGGAGTCATTGTTGATAGAGGACACTGCTCTGTCTATAACATTCCCTTCCACTCAAGGTTCAGGGACCTGTGATCTATAGAGTTGATTCTGGTGAAGGTTAAATAGAGAAGGGGTTGAGGTAGTAGGACTTTGAATCTGAGGCCACAGTAAGACCACAGTAAGAAAAATATAAAACAGCAAACATCCTGACCACCATTGACAACAAACGTCCCAGTTGCTTAGAGTCCAGCTATGGGGTGGTAGATTCAACAAGGGTACAATGTGAGTAGTGAAGATCATTCCAGTGAGGTCCAAACGGATGTGAGGAGTATGTGGGAGAAATTTCATCTTTTGTTATGAGGAAGCAGAGAATTTTTGTTGCTGATACCCAAAGGGACTAAGAAATGGTCCTCTTGCCCTTTAACCTTCAATGGAGCATACACTATCTGGTATCCACTCTGCTGATGCGATTTGTAGGATCTGGGTATTAGAACCAAAAGGTGTAGCCCAGAGAAGCAAAGTAACACTAGCTTGGGAGTGATCCTGAAATGCTCCTGTGAAGAACAGCCTTTTGAATTTTTTCACAAGGGCTAGACACAAAGGACTAAACAGGAGGATGCGACCATCATTCTAAGGCATGTGCTGTGTTGGAATAGAGGAAGCAAAACATATGAAAGCAAATATGACCATGCACCGTGTGAGTTGCCAACGATTACTGAAAAGCCTGGGAACCGAAAGGCAGAAAGAGAAATCCTACTACACTTAGCTTCACAAGATCGCTGGGAAGACAAGCCTGAGCAGGAAGAGTCTAGCGTGAGTTCAGGGAAGGTTGGAGGAGGTGATGAACAGTTTCCGGTGTTGGCTTGAGGTTGGCAGTGCTTGATGTAACCAGGGTGTGGGGAGTAAAGGGACGTCTGATGGGTTCAGCCTCTTGTGCCTTCACTGGGGCTGATGGGGGCAGGAGGGAGACAAGGACGCAGAGAGAGTTACAATAGTTCTTCAAAGAATATTACTTGAGTTTTGGGGATTGTCTCACTTCAACCAAAATGGAGGAGATTTACAAGTAAGTGTGTCCCTGGCTCTTCGTTATTACAGGGGTAAAGCAGAGGAAGGGAGACAGGCATGCATGGGGAAGGGGCGGGCTTGCTTAATCATACAGTCTGGTGAGAAAAGGCTCATCAATCACATCAGGATTGAAAAGGGGAAATAGAAAGGAAATGAAGAAAATCTCCACAGTGGAGAAAACACACAGAAAAAGCTTGAGTGAAGCAGTGGTTAGTGTTTCTTCAGGGGACTGTGGTTACGCTGTGGGAGATGAGGAGAGTGGCAGGAGCTGAGTCAGGAGAAAAGAAGAGGCCCATAAGCCCTTAAGGGCCTGAGAGTTTTATCTGAATGAAATGGGGCATTTGATGACAGCAAGCCAGTATTCTCTTTATAACACCTTTCAAACTGCCATGTTGAGAATTGCAGGGGTAATGGTGAGTACAGAGACAGGGATAGACACAGTGAAACCTACAGAAGACAAGGGAGAGGAGGAAGTGGGGAAAGAGAGAGAAAAAAAGAGGAAGATGAGGAAAGAGAAGGCAGAGAAGAAAAGAAAGAAGCAAGGAAGGAAAGAGAAGATAAAAGGGAAAAAATAAAGCCTGTTTTAGCAATCCAAGAAAGAGCTGAGACTGGGTCTGGCAGCATGGCTGGAGGAGAGATGAGAGTCCAGGTCCAGGGGCAGTTGACTGATGTCAATGCCTGTAGATCTAGGAAGGGCAGTTTCAAGGAAGGGATGAAGTTTTGACTGGAGAACTAAAGTGAAGAAGTGGCCAGTTATTGAGCTAGAATTTTCTGAATGTGTGTAAGTTTACTTTCACTATGGTTCAGTATAACGCTAAGCCCAAAACTTAAAAGGATAAAACAATGAAGGCAGATTTTAAATTACAGGCTGAGGTTGCTGAAATCAGGTTGATAAATACTACTTCTGATCACAGGGTACCTCAAGAGACAGTGGGAAGGCCTTATGACTTCTTGCGTTCTCCTTCCTTGTTCCTTGGATCTAAGAAATAAATTCCATGAGACTTCCTAGACCCTTGGCAGAGAAGGAATGGCCTGAGATGTGTGTGTCAAAGGCGAGAGTAGCCTGTGTCTCCTTTCTGTGCCTCTGTGAGCTCCAAGACAGACTCTTCTAACAGAACCGGCAATGTTAGAGAAAGAAGACAGTCTCATACCAAGACACACAGGATTAGGACTCAAAACAGAAAATAGTTTGATGAGAGAATTTTTTACAGTGTAGGTATTAACATGGAAGGATTTATGATGTTATTTTACAGGCAGTAGTCCTTAGACTGTTTCACAATTCTATTTAAAGTCTGTTAACCTAATTTTTCTTATATAAATATGTTAATGGGTAGACACACGTGCACACACATTAATAAATATAAATAAATATATATTCTCATGCATCTAAATGAATATATGCATGCATATGTGATGCTTTATCTTCTGAGATATAGAGAAAAATATAATAGATGCATAGAGAAAGAATTAAAACTGTATGTTTTAAGTGTTTTGTAATGCCATTGAACTTTTTCCTCTTCATTTTTATGTCTTCCCATTTCACAACTCTGGAGCAGTCACTAAATGTGCCATAGTTTTCTTTAAAATATTTCAAGGAGATAAAAGCTGCAGTCTTTGCTCGTGTCTTGCTTTCCAGTGCCACCCATATAGAATAACCTGTATGTTTTTGCATGCAGTTCTAAGAGCTGTCTCTATGAGAGGCTCCGTGTTCTTCCCTTGAGCCCTTAATTACACAGAATGAGAATTTACCTTGTTTACATAACACACACACATTCTCCCTGGATCCCAGTATACTTTAAATCGTTATTTTAGATTCTCAGTTTATTTTTTGATCTTCAGAGGACTATCTAGCTCCTTTATTTCACATTTTGTTCTCCCAAAGCTTTGTTCTTGACAGTCCACAGGGAGAGATTGTGAACACTCATCTTCTCAAAACTTAGACAGATATGAAAAATAACACACCGACCTCATGTCTTCCTTTCACTCAGTGCCCACATTTCTATTTTGCTACACTTATGTTTCTCCTTCTATTAACACATACATAACTCCTCTTGGGAGGCTGGATAGGCTTTCTCTCAGTTTGATGAGAGGGTCCCAGGTAGTGTCCCGTGGATGTGTAATCCCAAGGGACGAGAGTGCTGCTCTGTCCCAGTGTCTGCGGATGAGTGGGCTCTCCAGGCACCTCTTGGTACAAGCTGCATAACGACGTGCTGCCACGAAAACATGGGTAAGACGAGCTATGTCTCCTTCGACTCGGAGACGAGATATTATTTATCTTGCAAACATGTGTGTGACGGGGTATATCTGCTTGGCTATGTAAAAGAGTGCGATCTCTTTCTGTCTTCACAAAATTCCCTCAGCAGATTGGCTGTGATGAGCATCTCATCCCGGGTAAATGCTCTCTCAGTAATAAACTTAGCTTCTTCCTGCAACTTTAGGAAGAGAATTTGAGGAAGGGAGATTTTAACTGTAGTTCCTCAAAATCCGTATGTCCTCCTTAATGGCGGCTACTCATACATTTTGAGGGTTGTTAGCAATACATTACCCTGATAGTCATAATTACTTTTGTGCCCTCGGCTTAGCAAAACCCTTAAATGGAGTCACATGAGGACCCTGCAGATACTCCTCGGAAAGACAGGGGTCACTGATTTTCTCTTATACACAGGGTTTGACTTCACTGGAATTGCCAGTTGCTTCCCTGTGGTAGACCTTTTGTTACTTGGACAAACATCCAAGCAAATAACTAAAGGGATGGGAGACGTTTCACGGTTTCACAGTGTCAGCCCAACATGAGTGGGAAGCA
This sequence comes from Psammomys obesus, assembly GCF_907164565.1. NCBI lineage: Eukaryota > Metazoa > Chordata > Mammalia > Rodentia > Muridae > Psammomys > Psammomys obesus. The sequence continues at coordinate 4,068,069 of NW_026585895.1, read as the reverse complement.
TGGCTTTGCACGGCAGATTGCAGCATCGTGCCACGCAGAAAGCACACAGAATGTGTAGCTCATCTTTCTGCTTCCTCTCTTGTTCCAGCCCAGCTTCCACTTTACAGGGTGTTGACACTCAGAATTGGGGCCATACTGCCTGCCTACTCTCTAGGCCAATAGTTACTTTGTAGACTTCCTTGTATGTTTCTGTGTGTCTTTGCCCTTGTGTGAGCAGGCACGTGTGTGTGTTTTGTCAGGTTTTTTCTTCTTAATGCGGGTTCTTATTTCTCTTCAGAAGTACAATGATCACTACCCTAGACTTTTTAGACAATCCTTAATCTCAACTATCAGCTGGGATCAAACATTCTACACAGAAGCCCAGGAGGGGAATTTATATTCAAATGACATTAAGAACAATCATTCAGTGGGGGTTCCATTGTCTGGCATTTATATCTACTTCATTTCTGTGTTTCCTTTTGTTGCACAAAAATAATACAGTGTATATAATCAAAATTTTACTTGGAATTTCAAGTGCTTATCTTAATTTTGTCTTTATGGTTTTAAAGAAAAACAAAAACAAAATCCAAAGTTAACAATGAAAATCACCTATCCATTCAATAAGAAGACAGTTTGTTCCTTAAAAGCAGCGAGATAACAGATAAAAAATTACCTGCAATAGGAAGAAAATTACATATAACAAACAACCATGGTTTGGACTAATGACTCAAAAGAGTTTCAAAGACTTTAAAATTATAACTCATATGCAGTGAGCACTGCAGAATGAATGTCATTCTCTTATATTTCACACCTAAAACTTTTCACTTTCTTGTGAAACATCAGGACTTCTTTTTCCTTAGAATATGTTCATATTATAATTCATTTTTACATCCTCATCTAGCACATGCTAATTTTATACATGTATTAAGCAGTGTGGCATTCCACATAGGTGGCAGACTCAAATGTGCCATGCTCACAGTGTTTCTATTTTATTTGAAAACTACCTGAAATGATTGGCCTGCCGGTGCAGATTTGCATGATACTTACACAATGACCAAAATTGTCTATTATTTCTCAGAACGTTCTTCTCTTAGTTTGAGGGAGAGTACACAAAGAATTCACCAGGGAAGGTAAGAACTTATTAAAATCAAATAAGAGTATATTCTGTCAATGGCAGAGCCTTATGTACAGCTGACTCAAGTTTATTTTTGTCTTGCCAAATATTCACACAAAGAAGAAACAGCCTTTTGCTTTTTTTTAAAGATAAATGTTGGCTCAACCATTGATTCACTATATACAATTTTTTTTATAATGATGCCCACTGACGTCCTCAAATCAAAGCCTCAAGCCAGTCATTCTGATACACGAGAGTTAAATCGTAGCTGTATGTTCAGTGTCCTTTGCTGGGTTTGAGTATTCAATATTAAATTAATATTAAATATTAAATTTCTCTAAGAAATTACATATTCCTTAGCTGTTTGTATATTATTTTCAACTCTTTTTAAATAACTTATTCTCTCATATATTATATTCTGACCTGCGTCCCCTCTCTTCTCTCCTCCCAGTGTCCCTTCTCCCTCCCCACCCACTCCTCCTCTGTTTCCCTTGAGAAAAGGACAGCCTCCCAGGGCAATCAACCAAACACGGCATGGCAAGCGGCAATAAGACTAGGCACCTCCCTCATATTAAGGCTGGGTGAGGCATCCAACTAGAAGGAAAAGGGTTCTAACAGAGGGAGCAGGGTCTATTTCTGTAACTGTCAACTCTTTAATGTGGCAAAGAACCGAAGCTGTTACTAAATTTAATTCTCGTGTTGTTTTATCTAATTCAACCATCTTCATAATGCAGACTTCCTTGCACGCATTGTCACCTTCATTCCTTGCCAAACCTTGCTTACATTTGTGACACTTATCTTTGTATCCACCAGAGTTTGAGGGGAAAGTACCTCCCTTTTTCTTTGTTTATTATTTTCATTATATCACTGTCTCAGAAGTCTTTCCAGAATATGTCCTTTGTTGTATGCATTCTCTTCTATAGCTTCAAACCTGGTTTCTACTCCCCTTCTAAAAGCAACTATATATCTGACTACTGTCCTATAGAAATATGAAGACTAGAATTTCACTAGGTAATAGAAACTTTTTAGATCCTTCTGGGATCAAGGACAAATCAATACCATGTGACAGATGACTGAACATAGAAAGATAAATTAGTTTATAGAGTTTGTCTTTAATTTGAATTATTCCATTTTGTAATCACTATACATTGGTTGAAATTTCTGAATCTTACTGGACACTAAAATTATTTTTTAATAGAGCTGTCTATTCTGCTTCAACATTTTAAGGAATCTGTGCATGTGTTGTCCTGTCAAAGCCATTTATTAATTAAGATGAAGTAACCTAATGAAAACGAAATAACTTGAAAGAGAATATTTTACATTATCTTACTAAGCTAGAACACGTCCCCTTCAATGACATTCCTGTCACTCCAGTTGATGGCTTAGCTGTCCCAGAGGGCAATCTTTGTGCCTGATTATATTGACTTTCTCAGTTCCTTTCCATAGCTACTGTTCCCCTTGCTCAAGTCACCATCTGTTTGTTTTTTTCCTCCCTCTTTTCATCCTTATTAACAAGCATTATTCAAACACATGCCAATAAACAGTAAGTTCATTTTTAGCATTCATAAGTTTGTTCTTCAGATTCCCTCCAATGGGCCCACCATTTGCATGGTCTTTAATCTGTCTCTTTGTTCTTTCTAGGATGCTATATTTAAATTTTAGTTATCAAGACTTTGTTTATATTCAGAAAACACAGTTTTGGGAAATCAAAGCCAAAAACTTTTTTGCTGGAAAAATAGTCAAATACTGGTACGTAGATTAACATAGCAATATTTTTTAAGTACCAACATCAAACATAATTGATTTCTTTTACTTATTTGAAAGTCTTGGGATCAATTTTTAGAGTCAGAATTCAGAGCTGTTTGCAAAGATAGCAGAGTCCATATGTTTATCTTAATCTCTGAAGTTAAATAATCTGAATAAAAGAAAGATTGAGACATAAGAAGCACTCACCTCCCTGTCCTCAACATGCTGTGAAGACCAGCCACCAGAAAGCTAAATTTTGATTGAATCACAAAATTTGGCAAATAACTCCCGGATCTCCTATATAATATCTCTGCAATATCACTGAGAATTGGCTGAGAAATACTAAATATAAGCATGCAAAAGACAAAAGAAAACTAAAGTGTGGGGACTGTGGGTTTTGCAGCTCACTGGACATGTCACCAAGAATTTGGAGAAGAAGCCAGGAATGTGAAGCCCAGCTATGCAGCCATTGGCACAGCTACCTAAACAGAACACTTGCTTATCAATAAATACAAACCAAGACAGGACACACATGAACACAAGCAATAGAACAGCATCCAAGCAAAATGCAGTGACAGAAAACAACAGAAAAGTCAGATTACACCAAAGAATAAGATCACCTTGGGGTGAACACGAGACTATAAAAAGAGAAGTCTCAGAAAAATGCAATACTTATGAAAGGAAGTTTTCCTCAGTGAAATTTGTCACAGTGAAATAGCTTAATGATAACAGTGGTTAACCTGCTGTTGATCTCTCTTCCCTGGGCCTCTTTTCCAAATGTCATCGCAACTTTGTTTAGAAAGTAATTCATTCACGTATTAAGTAGAGTAGTTTTACTTTTTAGAACAACTTTTATCAAAGAGAAAAATGTGTTTTTCATTTTTATAAAGTAAGCATACATCTCATGCTGAAATCCAAATGATACCAAACTTTAAATATGCAGAATGTCATATACAAATATTAATAAAAAATAAAACCTTAGTAATAATAATGAGCAAAAGTATGTTAAAAAACAGTAACATTTTATTTTTAGTTCATTTAAAATTTTCTGGGCATGGGGCTAGCTAGCAGTTCAGAGAGCTTGCTGCTCCTACAGAGGACCAGATTTCAGCTTCAGCCCCTTTACTAGGTGGCTCAAAATCACCTGTGTCTCCAACTTTAAGTGGTATATTCTTGTCTTCTGACTTCCACAGATGGCCCAAAATGCATGTACACACACACACACACACACACACACACACACACACACACACACGCACACGCACACACACACACAAACACTCAAATCATTCACTTCTGAGGAATGGCTATGGGTTATACACATTGATATTTTCAGGTCCATGTTTGGTTTAGAGTTTAGTGTTAAGAAGTGCCATGCTCATTACTTTGATGCATTTTTAACCAGACTAATTACAAACCTTCTTTGCAAAATAATTACCATTTAGATATTAAAACCCAGTGTATACCAAACACATGCTTTCTTTTATTATCTTTTAAATAAAATTGTTTTTAGCTCTTCTCTGGGGTCTCTGGCCAACACCATCATTCTGTATTTTGGAGCATTTTAAGTGCTTATTTGCAAATGTCAAATGTATGGTGCTATTCAGAGTAGAAGTAGTTTAATGGAGCGTGAATTTGAGGGATGTAAATACGTAAGAAACCGGAGAGAAAGTATTAGAAACTTAAGGGAGAGACAAACTGTTCGAATACAAAATAGTTCTCTTGCTTTTCTCAAAACAGAACATAGGTTTTCAGAACAGTCGGCTACAGGTCTAAAACTTCCAAGTGGGAAGGAAGAGAAAGATTTAGAAATCTTGCACTTTTAATGGAAGCTAAAACTGTACTTGCAGGACAGGCCTGGCCTCCCCTTATTTAACAGAGGCCTAAACCGTGTCAGACAGTGGCAGATGTGGACAACTGTTTGTTAGCTATCCTGAGGAATACAACGGTTTCTGGAGGTATGATGAATAGGTAGGGAGTGTCTGTTATGGTCACCGGGAGGGTGGAAGTCGCTGGGAGCTTCAGCTCCAGAGTGTGCTTGTCTCCTCCAGCCTGCCAAATGCCTGCAAATTACCACTTGTGCCTTGCTCAGTGCTTTACTACATTTGACAATAAGACTATTTCACTTCCAGCTGGGAGTTTCGAAGATTACTTACAAACATTATTTCCCGGAGGGGGGAAAATCTCTTATTTTCAACTGAGCAATGTCTCTCGCTCTTGATAAATTAAGAAAAATTATTCAGAGGCAATTCTCTTGTATGCTTGAATTTTAAGATGCATTTTTTGAAAATGATTTTTTCTAGAGACTGAGCAAAAAAGGCAGAGGTTATGATTATTAACTAGTTGTGACATTTTCCCCCTTTTCTCTAAAGTAACATTATACATGGAAGAGCTTTCTCCAGATAGTAATTTCATTTAGAAGTTCATCCTCTATTAAGATTGTGGATTATCTGAGTTTAGCCTACTTTTCTGGAATAATATGAAAGCTTTTAGACAACTGTGGACTGTTATCCATGGTTCAGCTTTTTCCTGCAAAGAAATTGTCAATGGGCTGAAGAATTAGGTCAAGGTATTCTAAAAGAGAAGTGAATGCAGACATACAGTTTTAAAATGTATATTTCCCTAATACAGATGTGTACTTTTAGACTATCCTTTATTTATACGTTTTTGTATAATCCAACAAAATATAGACATAAATCTATGTAACACTAAAGAAAATGATTTAGTGTTTTATAATTTTTCCCGTTATGTCGGAGTCTTTGAAAGCATTGGGTTAGGATGTATGATTTGGCTGTTTATGCATTTACTCACAGCGTGTGTTAACCAGCATTGAAGGCGTCGTCACCACCTGATAAGACAATGCGTGGGACATCATCACCCTTGAAGTCTGTGAAGAGACTCGCTTTGTGTCATCAGAGCTGATGACGGACACGTTGCTCCAGACCCTGCACCAAACATGGCGCAGAAATGCACATTCTTCATGAAGATGATACACTGTTCTTGGGGTTGCAAAAATGGGGGCGGGGGACGGTATTGCAATGATCTCTGCCCCAAAGGGATCCGCTTCACCTTACAAAATTATCATTTAGAATATTTAAAATTTCACGTGGGATTTTTCAGGGGACACACGGGGAAGTGCTGTTGCCACTGAGTTCTTTATTTTTTGTAAAGATTTCTTTTTGTTATTCTATATGTGTTTGTGTGTGTGCACCTGTGGGTGCCAGAAGAGGGCCTCATTGTCCCTGAAGCTGGATTTGTTACCTGTCACGTGTGTGCAATCAACTGAGCCCCTCATCTCTGGAAGAGCAACAAGTCCTCTTAACTGCTAAGACATTTTTCCAGCCCAAGATGCTTTAAACAGAAACAAAGTATGCTAGAGCATTGCCAGAAAATTCAGGAGAAGATATGAAGGTGGTGGCAACCTTGCTGTGGGCCATCCCCTTGACCCAGAGGTCCTATCAGCAGAGCTCATGCCTATCACGCTTCGCATACCTGGCAGTTCACGTTGGGTACTCTGTGAATGGGTGCACTCTTGGTTTTAAAGTTAATTAATAGTTTTTTGCCTCTCAATATTTCTACATTACTAGTCAACCCAGATTTCATTATATCAAGAAGTAAGGAGAACAAAAATGTCAGCCATATCTAGATTAGGAAAATTTCTGCTGTAACTACTGGGGATGACATTCAGTGGCTGAGCACCTCTACAGGCCTACACAACCATGGCTTCAGCCCTCAATGCAGCCAAATTCTCAGTAAGGTAGAAAACACTCAAAAACAAATTCTAGAGAAACAAATAAACAATACAATAATGCACAGTAAAACATGATTGTTGCTGGCTTTTTTTGTCTTTTGATTAAAAAATTATTACTGTTATTGTGGTGTGTGTGTGTGTGTGTGTGTGTGCATGCAGGTGCCTGTGGAGGCCGGAAGGGTCAGAGCCCCCCCTGGAGCTGGAGCTGCAGGCTGTTGTGAGCTGTCCAAAGTGGATGCTGGGAAACCAACTCAGTTCCTCTGAAAGGGTGGCAAGCCCAGCCACATAGCTGCTGAGCCATCATTCCAGCCCTGTTCTTATTTTTTCTGTTTTAATGATGGTAAAGTTCATACATTCTACTTATACTTTGAGCTTTAGTCTAGTCATGAAGACTGATTTATCAGAAATATTTCAGATGTTGAGATGGAACTCTTAATTTTTTTTGTCTAATCCTTTTACTCTTCATCTCCACTTTCTATTCTTTTTTTGGCAGAAACTTCTAAATAACTGCTGAAGTCCAACTGTGCTATCACTTTGTTCTTATATTATATTCAGTAGCATGCATTTTTATTGTCAAAACACCTTTCTGAAATGTCATTACTTTTTCCTTGGTTCCTAAAAGAAATGCTTATAATCATTTCCCATTAATGGGCTTCCTTAATTATAGTTTGAGAAGGGGCCACTGTCTAACACTTCCAGCCGCCATGAACTCTAATAAGAACGTATCAGCACTGTGCATTCTGCACTGACGGTTCCTCTCTGTCTGTCTGAGGTGGGGTCCTTAAGGTCTATTAACACGACTTTCTCTGCACCTATAGGCAGATGTCAAATTCTTGCTGCTCTTTTTTTTAGTTCTTTTCATAAACACAGCGATTTGTTCCTTTAGACACGCTGCTTTAGGCTAGTCTTTTCTTTCTCCTGGATATTGTCCCCTGCCACGTTTCCATTTGGGCGTGTAGGTGGATTCACCTATTTTTGTCACTGAAGTCCAGGACAAGTGATCCAGGATGGCTGGAACTGACCCAGGCTGTTGACAGAGGCCCCACCTTGGCCCTTTCTTCAGTTCTTGAGATTGATTGAGTAGATTGTCCTCTACTTTATTTCTGAACCACTTACTGTATTATGCCATCTTTGTTTCATTTGTTGACTTATTTTTTATTCTTTTCCACTAACAATTAGCTTTGTGACAGCTGTATTTTTCTCCTTGGTTCATTTTTGCATCCTTAAAGCCAGGCTGCACATGAGTTTCAGAGGAGGGAAACTATAAATAGTTATTAAAATAGTCCTTTCCAGACAGCTGCTGAAACTTTCATGTGATCCTGCTTCCGAATCTTTTACAGAGAATGATTTGAAACTCTGAGGCATCTGCACCTTATGTGAACTGCTAGACCTGGTATATCAAAATCAAGCAGGTTTTGAAATTCTATTCAAATGTCTGAGGGCATCATGCCTGAGTGAGACAAAATGGTACAGGGAGGCTTTGGCCTTTCTTTTCCATAAAACCCAGCCTTGTGACAGAGGCATTATACAGATTTTTATATAATAGATTTGCTTCATTCGGGAAGGTTGTTTGAGTTATGGCCAAGTGGATTTTTATAAATTTCAAATCTAAATTTGCATCACTTTGAAGTAAAATTTCACATGTATATCACAGATGATTGATTTGGTAGTTTGGACACCTTATACTGTGTTCAGTTGTACTGGCTTGAAACCAGGAAAACAAGACAGAGCTGTGTGGAAGCTACAAGGAGAATCTGAGCTTGGCCAGTAAACAGACAGTATAAGGTAAGGAAAGGCGGCTTCGCCACAAATATCCCTCAAGGAAAAGAAAGGTGAATGATCCAGATAGCAGCTGGGATCTATAATTGAACTCTTACGCATATAGACAGCAGTACTATGCCTTCAATCATAAGTATTTCAGGAGTAATTTTAGAAGGCCAATTTATTTCCAAATGGATATTGAGAAAATTTTCAAGTTATTTTGGTTTGTGTGTTTTTATCTTGCTTTTACGACTACTATTTTTAAGTAGGTACTGTGACGTATTTAGTTTTGTTTCAAAAGGTGTAGTCTCCTTAAACAAAGGAGAAAATCCTTAACCATAGCTAGGGAAAATACTGTAAGTGCGCAGTGGCGAAGCATTGACGCAGCACGCACACCTGAGTTTGATCATCTGTACTGCAACAAAGACAATAACAAAACTAGTTTCAGAGTTCTCCCTGAACATTTGTCACCAGAAGCTTTGAAAACTTTGGTATAGAGTCAGTAATTTGTCAATAAATATTATTGCCTGCATTTTAAAATAAAATTATTTTAGTTGCTGTTATTATATTAGTTTTACCTCTTTACAAAAGATGTGATGCAGGGGGCAGAAAGATGCTCAGTGGCTAAGAGCTCTATGGCTCTTGCAGAGGGTTTTGGTTTGGTTCCCACAACCCACATCTGAAACTCCAGATCTGACTCCACTGCCCTCTTCTGGCCTCTGTGGGCACTGCCCACACAGTGTACACACCTATGCAGAAAAATCATATGCATAAAGTAAATTCAATTAAAAATTTAAAAGAAATACGTGATATTATAAGTGAATAAAAGCAAAGATCTAGGAACCAAAGAAACCCTCTTTTTTTGTATTGCCATATTAAAAATAAGAAGAGACAGAGTCACAGGTTTTCTTCAAAAATATGTTTTTGTTGTTGCTGTTTGTGCTAGGCATGTTGGCATGTGTGTTATCTACATATTTTGGAGACTGAGGCCAGCCTGGGCTGCATAATGAGACCTCGTTTCAAGGAAACAAAAATAAAACAAAAACGATTTTCAGGTATAAGAATGAGGCCAATTTTATTTTAGGATGCTTCTCCTTATTAAAAAGTTACTAGGTTTGAAAAATGTTCATAATGGAAGCAATTTAATTCTCTGGCAAATTATTTTATGTGATTGCTCTTTTAAGATGTAGCGGTGATCATTTACAATATAGATAAAATACAGATTTATGAGAATCTAAAATTCTCTGAAATCCGATACACACAACTGAATGCTGCTTAAGCTTCCTAGGGTCCTTCTGTTATGCTGAGGAGCTCGACAGCATTCACAAAACCAACAGATAGACTGCATGAATCTGCTTGTAGACAGTTGTATAATGGAGCTTTTTTTGTAACCATTAAAACACTCTTTGTCTTCATTAATGACTCTCTTAATAACCTACTCCTTTTTCTTTAACCATAACTTGAGGTTCTCCAAGTCATTCGTCTAATTACTTTCTTCATCATTGCTCTTTCTTAGTTTCCCATTTTTAAATTTAATTTATTTTGTTTTGTTTTAAACTTAATTTATTTTGTTTCTTGTCTTTTTTTATCTTCAGTGTATCTCTTTAATAATTTATTAATGTGTTATGCCACACATAAATCACCTAAAATATTAAAATTACTCTTGGAATTTTAATCCTGTATTCTTTCACATCTGGAACACTGTTCTATGCAAAATAAAGATATCCTTAGGGTTTAGATGACAATCAACCTTGTCATTATGGATACTCCCTCTCTTAAAGATGCATATATATTCATGTATTTGTGATATATATATCAGAAATATATATATATATCAAAATATATATATATATATATATATATATATATATATATATATATATCAAAGGGATTGAGAACAGAGAAATTGGCTTTTGATTCAAATTCTAGAAATCCAAGGTCATAGAACTTGGTGTTTTGATGTTCATGGTCAATAAAGGAAGGGCTCACCTGCTTCAGAAAAGAGAAGTCAAGATTTACCCCTCTTCTGTTTTTCATTTTCTTTTGTATGGATTTTTTTTGTTTCAACTGGACCCTCACCTGCTTATCATAGCTAACTCTACCGACTCACTTGTTAATCTTTTCTGACAATTTCTGGAAATAAGTTGCGTAACATCGTCATTTTACTTAAATTCCAAGGAGGTCTGCCTCAGTGCCTTCTGAACCATCAAGAATAAACAATACTTCACAAGCTATGGTAGTGTCACTGAAATCAATGCCAAACATCCTAAGCTCATCCACAAACACTGCTCAGTGTGCCCTTGAAACAGCTGGTGTCAGAACGCTTTCTGTGGAGGCGACCATGGCTCCCTCCCTGCACCCCAGTGGCCCTCAACCTCACTAATGCTGCCACACTTCAACACAGTTCCTCATGTGTGTCGACCCTAGCCGTAAAATTGTTGTTTGTTACTACTTCACAACTGATTTTGCCACCATTATGAACTGTGATGTAAATTTCTCTGTTTTCCCATGGTCTTAAGGCCACCACTGTGAGAGACCATTGCACCCAAAAGGGGCCATTACAGGTTGGGATTGCCTGCTGTGCCGGATGCTGACACGATGCCCCTTGGCACCCAGCAGTGACTCTAGTGGGTCGACCTGTGGTCAGGTTGCTATTTTAAAGGGCAAAATAATGGCCAGGAGATGATCCGCATGCTTCTAATTCAGCAAACACAGAGTCCAAGAGTGGTTGGGCAAGGTAACTTCCATCCAGACTTCAGAGTATGTACCAAATACCCACACAAGGGGAGGTTTCCACTGAGGCAACATCTAGAGCGGGCCTGGGTTTGGGTTCATGTCTAGAAGCATAGGAATGCAGAGCCGTGGATGAGCTATTTTAGCTTGGGAAGGCTGAAGTCATGCATCTCACACACATGAAAGCTGCTGTTTGCGAAGCCACCAGGCTGAGGAGGTCTCCTGGAGCCTGTATGCCTAACTCTCACCATGTCTTCCAGGCAGAACGTGGGGTAAAAAATAGTCTCAAGTTTCATGACTTAATGTTGCTTGTCCTATCGAGTTTCAGATTTGCTCAGCACCTGCTCTGTATGCTACTTACATTTCCATTTTGGAATGGAATATCTACCCTATTACTATTTTCACGATTAAAAAACATTCTCTCCTTTATTTTTATAATCTTTCTATATCACCCCAAAATGAAAACTCTAAAAGTATGAAAAGAGTTGAAACACATTCCTTGTGACCCACTCCTATGTCCCTAACTCAGCAGCTTCTCTTGAAGAAAGAAAAAAGACATATGGTATATGGGAAGTGAATCTCTGGGTAAGTCATACCTACATAAATTTGGTTAGGTGTTTAGTAGGTAAAAATACTTATCAAGGAAATATACGTTATATTTTGAACTTGTCATTTCTTTTCATAAATCAAATCATGGCATATGACTAAGAACTCTATTTAGGGAACTCACCATATAGTACTATTTTGGTATGTCACTGAGGATAGGCCTTGAAGGTTATACACAATTCTTGGTTTCTTCCTCACTGTTTGCTGGCCTGCTGCGATGTGAGCTGTCTCTGCTTCATGCTTTCTTCATGATAAACCCAGCTGTTAGCCATTGACATTTCCATCATGATGAACTGAAACTCCAAGCAATAGTGAGCAGAAATAAACGCATTGAAGCTTTTTTGCATCTGGCATTTTGTCACACCACGAAGAATAATAGCTAATACAGAAGTAGAGATTCTTTGAGGTCTTTTGCAATAGTTTGATTGATGCGTCTAAGGTTGGTATTTAAACCTCTGTGGAACTTCCAGATAAAGTTGTTCAATAAATAGCTCTGATTCTACAATGGGAAATACTTACAACTTCCAACTCATTCATTCAGAATTTTCTCGGTGTTCTTGCTTGTCGCAGTACTAGAACTGTAGCCATTAAGTGGAGGTCTGAAATGTTGTTCGCCATCTTGTACTACATAGGAATGTCTCTTTTGTGTGTATGTGCGCACATGAAATGATTAACCATCTTAGAATGTCAATATTGCTGGCAGAGTAAAACGGTAATTAGCAGGGGCTGGAGAGATGGCTCAGTGTTTACGAATACTGACTCTTCTTCCAGAGGACCTGGGTTCAATTCCCAGCACCCACATGACAGCTCACTTCTGTCTTTAACTCCAAGAGCTCACACCCTCACACAGATATACATGCAGACAAAACACCAATGCACATAAAATAAAATAAATAATGGAAAAAAGGTATTTAGTAATCTCCAATGTGGGAGAGTATCAAACACAACTGTTGGTAGTATTCAAGATAAGGGGAGAGTTATACATTGGTAGGTTTGACTATGGAGGTTAGCTGATGCCTATCTTTTTTCTGAGCATATAAATTGGATAGGTATTACATATGATCAAGTCATGTTGCCTTGTTATTTTTCATTAGAACTATGTAATAACTTATCCTTTACTGAGTAGTATCTATCTGGTCTCTTCATTCAGATATACTGTTTTAATGAAGAAAAGAAATTAGGGCAGCCACATAATTTGTCTCCTTTAGTTTTTGCTTTGTTCACAGCCTCTTCCATCCTCATGTCTTTGAAACTCTTAGAAAGTCGTAACGTTGGTGAGTTATGATGTGCATGAGTTCATTTGGTAAGATCCTTCGCATGGGCTCAGCACGCATGGATGTGCATCACTCAGTGGAGCCATCAATTACAACTATGAAGTTGTTTCTTAATCATCAATACATTAAGATAAAATAACTTACCATTATAGATGGCTATGGTGATGCATGCCGATTCTTCAGAGAGAAACTGAATAAATTAAGATCAAGTTCTTTATTGAATATTAATGTCAGTGACCGCAGAAGGAAAAGGCATATTTTAAATTCAAAGCTGTTACCTGTTATTGATATGTGGGATTAGGTTACGCACAAACAATGCCTTCATTGTGTTTCATCATTAAGGTTGGTAAAACGTTAGGTTCCAAATTGCCATTGTAAGGTAGTTGCTCCAAAGCTGGATGTGCGCCTGTGGTTTACTGGCGTTATCTTTGTCACAGTTCCTTGTGCCATGTGCGAGGTTTTGTGTTTCAGAGTTGTCGCTGGGTCAGGCTTGGTTAGGTGGAAGTCTGAAGAACAGTGAAGGCCTCGCTTTACTCTTTAGACCACAGGGGATTTCTTTGAGAGGAAATTGAGTATACTGAGACTCTCACTTATCATTTTTCATGTAAAAGTAGAGCATTTATTGTAAAAATAATTTCAAATTATCATTTCCAAAACACTATGTAAAGTAAAATTATAGAATATTGAGTGAAAATTGTGTTGGCATGGGATTCACAAGATTGTCAAAACTAGAAGTTTTTAAGTAATTACTTGCAGCATATAATTTTAATGATATTTAAAACTTCTATTATGAATGGCTAAGATTTAATTAAAGGCTTAATCTAATTAGTACTAATAAGTATAACTTTGATTTCCACATTCCAAAGATAGTTTTAATTTAATATGTTGTATTCCCTTCACAGACATTTGATTAAAATTTAGATTTTAATGATCATATTTTTAATCTCTTTTTATTTTGCAATCTTTTAAAACTAATTTTAGTCAATAATAGTCAGTTACATATTCTAACTCTCATTTAAATGCATATGCCATGGCCATCCATGTTTTTAAAGCAGATAGAATAAAGAGCTGGGTGGGGAAGATGGCCCAATTGGTGAAATACTTGCTATGGAGGCCGGAGGAACTTAATTTGCTTTGCCACACCCAAATAAAAGGTGGTGTGTATTTGTCTTTCCAGCTCCGGGGAGTTGGAGACACGAGGGCCGTTGCAGTCTCGCTTACTCTTGCTGAATTTTTAGGTTCCGATCAGCGGGAGAGCCTCGTAGATTAAGGTGGACAGTATAGAGAAGGACACCCAACATGTACACACGCATGTGCACACCCACAGGAACATGCACACACTACTATGTCACGGCGTGTAAACATCTAAAGCACAGGTGCACAGGCTGTGTCTTTCCATAATCCCAGAGTTCGGTAACTAACAATACATTTGCAAGGGTGGCTTTATGGGTAGCGAGTTCCCGGAAGGGCAACCCCAGCCAGGCTGGATGCAGATTCTTTTATGACAATCCTGACTGCTAGCACGAGAGCTCATATTGCACATTCTACAGTAGATGTGTCTGTATCTGCCTCCACAGATGTAAGCCTGTAGGTTACTGCTGTGATGGTTGAAGCGGAGGTTCGGAAGTAAGCAGACGGAAGAAGCAGGTGAAGCCGCTCGGACTGTTCTGCTCTGAGAAGGTAACGCTGAGAAAGCAGGACTGTCCTGGGAACATCCTGGGAGACAAGTGCATGGCAGGCCCAGTGGACCAACAGGAGAACGGACAAGTGGCGTTGGAATAGGTCTTGTCAACAGCAGGGCACAGGCTGAGCAGAAGCCACAGGAGTAGTTGTGCTATTTCTGCCTGTCTGTCCCCGATGCACACACTGGATGGTCAGGGAACACACTGGTGGGACAGAGCCATTAGTACAGCTAAGTGTCTACCTCCTTAGGCCACGGAAGCAGATGTACCCTTTCTTGCTGTGATGTGTCCCTGCTACCATGTCAACGTGCACCATGTATGTGCCTATAGTCTCAACTCATTCTGGTAAATTTGTTAAGTGACACCCCATGAACTCCCAGAAATAAGTCTTAAAATAAATCAGTGTGATGCTTGTGTTATGGGTCAGATACTCACTTCTGTGCACCGTCATCCTCCAGCCTCAGAGCAGTGTCAAAAGCTGTTTGTAAAGTGGAGTCTTCCCAGGAAAGGAGCGCTCTGATAAACACCACTGTTTGCACAATGTGCAGTAATTTACAGCGGGCCAGGGCCTAATCTCAACATGAAGAGATTTTTATCTCTTGAAAAACATGTAGCCCTGAGAACGGATAATGAATTCAAATGACAGTTTCGGAGAATAGAGGCTGATGCTAGTGAATGAGGTCGCAGCGAAATAAAAAGAACATGTTTTCTTTCCAAAGGAGACACATACTGTTTCTAGAAATGTCCCTTGCCAACACTGGCTGTATATCTCTGTAGCTGCTCCAGGTTTTCAGTGCTCCCCGCTGCGATCTACTCTGTACTGTCTGCTCCATTTCTGTGCTCTGGAATACTGATTCAAAGTGCCTTCCCTGTGGCTTGGCTGGATAGGGAAGGAGAGCATCTGGGAAGAGTTAGTTCTTTGTATGTATGTGTACATACATATACACACACATACATACACACATACATAAATCCATACATACATATGCACTTCTGAGTGCTAGGGATGTATGAATACTCAGATATTGAGGACCTGCTTAACATGCATAAAATCTTGAGTCTTAGAAAAAACAAAACCAAACCCGTATCAAACCCTAAAGGCCCATATACTCATATTGTTACATGTAACGGAATGAATTCCTTCTTCTTGCTCTGTAGTAGTCCGTATAAGTTAGCTGTTTTTAAGCAGCTTCGTTGCTCGCAGTCAGTGCAGTGTGGCTGTCACAGCTGTGGGTTGTGCATGCCCCATCCCGGGGGGTATGCACTCTCTCGTTCTTAGGTGTAAGCCTAATGCACCCCGTTGGGGTGTAGTACATGCTTATGCTTAGCTTAAAGAGATTCATTAAAGGTTTGCATGGTGATTCACTAATTTGGACATAAGTCAACAAGGCATGGAAGTAGCATTTACTCTGCAATCTAAACAGCACTTGGGACAACAAGGATATAATAAAGCTTTCCTGTTGTGAGGATGCTAAAACCTAATATTTGAAGATCACCAGAAACATATCCGCAGGCAAACAAGAAGCTTTTGAAATTTTGCATGAAACATTGTCTTACAGTGGGTGGTGAGGGAGGTAGCACCATATCAAAACATTGCAGGTGATTTTTTGAGACGGATGAACAGAAACTCTGGTGTGCACTCTTGGTTGTAAGAAGAGATGACAAGTCCACAGTTGAATTTCCCGATGGTTTGTAATACCGAAGGTCGGATGCTAAGTGTAGCTGGAACTGTCACAAGTGGAAAGATGATGGTCAGCTAGTGACTGGAGAGGAGCATTTAGGGCTTGCTACATTCTCCTGTTTGTCTCTGCAGTGCTGTGGTCATGGAGGAATGCCATGAGATCTTGGTAAGCTGTTAAATCGTTAGATTCAATCATTGTTATTTTCCAAGGTAGCTACCACTAGCATCTGTCAGGACTGTTTGTCATTTCTCAGATCACCTTAGTGGTAGATAAAAGATACTAATTTTGCATTCAGATCTGCAGCGTTATAGAAAAGCTTGTTGGCAGAAGGTTGTCTTTAGTTGGACCAATGTTGGTTCCTCCTGCTGTTTTCAGTTCAGTGGGTTGTTGACTTATCTGATACTCTAGCAACTAGGAAGAGTCATCAAGATTTGGATGGGATGCATCAACAAACTGTAATACCCGCAAAACCTCAAATAAATAAAGGATTACTCATTCACAGAGTAGGTCATAAAAACAGAGGTTTAGAAGATGGATAAGCACGCACTAATAAGGTGTAAATTTCTGAAGATTCTGCTGTATTTTTTGTGTCCTTCTGTATCAGATGCAACATGGAAGTGCCAGGAACAGGAGCAAGAGTCCTAACACGCAGAAAAATGGAGGGAAAAATCAAGAGTTCACAAAGTAAACACACAAACAAACAACAAAGAACAGGCTCTCAAAATTATGTCTCCACAAAGAAAATCTGAATTCCATCTCTTTATTGTTTTTTAACCAATATCGTTCATGAGATCAATTAGTTCACTGTTTGGAAGAGACTGTGAATTTCCATATGCAGTGACACACAGTAAGCTTTGAATTTCAAGTTTCTGTGTCTAAGTGTGAAACATTGCCAAAAAAATATTAAAGGAGAATTATCTAAAGTGTTAAATGTTTGTATGAGACATGCATGCACCATTCCTTAAAATGAGTAAATTGATAGAGGGATTTACCCTACTAAATTTAGTATACATTTATTATTATATTTTGTGTGTGTGTGTGTATGTTGATCAGAAAACAAGTTCCTTGGTATTGGAGGATTAAACTCAGGCCATTGGGCTTAGTGGCAAGCACTTATTTTTATAATTTCGATGTTGAGATTATAATATAACCACAAAATTTCTCCTGTCCTTCTCCACCGTTCAAATTCTCTCATCTTTGATCTCTTTTAAATTCATGGCCTCTTTTTTCCATTACTTGTTATTGCTTGAATATAGTCATATACATACACACACACATATATGTACATTCCTAAACATAATGTGCTCAGTGTGGATATCGTTATTTTGTACTTAGTTTTCAGGGCTGACCATTTGGGATTGGGTAACCGACAGGTGTGCTCTCTCCTGAGAAAGACTCTCTCCCCCAGCTGCCTGCCGGTCTTTGTGCAGGTCTGAGGTCCTGTGGGCTTCCCTTGTTCACGTTCGCACATCCATTGCTGTCACCAGGTCATCGCATGTTTTAGGCAGTCTTGCTGGTGAGATTTATGTGTGTAACTTCTGTGTTACTAGTACACGCAACCTTACAGCAGTCTCCCTGTTTTTCTGGCTCTTACAGTCTTTCTCCCCAGTTTGCAATGTTTCCTGAGCCTTGGGTACAGGAATGTTTTGTAACTATATCCATTGGGGCTACCATGTAGCATGAAAAAACCTTGGCCATGATGTGTTCTCTTAACATCTTACATCTTTTGACTTTCATTTCCAAACACCCCAGTGCTGTGTATAAAGAGTGCTTCATATTTACTCCACACTTCATTTGTTTTTCTTGCTTTTGAGAATTGTTCTCATTTTGCTCAGGTTGAACAGAAACTGTATATCTGAGGATCACCTTGAATTCCCAGTCTTGTGCCTCTGTGTCCTAACTCTTGCGATTATAGACACCCCCCCCCCCCCCCGCACCATGTCCGGTTTTATTTTCTCTTGGATTGAATGCAGAGCCTGGTGCCTTTTAGCCAAGCAATCTCAGCTGCGCTCCATCGCCCCCCCCCCCCCCCCCCCCCCCCCCCCCCCCCGCCACCGCTTCCCATGGATCCTTGGTAGGCATATTTTAGTCCACATTTGATTTCTATTTGTCTTCGCATTCTATTTCCTATACCTCAAGGTTGGTAAGCATGTCACCTCTACTCTCTAATTTGGTACCTATCCCATTGGTCTCTTCTTGACATAGAATTTTTGTTTATAATCACTCTAATTCTATGCTCTATATGTTTCCTGAATCAAAATCTGTTAACTAAATTTTCCTCTAGCTATATAGTATAATTTCTGGTGATTCTGAATGAATGTTTAGTTGGTATGTGAGCCTAGCATAAGTTTTACCTTTTTGAAGTGAAGCATGAATTGCCTGTATAACATTGCTGGTTGCCATTGTATAGACAACAGTGTAACTGTTCAACATTTATCTTTGTGAGCATGAGGCCATATTAATACCTGGGCACTGCACACCGAAAAGAAGAGTGATGTAGGAAAACTGCCCTCCAGTCATTGCCTCGATGACTGCAAACGTTTTAAATCAGGCTATTTATACTTTCACTGTCATAATCTATGTAATGGGAAACAAGTGTACAAGTTTCATGGGAAAACTCTTTAGAACTCCAACTAACCAATTGAGAGAGAAGGAGCACAAATAATAGTTTATGAATAGTATCGCCCAAACTTTCTGTGTACATAAGCTTCATGAATGAGAAAAAGATAGAGAAACCAAGTTTTGCATTTCAAGAGTCTTAAAACATTGTTCAATAAACAGTTTTCAAAATATTGGTGACTTTGACTTGAATCAACTCTGCAAAAATATTTAATGTAAGGGGTAATTTTAAACATCCTTTTTCTGAATCATGTTCTGATCTGATTAAAGGACTATTAAAATCTTTCATATTAACCTTTTCATTGGCAAAGTCTCCATTAATATCATTATTATTTTTGTGGGATTGGCCTTCCCTGAATAGTGAATACAGACTAGTAGTCAATTAAAAAAATACTGTTGGAGGCATGCTTCAAATAGTGCAGTTCAGAACTAGCCAAAGAAAATGTTTTACTTTGTCTGTATAAAATTTTTTATACCCAAATCTTAGAAAGTTAATTTTAGATGTAATACAATATAAATATCAACTAGCAAGTGATGCTTTTAATTTTACTTTGGAGAGCTTTTCTGCTTATAAGCACCTAGTACAAACCATACTGTTTATCAAACTGAATGTCAGATGAGTCACAAAGATTGGCCTCAAACACTGTTATTACTAATTCATGAATCATTCACCCTTTCTGGTGTGATTTTCTTTATTTTTTATTAGTAGTTTTAGAAAATGTCTTAAAGCAAGAATAAGGACTATTGTCAAAAACATTTTTGTTATCATTTTTGAAAAATTATGAATATTTACTGTCACTCAGTCGTATAGTATGTTCTTTCTACTCTTTAATTTTGAAAATATGGTTTTGCTTTTAAAATATAATTACTATAACTTCCTCCCTTCCCTTCATTTTTATCCTCCATCCTCTCCCCTCTCTCCTCCTTCCAATCCCTCCCATATTCCCTCCCACTCTCATATTGATAGTCTCTTTTTCTTTCATTATCATTGTTATTTTGTTGTTGTTGTTTTTGGTGGTGGTATATACTTGATTTCAGGGCTGACCACTTTATATTGGATAACCAATCAGGGATCTCATCTATGGGAAAAGCTAACTCATACTGTCTCAGCAGTCATTAGTTGACCATGGTTCTTTGTCTAGGGGTGGAGGGTCCCATGTGACTCTCAACCTTTTGCTTTAGTTTGTCTATTGGTATTGTCATTCCTTGGATCTTGTTTATGCAGCCATTTCTAAGAGAGGCAGTCTCCTGCAGATTTTTTTGTCTTCTTCTTCCCCTCTTCTGTAATGTTTGCTAGCCACAGATTCTGGAGATGTGGTGCAGATACATCCACTGGGACTAGGTTCCCTATAATTCATTGATTTTTGCATTAGTTGTGGTTTTCCTTAATGTTCTCTATTTGCTATAGAGAGAATATTCTTGGCTGAGGGCTTATAGCTAAACTTATCTGTGCATATAAAGATAAAGTTTAGAATGTAGTTAAGGAATTATGTAGTTCCAGAAAAATGGCAGTAGTGGATTTTCTTCTAAGATCCTTTTCTTTTCTTTTTCTTTTTTGCACCTGAGTTGAGTTTTACTTTATTGCTTTTAAGACTGGAAAATTAGCTGAGCACCGGGGCACATGCCTATAATCCCAACACTTGAGGAGACAGAGGCAGTCGGATCTCTGTGAGTTCGAGGACAGCCTGGTCTACAAAGTGAGTCCAGGACAGCCAAGGCTACACAGAAAAATCTTGTCTCAAAAAATTTAATTACTTGAAAAGATCCATTTCTTCACTAGCCCCTAGGTGCTGGCTAGCCATGAAAACAATTGGTCAAGTGAAAAAACAAAACTGTACATATTAAAAGAGTTTTTGCTTGATACACATTTGACAGAGGATTAATATCCAGAATAAAAAGGATCCCAAAAACAAATTGTGTCAAGGAAGCAAATGACACAATTAAAGTTGGCTACAGGTCTAAACATAGAGTACGCAATAGAAAAAAATAAAAGTGACTAAGAAGGAACTAAAAAAATTATATGTGTCTTCTTTAAACTTGAATTCTCTGAGGAGATTTGTGATTTTTCTTTTAATTTTTGTATCCTGGAGTTCATGTGTGTAATTCTCCTTGGAAAACATTTCTGTAGGACTAGTAGGTTTGGGAAATAAGATACGGGCTAGATCTTTTATATTGTTGGTTTTTCTGAGGTTCTGAGCATGTGGAATGTACTAGTTCTGAGTTTAGTGTGAACGGAGCTGGGCGGGGAAGAAGACAATCCGTGGGTGGGTGGGTCTAGAGCCTGGAGGTGGCTTGTGTGGAACGGACAGTGGTAAAAACATAAAGACGCTTGGCATTTTAATTCATATAAGTATCTTATTGTATATGACTACACACTCAACAGAAAGGCTAACCTAAAGACTACTAACCATGCATTGGTTCAGATGACAAGCCACTCCAGCTGTTTTACTGATGCTCTGAACACAAAATTAACAAACGGTTCTGAAAAACTATTGGTGTATTTTTCTTAAAATGTGCATATTCCTACTACATGGGCTAGAACAAGCTCAAAGAAAACAAGCATATGCCTACACAATGACTTTCATCCAAATGTTACAACAGCTTTGTTTATAATACTCAAAACCTGGAATCAAACAAAAATGTCCAAGACAGATGAACAATATATAGTATCCTCATAAACAGAAACACTACTCAGTGATTAAATGTTTACTTATGCAAAGTAATATGAATCTTGGAATGCGTATGAATGAAAGCAGACCAAAATAGAAAGTTATACATTATGATTTTGTTCACATAAAATTATGAAAATGCATGTTGATTTATGTCGTGCAGTGGCACACTAATCCTGTGCTTGCGTGAAGACAGACTGAAAAACTGTTACTAAGGGCATAGAAAAATATTTTGCGAGTGATGCAAATGTTCGTCATCACAGTGGCAACTTAACGGGTGCACATTTGTGAAGCATCAAGTTGAGAACTTTAGCTGTGTGCATGTGGGACAGGTCAGACAAAACGAAGTTAGGGGTCAATGCATAGGAATTTAATTCATTATTGTATCAGTCTTCCCAACTGTAAATACAACGTGTATATACTCCTCATATTCTCATATTGTCTAGCTAACCTTATTTGAAATATGATATTTCAAATGTCATATAAACATATTTTGTTGCATCTATGTTTAGGATATTCTATTATTTATAATAAAAGTTAAGCTTCCATGCAGAGAGATAGATACTACAATAAAGAGCATAAGTTAAAATTGTGATTTTATAGTATGCGTGTGAACTGCTCATCCAGAAAGGGTTTGGAAACTATGTCTTTCATGGAGATATGGAGGCTTGGCTTAGAGATCGGAGATTTTTAGGGTTAAGTGAAGAGTAATGTGATTTGATTGGTTATCAAAAGTTGTTCCTCTAACATTTAGAAAATTTCTGAAATACAATTCTTTTCATGGATTGTTAGGTTTTTGTTGGTTTTTATGATTTTGTTGGTTTGGCTTGACCAGTTGAGTTGTCTTTATATGATTATCTTTCACTGTATGCCATGCTAAGATTAATTTAGCAGAGGCCCATCACTCAAACTCTATGCATTACCAAGAAAGGCTTAGAAATAAACAGTAACTTTAAAATATTTTACTTAATAGAAGTATCTTTAATGTCCAAAATTTTGGATCACAGTATTTCAGTTTAAGTAGCCAGTTTATGCTCACAGGTGGTTTACAGGGAACACCCACTTTTCTACGCCTGAGGCTTCAAGCCACATGGAGCCAGTTTGATCAGCTGGTTTATGCTAATGTGTGACCGACGGCCATTTCATGATTATGCTCTGAACAAGAGGAGTCAGTTGTACCATACATTTCAAGGCCCTGTGAGTGAACCTGACTAAAACTGAAGCAACTGAGGCTTGGTTTATGATGACACTCCATTTGCTGTCATTGAGTGCTGCTAGGAAAATCGTTTATTCATGCAATTCCACTGGGAGACAGCATGTGAAAGCTGTGCCTGGTTTCTCTTGGATTTCACCCCGTATATATTCTTCATATCTTTTGACGTAAGTCTGTAAAATTCTCATCTGTGAATATCTAGTTTTTCTGATCCCTGTGGGTCCTTCAACCCACACAGGTTTCCTGAGGGCAGTCTGAGCGACCCTTGACATACCTACCTTGAGTGGGTTTTGCAAAAGGTCTTAGTTTGAAAAAAATTGCTTTCAGTTGAGTTTTAGTTTCAACCTTCTTTGTTATATGTAGAAAATTAAAGATTAAATCTTTACAACTAACCTCTGCCTTTACCCCAAACCTGTTGAGAGACTATCTTGTGTCTGTATGGAGGCATCACCTGTCAAGAAAAAGCTGATGGCTGATGACTGAATGAGGAGATAAGATGTGGGACACCTGGCAAGTGGAAAGGATTCTGGGATAGAGGCAGGTGCAGTAGAGTGGTCAGGCAAGGGTTATGAGGTTAGGAGAGGTTAGGAGAGGTTAGGAGGTTAGAGGTTAGGAGGTTAGGAGAGGTTAGGAGGCTAGGAGGTTAGGAGAGGAAGATATACTCATGGTATCTGAACACAGGCATCCGACCACATGGCAGAAGGTAGATTAGTATAAATGAGTCCTTTTAAGTTATGAGCTATTCAGAGAAGATTCTAGCCAAATGGTATTTGTAAAAATATTTTGAATCTCATGAGACATTATTCTGGGAGATTGACATCAGAAGGAACACCTACCACATCACAAACCAAATCTATAACTGTCTTATTTCTTCAACCACAAAAGCAAAAATAATAACAAAAACATTAACGCAGTACAGAGTTTTACAGCATTTTATTTTCTTTGGCCTATGAGATGAACATTTTAAGATATTGTCAAGAAGTAAAGTGGTACGTTTCTGTTTTCATTTTTCCTTACACACTTAGAACATCTATAAATAATTTTGTAGTTAATATCCAATGTTTAATTTTATTTGAAGTTCCTACTTAACTTGGAGTGTTCTTAATGTATTGTCAGGGAGTATTTTCAAACATAATACATTTTTAAAAATCCATATTTCAAAGGTGTTTTAGCATTTTTCCTTTCTTCAGTTTTTATACTGATGAGTATAGTTGCATCTTGAATTTCAACTCTATGATTGTCAACTGGAGTTATTTTATAATTGGGATGTTGAGTTCTGATTTATAATAAAACATTACTGTTAATTATTATTAACTAGCACTTTAAAAACATTTAATGTATGTAGTCTAAAAATCTTAAAAAATGCAATGACTAATGCTAATTGTCAACTTGACAGGATCTGAACTCAGCTAGTGAGCTAGCTTCCAGGTACAACTTACCAGAAATTATTTATATCAGGGTAATTTCTGGGCTTGGCTGTGAGGGTTATCTTGATTTACTGGATGTTGGTAGGAGAGTTACATTGCACAAGCCTGGGTTCTGGATTACATCGAAAAGAAAAAGTTAGCACTACATAATGCTTCATTTCTGCCTTCTCCCTGACTTGGGGGTACAATATGACTCACTGTTTCAAAATTCAGTACTTCCTTGCATAATAGACTGTACCTCTAATCATGAGCCAAAATAAACTCTTACATCTTTAAATTGTTTTTTTATTGTACAATTTTATCAAGGCAAAATAAAAAGTAATTCAAAAGTTAGCTCTATACTTTTGGACTTACAAATTATACATCCTCAACTTAAGGACATTTACTCATAGAGGTGATACACAGTAGAGCCCTGTTGTTTACACTGGGTGGATTTTAAATGTATTGTCTACGTTATTACTGTAAAAGTGATGTCCTGGAAAGAGAAAGATTACGAGTGATTACGAGAGCTTGTTTGTGGTGGTTTAAATGAGAATTGCATCCATACCATAATCTATTTACTCTTTGGTCCCCAGTTGATAAAACTGCTTGGGAAAGGTCAGTGGGTGTGGCCTTGTTAGTCCAGGTGCACCACTGGGGACTGGCTTTGAGGCTTTAAGGGCCCACAGCATTCCCAGCCTTTCCTGCTGTGCCTATGTCTGTGTCTGTCTTAAGATGCAAGCTCTTCCCCTGGGGGGGGGGGTCAAAGAGGTCCTCCCCTATCAGTGGACTGGGAAAGGGGCAGGGAGGAGACCAGGGAGGGAGTGTGGGGTTGGGGAGGGAATGAGGGAGCAGGATACAGCTGGGACACAGAGTTAACAAAATGTAACTAAAAAGAAAAAAAAAAAAAGATGCAAGCTCTTAGCTACTACTCCAGCACCATGACTGCCTTCTTGCTGGCATGCTCCCCTCCGTAATGGTCTGGGTTCTAACCATTTGGAACTGTAAGCATAAAATGAACTTTTTCTACTGTAAGTTTCCTTGGTCACTCTGTGTTATCACAGCAACAGGAAAGTAGGTGATACTGCTCTTCCAGAGGACTCCACTGTGGTTCCCACGACCCATGTCAGATGGTTCCCAGCCATCTATAACTATAGTTTCAGTGGACGCTCTTCTGAACTTCATGGACACTCAAAATCATGTGTCTCTCACACACAAAAATGAAGGTAAATAATAAATCTTAAAAGCAAAGGTGACTTAAAGCTAAATGTAATTTTATAAAAATTAATATATTTATTGGAAATCTTGATAAGTTTAACTCTGTACTCTTTTAGAGCCCTAATAAGTACTTTAACAGAGATTAATGGCTATGTGAGCTAAAACAAAACTTTTAAAGAGTGAGTAGAAAGAATTAAATATTAAGTTTCTTATGTTACTTATACATAATATACTCCAGATAATTTACAGTCAATGACATATAAAAATTATATATTGTTGCTAATACTTTTGTATGAGGGTAAAGGGAATATCTTCTCTGCGCAGACCCACTAGAAATAACTGACACTGGACCGATAAAACACAGGAAAGACTTATTTACTATGTGTTTGTTATGTGTCCTGAGCCAACTTCTAAGTCTCTCCATATTATAACATCATTCAGTAGTCTTATTGTAACTATGTAGAGGAGAGAAGCTGAAATTTAGATTCATCTTAGAGAAGTTGTAAATGCTTTCAGATAATTAAATGAACATGGAGAAACACAGTTATTGACCCAGAGAACAGATACCACCTTTAAAACGTTCCTTCTAGAACGGCCAGTAGGTCTGAAATATAAATCAAACGTGGTGCATGAAGCAGAAGACAAAGATGTATAACATTGGGGAAGGGGTGTTGTCAGACATCAGTCATCTTCTATAGCATGAGCTTAGTGATGGAAACTGGGGAAGTGCCTAAAGGTAGTTGTTCTTGTCTTTAAGTAGACAGGTAGCTTATAAGAGCATTTTTTCCCTAGAATGTTCTGGTCTTTAATATCCTTTAAATTAATAAACTTCATGTGACACTCTGAGGTAACAGTCTCTGAAGTATAATGCTTGTTAGTTTTGGCCCTTGGAAAAGTAGACAGCAGACTGGGGAAAAGTCTGTGAGAGATTTACCGGAGAAGACTTCTGAGACAAATTAGAGCAGAGAAAGCCAGGGAACTGCAGTTCAGACATCGTTGATATCATTCAACTCTGAGAAATGTTTGGCCATTGTTCTGGGTGGCACTTCAGCCAGGATTTCCATAGCAATACTCTGTTCTCTTTTTTTTTTAATTATTTTTTAAATTAATTAGAGTTTATTTACTTTGTAGCCCAGCTGTAACTCCCTCCCTCATTCCCTCACAAACCCATCCTTCCTCCCTCATCTCCTCCCTGACCCTCTCTAAATCCCCTGATAAGGGACGTCCTCTTTCCCTTCCATCTGACCCTAGCTTATCAGGTCTCATCAGGACTGGCTGCATTATCCTTCTCTTTGGCCTGGCAAGGCTGCTCCCCTTCCTCAGGGGGAAGTGATCAAAGAGCCAGCCACTGAGTTTATGTCAGAGACAGTCCCTGTTCCCATTACTAGGGAACCCACTTGGATACTGAGCTGCCATGGGCTACTCTGTTCTTACAAGCTAAACTAAGTCACAGTTTGAGCCTGCATGGAAGGTGTCAGTTGTTATGCAGAGTTGGGGTAAGATTCAGTGTGTAGTGGTAAGAAATGCTCAGTAAAGAAAGACAGAGAGGGTACACAGTTTCCTGGCCAGCTTTTTACTTTAGCTCTAGGCTGAAGGCCCATGTTAGGGGCTCCAGTGTATTGGGTCAGGCCACATTTCCTAAAGAAAACAAATGCGATGCTTAAACAGCAGGAAAAGCTATAAATTAAAATGACCGTTTTGAGCAGATGGTGATTAGACAGCTTCGCTTATCTCTGTGCTACTGCTGCGACATTAGGTTTAAATAGAAGAACTGTGGCAGGGGTATACCCAGGGCATGCCTGTTCGGTAGAGTCTCATCACAGGATGACCTGCCTGTGAGGAGTCTTTGTTACTGGCATCAAGCTGGCTATTCAGACAATGACCAGAGCCATTCTGGTGTCTTCTTAAGAGTCTAAAACAGGACATTTAAAAAACAGACAGTAAAATACTCTTATATGAGATAGGTTGGGTATCTCCAGTGTTTACACAGATGCTTCTAGAGTGATGAACATGCCCATAAGAAGGGGCAGGCATGAAGCTGACCTAAAGAGAACAGACTGGAAATGAAGACAGGAATTCCTGGATTTCATCATTCTTTTTCTTGCTTTGTGGACCCAAGCGATGAGGTGTTCTAAGCACCTCATAAGATTGCATATCACTTTGAGTTTGCTGAACAACTGAAAGAGTCTTTTTAATCTGTTAGGACATCTCTACTGTTTCTTAAGCATTAGTCCATTTTTTTTTTTTTAGCCATTTTTACAAAATAGAATTCAGAACATGGTAAGGTTGTCTGGTCTGAGGATATAACTAGAAAGAGATGGTGCTCAATAACCATCTTTTTAGGTAAACTAGTTTGGTATGATATTCAAACCATGATCATGTCAGTCTGTTAAAGGCCAAAGAGACAACAGAGATACGAAGTTTAGTGGTAAGGAGCAGGCAGGGGTTTAAGGGTAGGCAAAGCCATTGCTGCTGATCCAGAACACAAATGAGCGTCCATTCCCTGAGAAATTAGCAGGTTGTATGATGATAGGCTAGGGTTCTTTTCCTGGAGTCTGAAAAGTACAATAATTTCAATGTGGAAACTTGGTGTTTGAGGAATAATAAACCAAATTAGTGCGCATTCTTTTATAAAAGGCAAAACAAAACGTTGAAGGCAAACCGGAAGCTCTGATTTCAAAGGCGACCAATCAGCGGCAGCAGTAGAAGGAGCCCCTCCAGCATGTCCCTCAGCATTGTGGGATATAGTTTCTGAAATGATTTCCTCTTCCTGTTGGTACTGCCTAGAGCTGTGAGTATCTGCTCTAGAGCTGAACTATGTTGAGTTTATAATCCTGCGGAGCTTAGCAATGGTGCAGAAGCCCACGGCCCCCTCTGGTCAAGGTACTTACAACCTTGTCATTATCATTCACTTCTGCTGCAGAATGCCACAGTAATGGTAAAAACTGGGTGCTTAAAAAAAGATATACTCACGTCTATTCTGCAACTGATCTTGAGGCATTATCTGGATAATTTCCAGTTATGCTTGTGGTCTAGTATCTGATTTTTAGCCAGTAATATTGCCTTGGTACCGAGTTAGCTCTGCTTAGAGTTATCGGGAGCTGGTTAGGATTCATATGTCAGCGATTCTTCATAAGAGGTTTGACTGAACGAGTATTTCGTCATAAGTTATTTAGGACTATGTAGTTTATGAAGCAGAACTGGAAAGTCTTCTTTTGTTAATTATGTTTGTGACAACTTGTACCAAGAGCTTTGACAACAGTGCTAGAAAACTGCCACCGTAAGATCTGACTAACTTTGAAATTTCCAACCTTTTGTCATTATTTCCAGTCTTTAATCTTGCTGTTACCATTCTTAGGTAGATCATAAGAATTACACAAATGCATCCTTTTTCAAAATTATGTCTACATTATATTAATTATTCATCATCATGGTACTGATTTTAACCATCTCCAAAAAATTACATTTTTTTTTTCCTTGAAAGTTCTTTGGATGTAGTCACTGGCTTGTTAGTTTAATAATTTAAATATAATAAAAACAATTTTGGCACCAACAAATTTTTTGTTAAGTAAAAGAAAAATAACTTGATTTAAAAGAATAAATTTAAAGTGTGATTTATAATTTCAGAATCACCCAACAACAATTTTCAGTTAAACTTTGAAAGCTGATATCTGACCAGTGACTAGAGGTTGTATATTTTATTTTTTAATATAATTCTCATTTTGCTGTTAGCATAAAACATTTTCATGTCTACTGTAACTTTCAAAGTTTAATACTACCTCCATTCTTATTACATTTTTACAAGTAAGTAGAAAATGATTTATGTTTTTTCATTTCTAGCTTTACATAAAGCACAGAATTTCAATAAAAATGTATTGTAGAAACCTGTCTCCACTCAAAAGTTTCTAGACCAATCTCTTTTTAAAGGAGAAAGGTTGCTTAATAACAGGCCCCAAAGTCATTATCATACAATGTGTGGGTATTTGCTCCATGAAACACAGCCCACTGGGCACTATTGATTTAGGAGAATGTAGTTAGATTGATTTCTGGGTTCTCCATATGAAAGCCGTTCTTTAATGAGTATGCCTCATGGACAATGAGGGAGTTGAAACACAATTTATTAAAGACAATTACAGAGTTTCAAACTTTTTTACAAGTGCATTTATTATCTTTTGCTAACTCCCCAGGAAATAAGAAGTTCTGACACAATCTTTTATGATAACGTGCAGAAACCTACTTAAGACTTGCGAGCAAAAAAAAAAAAAAAAAAAAAAAAAAAAAATATAAAAAAAATTATAAAAAAAAAAAGAAAAAACAAAAAAAAAAATTAAAAAAAAAAAAAAAAAAAAAAAAAAAAAAAAGAGAAATTAAGCAGTTTAGTTGTGAATTATTTCTTTCATAGAGCATTAAACATTAATAGGATAATATTTCTATTTAGAACCAAGAAACAGTACCTAATTAATAGAGCAGCATATTTATTCATGTGATTCATATAATATATTAATAGCCCTTTTACAATCTCTAGAGAAATGCTCTATTAGCTATTATTTTCCACACAAAAAAAGAAACATTCTCATTTATGTCAGCTCGAGATATTTCCTTAGGAAATGTTTATAAAAGTAATGTTATCACTTGAAGGTCTTACCACATTAAAATTGGGAAGTGTGCTCTCTTCAGGCCAGCATTATCACCTCCCCCAGGGTGAGTGAAGAGCAGAGAATGTTACCTATTTGTGCGAGATGCTTGTATTGCTGTGGTCCTGCCAGACACCAGCCCAGGGAGCTTTTATCTCTGTAGTCTACGTTGACCCACAGACAACACTGACAATGGGAGAGGACAAGTGTTTTGAACCACATAATTTTTGGCCCATGTTGAACTGAGCAGTGCTCTTGAAGGAAGTAATTATTCACCAATTTTTGATGCCCTTCAGAGCAGTGTTTCTCCGATTTTGCTTGTACACCAGTGTCTGCTTGAGGTCTTACTGAACTCCAGCTCCTACCTCAGGGCAAGGTGGGGACTGCAGTTTTCGGTGGCAACAGCCTCTTGAGCGATGATCATTGTGATGATGTACACCCCCACTTGAAAAGGGCTGCTCTGAAGCCCACGCGCTGTTGCTATGCATCAGCCCCCTTTCTCCCACGGTGGAGCTAGTCAGAGTCCTCTGGAAGACGTTTCTCATTGGCTACAATGAGGTGAAAGTGAGGTGATCTTTGTAAAAAGAGACAAAAGCATTTCAGAACTCGATTTGTTCCTTGCTCAATTCTGACAATTCTGTATTCTGTATATTGGTTCTCTTTTTCCAAAGCATACAATTTTTTCAATGTCTTATTTTCCATTCTGATGACCTTCCCTCAAGCTTTCCAATAAGTAGTTCTGCTGATCAATACTTCAAACTCAGCTTAATCTTTTAAGGATTATAAAAAGATTATATTCTCATTTTTAATATAAATCCTATACATCTACCTAGACAGAATTAAATGAAAGTATTATAGAAGGGAATAACTTTCCAACCACTTCTAAACTATTATGTCATTATCTAGTAAGTTTGAACTGGATGCAATCCAGTTGCATTCTCTCATCTCTAACTGTGGGCCCCAAAACACCAGTGGCTAGGCCTCCCAACCTAGAGGAGATGCTACAGTGAAGAAACAAGGAGGTTCAGCCTCAGGTCACCCGGCTAATCCCCAGAAAGTTTCTGTGTACCCACCAGCACTTCATTGCCCGCTTCTAGCTACTCGCCTGTGAGCTGCTCTCACTGGCCTGTGAATACCTCCTGGGTATTGGGGGGGTGTAGCTCCAACCTTGGGCCTCCTGACACCCAGGAGCTATAGAAACAGCCCAAGATGCCTCTCCAAACTCAACCCATGTTTCTAGGGAGACTGATCAGATCTCTGAACTCACTGGTTCTCCAAGATGGCTAAGCACATTTTCTGAGTACAGTGTCTGGACAGCTGTAGCTAATTGACCTCAAAGCAAGAAAGCCAGTGGCAGGGTCCCTGTCTCCAGGACTTTCCCTGGTGAGAGGAGATCCCCTGAGCAACTGAGGCATCCAGTTAGTTTACATTATCATACATCTGAGGAGAGCCAGGGGCAATTACCTGAGTACCACCTCCAGCTGGATACCATCCACTCCAATCTGACGGGGGCTCCTGCAGAAACATCCAGCTTCCTGCCCAGGCCAACCCCCCAACCAGGCCCCATAATTTCAGTGGGCACAAGAAATTGCCAGACAATGTTAGAGACAATGAGATGGCCAAAGGCCAGTGTACAAACACAATCAACCAAAGCCAGAGCTATCTGGCATCTCCAAAACCCAGTTGTCCCAAGGCAAGCAGCCCTGGATAACCTAACACAACTGAAACACGAGAAAATGACCTTAAGTCTATGCTTACAATGATGATAATGGAAGGAACAAACAAAGTCTGTAAAGAAATACAGGAAGATAGGGTCAAGCAGACTCAGGTAAGCATCACCAAACAGAATACAAGAGATGGAGGAAAGAATCTAGGTATAGAATATGCAATGGAAGAAATCGATGCATCCGTCAAAGAAAATATTAAATCTAAAAACTTCCTGATACAAAACATCCAAGAAATCAAGGATACCATGAAAAGTTGAAACCTAAGAATAATAGGATAGAGGAAAGAGAAGATTCCCGGCTCCAAGGCCCAGAAAAAATTTTCAACAAAGTCATAGAAGAAAATTTCCCCAAGCAAAAAGGCCTAAGAGCGTAAAAGAGGCCTACAGAACACCAAATAGATTAGACCAGAAAAGAAAATCCTCCTGCCACATAATAATTAAAACACTATACGTACAGAAAAAAGAGAAATTCTTAAAAACTATAAAGATAAATGTCCAAGTAACATATAATGCCAAACCTATCAGAATCACAGTTGACTTCTCAGCAGAGACATCAAAAACCAGAAGGACCCGGGCAAATGTCTTGTAAACCTAAGAGACCACAGAAAGCCAGTCCAGACTACTATACCCAGCAAAACTTTCAATGACTCTAGATGGAGAAAACAAGAAATTCTATGACATAACCAAATTTTAAAATATCTATTCACAAATACAGCCCTATAGAAGATACTAGAAGGAAAACTCCCACCCGAAAAGGTTAACTTCATCCAAAAACACAGTCTATAAATAACTTAACTACAGGAAAACCAAAAGTAGACAAGCACACAAATACATTTCCACAAATGACATCAAAATAACATGAACTAACAGTCACTTCCCACTAATTTCTCTCAACATCAATGGGTACAAGAAGACTGAAATAATACTTTGTATCTTATCAGACCACAGTGGACTAAAGCTTTACCTCAACAATAACAGAAATAACAAAAGGCCTGCACACACATGAAAATTGAACAATTCTCTACTCAGTGACAACCGGGTCAGGGAAGAAATAAAGAAATTAAGTTCTTCCTAAAATTCAATGAAAATCAAGGCACAATATACTCAAACTTATGGGACACAATGAAAACAGCGCTAAGAGGAAAGCTCATAGCACTAAGTGCCTTCATAAAGAGACTGGAGACATCTCACACAATCAACTTAAAGGCTCACCTGAAAGCCCTAGGAAAAAAAGCAGATACACCCAAGAAGAGCAGACAGCTCGAAATAATCAAATTCAGGGCTGAAATAAAAAAAAAAATTAAAAAAAAGAGAAGAGTTTAAAGACTCAACGAAACCAAGAGCTGGTTCTTAGAGAAAATCAACAAGATAGACAAACACATAGCCAAAATAACTAAAGGGCAGAGAAACACTATCCAAATCAACAAAATCAGATATTAAAAGGGGAAGATAACAGCGAACACTCGGGAAATCCAAAGAATCATTATATCTTACTTCAAAAGCCTATACAAAACAAAATTTGAAAATCTAAAGGAAATGGACAATTTTCTTTATAGATTCTACTTAACAAAGTTGACTCAAGATCAGATAAACAAATTAAATAGTCCTATATCCCCTAAGGAAATAGAAGCAGTCATCAAAAGTTGCCAACAACAACAACAACAAAAAACAACCCAGAGCTTGATGGTTTCAGTACAGAATTCTACCAGACCTTCAAAGAAGAGCTAATACCAATACTCTTCAAACTATTCCACAAAATAGAAACAGAAGGAACATTACCAAACTCATTCTATGAGGCCATAGTCACCTTGATTCCTAAACCTCACAAAGACCCAACAACAAAAAAATTTTAGACAAATTTGTCTTATGAACACCCATACCAAAATACTCAATAAAATACAAACCAAATCCAAGCATACATCAAAAATATCATCCACCAAGACCAAGTAGGCTTTATTCCAGGCAGGTAGAGTTTGTTCAATATATGGAAATCCATCAATAGAGTCCACCAGATAAACAAACTGAAAGAGGAAAAAAAAAAAACCTAAAAACCATGACCAGTTCTTTAGATGTTGAAAAAGTATTTGACAAAATCCAAAACTTGTTCATGTTGAAAGTCTTGGAGAGATCTGAGATACAAGGCACATATCAAAGCATAGTAAAGACAACATACAGCAAGCCTATAGCCAGCATCAAACTTAAACCAATTTCAAAGAAAACAAGGACAAGGCAAGGCTTCCCACTCTCTTCATATCTCTTCAATATAGTACTTGAAGACCTAGCTAGAGCAATAAAGACCTAGCTAGATAACTAAAGGAGATCAAAGGGATACAAATTGGAAAGGAAGAAGTCAGAGTATCACTATTCTCAGATCATATAATAGTATACATAAGCAATCCAAAAATTCTATGAGGGAACTCCTACCACTGATAAACAACTTCAGCAAAGTGGCTGGATACAAAATTAAGTAAAAAAAAAAAAAAATCAGTAGCCTTCCTGTATACAAAAGACAAATAAGCTGAGAAAGACATTCAGGAAACAATACCCTTCACAATGGCCACAAAACTTCAAGTGTCTGAAGAAAGAAATTGAAGAAGATATCAGAAGATTAAAAGATCTCCCATCTCATGGATTGGTAGGATTAACATAGTGAAAATGGCCATCTTACCAAAAGCAATCTACAGATTCAATGCCATCCCCATCAAAATACCAACGCAATTCTTTACAGAACTGGAAAGAGCAATTCTTAAGTTCATATGCAAAAACAAAAAATCCAGAAAAGCTAAAACAATCCTGTACAATTAAATATCTTCTGGAGGTCTCTCCGTCCCTAATCTCAAGCTGTATAGTAGAGCAACAGTAATAAAAACAGCATGGTAGTGGCATAGAAACAGAATGGTGGATCAATGGAATCTAATAGAAGACCCAGAAATGAACCCACACATATATGGACACTTGATTTTTGACAAAGGAGCCAAAACCATATGATGGAAAAAAGACAGCATCTTCAACAAATGGTGCTGGTCTAACTAGATGTCTACATGAAGAAAATGCAAATAGATCCACATTTATCACACTGCACTAAAGTCCAAGTGGATCAAAGACCTCAACAGAAAACCAGACACAGTAAATCTACTAGAAGAAAAAGTGGGGAAGAGCCTTGAACTGATTGGCGCAGGAGACAACTTCCTGAACAGAACATCAAGAGCCCGGGCTCTAAGATCAACAATTATTATATGAGACCCCATTAAACTGAAAAGCTTCTGTATAGCCACTTGACACAAATCAGAGTAACCTAGGAAGAGGCTAGCTCAACCTCTCTCAGAAGGCCTGTGAGGACATCTATGAGGCAGTTTCATAATGATTGATGCTGGACAGTGCAGCCCACTGTGGCCAGTGGCATCCCTCAACAAAGAATTGAGAGTGGTATAAGAAAAGAAGATGAGCAGGGCACATCAGCTAGCCAACAGGCAGTGTTCCTCTGCCTCAATGGACTCTGCTTCAGTTCCTGCTTCCAGGTTGCTACCCCAAGTTACTGCCTTGGCCTCCCTCCATTATGGACTGTAACCTATATGCCCAAACAAGCCCTTTCTTCCCCCAAGCTGCTTCTGTTCATGATGTATAACAGCAACAGAAAGAAAACTAGGACAGACTCCAGTGATAGGGAAATTATACAGTGGTTAAAAAGAATACAAGGTACATTTAAACTTCCTCAACTCAAGCCCTGACAAACATTTGAAAGGAGGTATTCGATTCAGAGAGAGCACAGGAGCTGCCACTCTAACAGGTGTTAATGAGGTGTTATTTTTTTCCACCATAAAATTCATAATATGTTCAGTGTTCTTCTTCACACTGGAGACCACCTTGCCTGTCCACTTTGTTTTTATCAGACACTTTTCTGCCAAAAGTCTGATCCATGAGATGGAGAGCCTTCCTTCAGACTTCTGCACAGACAGGTGTCCATGCATTGTTCTGCCATTCTGTTTTTATTTAGATTTGATTTGGACAAACACACACATCTTCAGTTAATGTTCAGTTGACAATAGAGAAAAGAAGCAAGTCACAGGAAGTAACTCTAATGTGTTTATAAAGGTCTGTCAAAACTGCTAAGGGTCAAAGATAATGATTGAGATGTTAGACTATTATGCCTCTTGTTTTTAAGTTTGGAAAGCAATCATATAAATATCGAATAATCATAAATCGTCCTTATAAAAATAACAGGAAAATATTACACATAAGAAAAATTTTGGGTTTTTGTAATTCTTCACCCTTCTCAATGAAAACAATTAGAAATTAAATGTGTTGTTTGAAATTATTAAATAAGTATGTGTGAAAATATGAGGTGTTAGGAATTGAGACATTTCACAGAATATCTTTATCATTTTCAGAGAGGGCAATTTCTGTAACAAGAGCCAAATATGTTGATATTATTAGGTTGTCTCTATTTTCCTCAGCACGGAAATATATTTAAAAAAATTAATTTCTCTTGTTTTTTGTAGTTTTGCTATAGTATAAAGGTATCTTCAGTATTTTGAAGTTTCTTTCCTAATTTTTCCATCAGTGTGAATTATGTTTTGTAAGAAGTCGCTGTTACTGAGATAATTGCAGGCTGGACCATCAAATGTGTCATGTGCTCGCCGGGTCTTCAGCCCCTACCTTTCTGAATGTCCAACAATCTAACACCTTTTATTTCAGCTTTCCTCGAATTCCACCCGTATACTAAGGCACATTTCAACTTCTGTGTCTCTCATCCTATTGCCTAGGCACCATTCTGAACTAAGAAGCCTTTAACTAAAGAGACGTATCCTTCTCTGAGGTATTCAGTCTGCGACAGATTTACCACCATACAATACACCATTTGGAGAACGATTGTGAGGCACTGAGGCACGTGGGCTTACTGGGTGTGGCTCTTATTATGACTGATGTCAGGGATAACATGACAATCCTGCGGTTTGAGGGTGGAGTGGGTTTCTTATTTACCCATCGATTACATCCTTATTTTATTGAGGGAAGGACCCTACTTTTCTTTTCACTAATCTCTCATGGGTTTGAACTTTAGAAGATATGTCACTTTTTTTCTCAGTTGACTAATTTTCTCTGTGCTGAAGTCATCCATATGTGAAGTTGATTCATGATCTGAGAAACCTACTGTGAGCAGGAGGAAGGCAGGGAGAGCAAAGAAGATTGTCAGGGGCATGTTCCTATTTAAGACCTGTGTAGGAAACCAGGCAGAATTACATCAGCATGGCCACTATTAGCTGCCACAGAGGATAGATAATAATAGTTTTTTAGCATGCATGTATGCGTGCCTGTGTGTGTGTGTGATATGGGTCCCAGGGTTTGAACTCAGGTCCCTCTTTACTTTTTTCTCTTTGTATTTTTTTAAAAATTTAATTATAATTGTGTCATTCTCACCAGCATAGAGTCATAACAATAGAAGAGTGAAACAAAACATGAATATGGGAAGGAATTAGTGCTTTTTGTAGCAAGGTAGGACTCAAATTCATTCTCTTCTTCCCTAGCAGCAGCCTTCTCTCCTCTGTTTGCTGGAGCATGCTTGGTAGCACTTCTACCAGTAGACAGTAGAAATACATAGTCCTTTAGTGAAATTTATTGTCCTTTTCCACTTCAGTTTGCAAACATGCCAACATGCTCACAATTCCTAACTTCTTTGCTTATGCACTTTAGTCCTGGCTTTCCTTAATATTTCTTAGGTTTTAAATATAAAATATTTAAAATATGTTACATACATTAAGGGATCCTTTATCATTTCTTCCTGTTCCATGGTGATCTGTTTGCTACTGCACCCCTTGTCCTGAAAACATTTCATGTAGAAATCCCCTAAAAATCTATTAATGATATAAACTTGATTAATGAAATAATGGTGCATATGTTATATAACTTGTATTTTATATTATATAATTTATATTATTTATTTGTATTAATACTTTCACTCCTGTATCTACTCTT
The DNA here is from genome assembly GCF_907164565.1 of Psammomys obesus. NCBI lineage: Eukaryota > Metazoa > Chordata > Mammalia > Rodentia > Muridae > Psammomys > Psammomys obesus. Next base: position 4,030,286 of record NW_026585895.1, on the reverse strand, counting down.
CTTCTGATTCTATGTTCTCTAATTTATTTTATTTGTCTACTCTGCATTTCTCCTTTACAACTTCTATACAATCTACTCTTCATTCTAACATCAATTTTACCCCCTAATCTAGACCATTAACACTAACCTTAAAAACTTAAGTAAACATTAACCTTTATATTTAGCATGCATAATTTTGATAAAGAATGTTAAAAAATAATGTTAGGCAGAATGGCTCTTCAACGATGCTTTTGCCATAAGTTCTAGAATTGGTTGCTCTTTTACACAGTGTGGAAGAGTAGATTTTCATATGCAAGTAAAATGACCATATGGTGGGAAGGAAAATCCCTCAACTAGACATCATATGCTACCAAATAAAACTTCAATTCCAGTAATAGGTTACATTTTTTTTTGAGTCTGCCAAATGGGTTTGATAGAGCCCCTTCTTCAAATGTTACAGGCTCCTTCCAATGTTATTGATTACTCTCCACAACTTGGCAGTAAGATGCTATTGCTAAAGACACCACATACTTATAGAACTTGGAAAAATAAAGCTGGTGCTTACCTAACTAGAAGCTTCACCCCTACTCACTAGCATTCATGGTGATGGAAGATACTGTGTGCACTACCAGAGAAGAAATGTAGCTATTTGCAATGAAAGCTTCTGGAAAAGGAATATCAGTTTTCTTCAGTGGAGGACACTGAATATATCACCCAAACTCCAGGGAAGGTCCTGTGCTCAGGAATAATCAGCCAAACCATAATGGAGTCTGGGTTATTTTTTTCTATCCTCTCTTTCATCTATCTACTATCTATCTATCTATCTATCTATCTATCTATCTATCTATCTATCTATCATCTATTATGCATCAATGTATCATTTATCTCTATCTATTCCTCTATATATTATTTACTTACTATTTTTGAGAAAGAGTATGAACTTGGGCAGTCAGAGCAGGATTTAGAAGGAGTGAAAACAAACAAACAAAAAGAATGGGGGAAAGAAGGAAGATGAAGTCTTAGGTCTTGTGCCTCTAGGAATGAGCACAGCCAGAATCAAGAATGGGCTAAGGTGGAGCTAGGTCACCAGAGCCTCCAAAAGAAAGGTAACCTTGCCCAAACCTGGTTTTTGCCACTCAGGCCTTTGATCTACAGACTTTAATAAGATCACAGATCCATACTATTTAGCTGTAGAAAAAATCAGGAGAGTAATATAACAGTATTATCTATCTCTTAAAACCCATCCTATTTTAACACAAAACAGAAAATTCTTCAAATATAAAGTCATGGTTTTTCTGGTACTGATTGAACCCAGAGACTTACTGGCTATCTGGAAGGACTGAATCCTTAAGGTTTTTCCAGACTGAATCCTTAAGGTATATGGTGATCCCAAAATTATCTGAAATTCTAAAGGCATCAATAAAAGAAATAATTTTTTTGAAAGATCTTTTCTGGGGATAAAATTAGTGGAATCTGAAAGAATGCTAGATCTTTAGTGAGAATGTTAAAATGCTTAAAAAGTGCTAAAAGAACAGTTTTGTCTTACCAAATTACCAAGGGATAAGAGAAACGAATTAAGTCTCCCTTATATAGAAAGAAGGAATTCATTAGAACATCCCTTAGTAAAAAGACTTTTTGTAAGGGCCTCAATAGGGATTAACACTTGGTCCTTAATTCACAAGGCTGCAGTGTGGCTGATCCCTTAACACTCTCACCTTACTGTCATTTACTATTTAGACACAAGGCTCCAAAAAGCCGATGAATGAGTGCATACATTAATAAAAGTCTATAAAGCAGCCCTTCTTATCCACAGAAGGTTGGGGTGAATAATGAAAACATTCACTTGGTTTGATGGGAATATTGGAGAAACGTTATTGACCCTTGAAATAAAACAAAACTAGAAACAACTTAAACATGTAAAGGTTCTAACTGAAACATTACAAAGTCCTTATGGATGACAGAATCATGCTAGCTAGGTTCTTAAAACTTCACCTTATGAGTAGAGACCAGCATGGACCTCCTCAAAGATTGAGTTAATACCTTGGAAGACTGAGTTAATACCTTAGGAGATAAGATTCAAAATCTCAAAATACTGACAAGGAAGATAACTAAAAGCTGAAATACTTGTGCCATAGTATCGATCCAAGAGACTAAATGAAAAATGTGATTTCATGAAGGAGAAAGGAAAGTGGTAGGAAATAAATAAATAAACAATAGAATATTTTCCTTAGCTGCAGGAGGGCCTGGATTTGTATATTTTATAGGTTCACTACTTTTTAGAATTTTTGAATGAGAAAAATAATGCAGAACATTTTCAGGCATTGCTAATCCCAAAGATGGGAGGGGAAAGGGAAAGACCACTGGATTAAATCACCATGGCCAAATTAATTAAAACAAGCTTTTTTATTTATGTAAATGGCTTGCCTCCTCCTAACATGAGGTTTGAGAGCTCAGCATTGGATGTGAGGAAAGCAAGGCTCATGGGCAGGCGGTTTCAAAATGGTGCATTTACTGGATAAAATTGGCAGGGTTACAGGAGCAGAACATACACGTAATATATTAGTCCTACACAGCTCCTGAAACAAAGACGTGGTTGCAAGGTGGGCATAAAAAGCCAGTCATGGCAATGGATAGTCATAAGAAGGAAGCCATAAGAAGGGTAAGCATAAATGGTCACATAACCTTTTGAAACAAAGGTAGGGTTGAAAGATGACTATGAACAACTTTTTAAAACAAAGACATGATTTCCATTCTCGGAACAGGAAGTACAGAACCATTTATGATTAAAGGTACACATTGGCATAGCCCAAACCTTGGGAAACACAGGTTTAGTCATAAACAGGAATTAACCTGGTTTGTCTTTACTGTAAGATGCCCTTTAAGCCTAAGATGAAGGCAGGCTGGTTCTCCAGCATATACCAGTAAAAATCCTGCACTAATGAGCAGAAGAAGAAAACTTCCAGATTTCTAGAGAGCTGAGCAGAGGAAAAGCCAGTCTATATCTTGGGGGAAATAAACCATTATTGAATGCTGCAATCACAACAGTGGATAGAAGCCAGAAGAATTATGTTTATAAACGGTGAAAGAAAATGACTGCCACTGCGGAACTATTGAAAAGAAAAAAAATCTGTGCACCAATTACAGAGAAAATAGAACTGTTGGAGAAAACTAATAAGATGGTATTTGAGAGACTTTCGGATATAAAGGACAGACTAAAAATACTTTTGGGTAATGTATATAGCAAAGAGGAAATAGAGGTTGTTTAGAGAAATCTGACATGATTGTTTCTATCAAAGCATGTGGGTCATAGAAAAAGCTTCTCTAGGAGAAAGAATTGTAGGCTCAGACTGATGATCTAGTGTCACCCTTATTGGATTATTTAGAAAACTTCCCCTTTAAACGGGTGCTTGCATTGCTTGTTTTCTCACAGTTGTCTGTGGGTTCTTTTAGTGAGCAAGTTGAGAAAGGTGAATGTAGGCTGCCAGGGTCACACAGGAGCGGCTTTTGAAGATGTCAGCCAGGTCTGATGTCTCCATGGAAGCTTGAGATGGATTACTCACTTGGCTAGCAGGTTGGTAATGACCTTGTGTCACAAGGCTCAGTTCCTCTCTGCAGTGTCCTTATGTGGTGCTGTTTCAGTGTCCTGCTGACTTGGAAGCTGTCTTCTCTAGTGTGAGTAAGCCAAGAGACATAAGTATTTAACCAAATGAAAACAGAAGACTGAAACATCAAATTAATTTTACTTAACATTAAAATCCATGCTTTTGTGAAAATGATAGTACGATACTGACATAAAAAGCTTTTCTAGGAGAGAAAATATTTGCAAAATGTTATATGTAATAAAGAATTGTTGGCAAAACATACAAATACTCTTAGCATTCAACAAGAATGTACTAAGCAGTACACTTACTAAATGTGTCAAAGACCTTAGCAACAAAGAGGTAAATCAATACAAAGTGATGCTTTGCCTGATATGTCATTAAGAAAATTCAAACTAGGACATTTTGCTAGGATGGCAAAAATCTAGGACACAGACAGCAGCAAGTGCTGCAAAGATATGGAGCCACAGGAACTGTCACTCATTGCCGGTGAGATGCGAACTGGTAAATCTTTTTTAGAAAACAGTCTGGCAGATCTTTTACCTGAATAAAACAAACAATTTGCCTATGATCCAGCGGTTGTATTTCTTGGTTTTCTTCACATGACTCTTCCTCTTTTCTTTCTTTCTCCCTGTCTTCTTCCTCTTTGATTCTACTCTAGTTTTTACTTTTCTTCTTTCTTTTTTTCCATTCATGATTTCTGTCATAGAAATCTTTCATTTTTCAATCCGAATGCACTAAGGGTATGAAACACGTTAGACAGTCGCAGTGATACTCTGTTGCAGTTAAGATTGCTTTTGGCCGTGAGCAATGGAAGCCTATGGTTACTTACATTAGTATAATTTTATGCTCCCAAGATGCGGCAGTTGGTGAAAACAAAAAGCTCTCTGCATTTGAAATTTGTCTTCATAACGGGAAACAATATTCTAAGTTGACCATATGTATGTCACACTATTACAAGTAATAGTAAGTCCTCTGTTGGCTGTTCATAGCACTGCTTGTATACATTGGCAAGTTGCAATAACATAGCTGCTAATTTGAATGATTTGCATAAATGAACATTGAAATGCATATGTTAATTTATCAGGTAAGGGGAACAAATTTTGGTTTTGCAGAAAATTCTGCATAGTGCAGATGGAAGAGCAAGATAGTGAGCTTTGGCCTAGACCCGATAGGCATAACACATGTTCGCTGTCCATGGGTGTGACAAATCACAGAGCTGACTCTGGAGGGAGGGTATATTTTCAGAGAGAGCTGCTGACTGCACATGGCAATGTGGAGAGTTGACTAAGCTCTGGGTTCAGGGGGGGGGGACAGAATAAAGAGCTGGGAAAAAAATTCCTTACTAGTATAAGTCTATACTTAGAAAACAATTTAGTAAAGTAAATAATGAAATATAGTTAAAATCAAACTTAATTCGATGTTGACTGTTTTTGGTAGGTATTTCTAGGCCTTAGATTTTTATTTTTTAATTGGAAAAACATGATCATTTCTATGATAAATGATCTATTACAAAGCATTTATTCTTTAATTTTCTTTGAAAATGACTGGTATAAATAACGGTCTAAACATTTGTTTTTATTTATTAGACTAAATGAAAATAACAGATCTTGATTTCCAATGAGGATCTCAAACATTTGTTGATAAGTCTGTGACAAATACATCTATAGACACCAGCAATCTGGATTTTGTGGTACATTTAGTTTAGACAGGAAAAGGTGAAACTTTGACATTTGTGTGGGGAACTGAAAGTTAAATAAAGTAAATAGCAGTGTAAACAACTCATGTTAAATTCAGGAAGTTGAATATTTTATGTGCTGGCATTTAGCCTTACATGAGTATATATACAAATTATGAATTTTCATGAAATGACTTTATTTCAAAAATTCAAAGATTAATTTTATCTTTCAGATTATAAATAATAGGTTAAAAATATGTTAACATATCTAGCCTTTTCCTGATCTTCTAGAAATTATCCAAAACACATTTATAACTCCAAGAAAGAAGTTGCTATTGATTGTTTAGGATTTTAGCTATTTATTCTCTTGTATGGTAACAATCCTATGACTTTTCAAATTGGTTTTAATAAACTATTGATGAAACTGAGAGGTGCTTCAGTTTTGTGGCTTCTGGTTTGGGAAAGGAACAAGACTATATGTGTGTTTGCTTTTAAGTTTCTTTTTTTTTAATTGATTCATCCATTTTTCCTAAGTCCAATTTTTTGGACATAATTTCTTTGATTGAAAGCAGAATAATATTGGGTTAATCTTTGCCTGGAACTATTTTCATAATCTTTATTGTCAACACCTTCTCATTTTGCAATTGCTAAGACCCCCCAAAGCTTGCCTTCACCCATCAATAGATGATTAAAAATTCTAGATTTTTTTTTTTGTTTCACTTCTGTACCTGTCTGAGTGTTCTTTTGCTGTGAGAAGACACCGTGACCACAGAAATTCTTACGAAATAAAGCATTTAATTGGGTCATGCTTACAATATCAGAGATTTAGTCTATTATCCTCGTAGCAGAGAGCATGGCCGCACACAGGCAGACACGGTGTTGGAGAAAAGTAGCTGAAATTTCTACATGCAGATCCACAGGCAGCAGGAAGCGATACTGAACCTGGCTTGGACTTTTGAAGCCTCAAAGCCAACTCCTAGTGACACACTTACTCCAATAAGGCTAATCTTTCTCACATAGTTCCACTGCCCCATAATTAAATGTTCCAATATATGAGCCTACAGGGGCTGTTTTTATTCAAACCACCACATATCTCAAGATATTTAGCACCTAAGAGAAATGCAGAATTTAAATATAAGGATCTTTTGAGGATGCAAACCTCTGAGATGACTTGTGTTTATAAAATATTTTAGAAAACAATAAGAAAAGATTTTGACATAATGATGGGTCCATCCTAAAGAGTATATATCTCTCAGGAATTCAATGGAAACTGTGTGTGATCGCTAAGTTTTTTTCCTCCGCTTTCTTTTAGCAGAGCAGATGGTGTAGATGAGTGTCCTCAATCAGAACATTAGAGGACCTCAGTCTTTACGGACTTTGTAGAGGGGCACTGTGGTGGGAAGGTTCAGAGTGAATCCAATACAGAATATGTTTTCCTCCGTTGGGAAAGAAAGCTTCATTTCTGCTAGACTTGGTTGTCAACTAAGTCCAAGTGTAGTCTAAGATCCTTCCCAGTAAAAGACCCAGCCTTGTCCTCCTGTGTGAGGTAAATTGTGACTCTGATGTGTGTAAGCACTACATTAATTTTTCTAGTATGCTTTAACAGTGCTTACCTTCATGAACGAAAATGAAAATTATGAATGTCTAAAATATGAGGGTATCCCTGTCTTTGGCAAACTGAATCTCATTTTGTCACAGATCTGGTTCAGGTCAAGAACTGACTTTATGTTTTGTGTTATAAATGAAGGAAGGGCACCACACATGTGGAGTCTTGGACACTCTTTAAGGAAATGTTATTGAATTGCTAAGGACAAACTGAATGTGGTCAGGTCTGTCACCCAGTAACCTACACAATTTCAGGGTTATTGGCTCATCCATCGTCAGAGGCAACGATAATTAGTGAAAGTGGGAATGGAGGAAGGAGTTATAAAAAGGAGAAAGGAAGATCAAAATGAGAGGAAGAAACTGATTGATTCTTTCATAAATTAGAGCATTATTACTTCTTTGGATACATATTTGAAAGTTTAAATAGTTGACAGAGTAGAGAAAAGATATAGTTAATTCATATGACATTATTAATCATAAACATTTTCCTACCATTTCTCATTTCTGCCTATACATGATAAAATATAGCACAATACTTATTTTGCATATTTAAAGGCATTATTTAGCAAGGTTGCAATTGTCACTAAAATGATGAAGTGTTAATAAATTATCAAGGATAGTTTTGACTCTACCTTAAATATTAGTTATAGGATAAACATCTGTAAAACGTATCTATCATTTCTCAAGATGCTTTGGTTTTTCTCAGTTATGTTAAAATGAAGGCATGGAGAATAAAGGGACGAAAACAAACAAACAAACAGGATAAAAAAAAGAAACCTAAGCTTATTATTGAATTCTAACACATTTTAATTAATATACACTAAACGTGTTTATAGGTAAGTATTGTTATTTAATATACACATATAAAATGTATAATGAGCCGTTGGGTATAAACATCATTTCCATCATCTCAAAACGAGCCATCTCTGTGTGTTGGAAATCCTTGGAATCTTCCAGTTGTTGGTAAAGTGTCATACACTATTGTACACTGTTGTAGATTGTGAGTACTGTCCCGTGCTATGGCATATCAGCACACAGGATGAGTTTATGTGAGGTGCATAAAGAACAAGGCAATGTGTCAGGTGTTCTGCCCTATGGCCCTCTGCCATCTTCCCTTGAGGCAGGGCCAGTCACTGAACCTGGAGCTAGTCGGCCGCCAGCAGGCTACAGGGCTCCTGTGTCCCCCTCACGGTTAGTATTGTTCACCCACATGGAACCATCCCTGACTTTTTGCTCGAGTGCGGGAGATTTGACCTCAGGTGTTTGTCAGTGTGCCTCATTTACTCTTACCCACTGAGTTATCTCTCTGGACCTTGTAATTGCATTTTGGAGCCTCTTGTCGTTTGTGTCAAAAAGATTTAAAAGTCATCATGTCAAATGAAATGATCAGTGCACAGAAAAACTGTGATGTTCAGTTTCTCATAATGGTGACAAAATGCCCGCTATATCTCACTTAACAAATGAAAAGGTTTAGTTCATCTCAGGGCTTCAGAAATTTCTGCTCATGTTCACGTTGAGCTGCTTTTCTGCTGTGGAGGAGCTGTATGCCACTGTGGGAGCCCGTGGTGAAGGCAGCCTGTTCACCAACAGAGCAATAGGAAGGGCCAGGTTCCTACGTTCCTGTCAAGGCCATACCCTCAAAGTACAGCCTTTTCTTCCACAAACCTCACCTCTTGAGGGCTTTGAGGGTCTTGAAGATCTGAACTTTAGCAAACACAAAAACTGGGTCTCACTTGTTTGTGAACAAAATTTAAAGAAAGTTATTTTTAAGGAAAAAGAGAATGCAGCCAGCATTGATGAGACAGGCTAGGGTCAGATGGAAGGGGAGGAGGACCTCCCCTATCAGTGGACTAGGGGAGGGGCATGGGAGGAGGGGAGTCAGGGAGGTTGGGACTGGGAGGAGGCTGCAACAGGAATACAAAGTGAATATATTGTAATAAATAAATACATAAATAAAATTAAATTTAAAAAGGAAGAGAGCTGAAGAGTGATTAGAGAGAACGAGGTCAGGGAATGGGGCAAAAGAGGTCGATTTACACTATAATTACTAAAATTAAGTTAAATCTGTTCTTTGACAAACTCATTTATGTAAACAATGCATAGAGATTACTGTAACCCTACCATCTCTCATCTCTCTCACTGCTGTCTACTCCTCTTTATTAATACTCCCTTTCTCTGTTTAAGTGTGTGTGTGAGTGTGTGTGTGACTGAATTTAACCAGAGCTGTCAGTGTAATTATAGCTTTGGTGTGAATGGGCAGACAATAGAAAACTGTAGCCAATAGTTTAATTGCAAAGGGTAGGGCTCCATGTTCTTCTCCCCTCTCTGTGATTGACTATAGATGGTGTGTATGTGTGTGTTTGTGTGTGTGTGTGTGTGTGTGTGTTGAACAAGCCCGGTGCATAGCAGCACAGCTGCCATGAGTTCAGATCTTCAATGTCTCTGGCCTGCATAGAGGAAACCATTTTGCTTTCCTGGACTCATTTTTATGAAGTGTTGCTAACTTGTTACAGAGCTTTGTTTGTGCTGCCTGTCTCCATGATTCAGACTCACAGACCAGATCTCACACCTGAGCAATATGTAGTCACGGTAGACAGAACTCAAGAGTTACTAATGCTAACAAGGGTACACACTGGAGAAGAAGTTATACATTTTCCCTTATGATCCCCAAATAAATTAGTTATAAATTATAATGTTTCAAAATTATGCAAAAAAATGGTAGAATTTGATTTCAGTAAAACTTCTGGTAAAATATGAAATTAGGAATTTATTTAGTACTTTAAGCATACCAGGAAAAATTTTAACCTTTTGTTACTAAAGATGGTCAATGACCCCTCATGGAAGCATGCCGCTTAACAATTTCAAGTGGGAGACCAGTAAAGGTGACTGAAGTATTTGGGAGAATTTATTGTATTTAGCAGAAAAAGTAAAATCAAAAGTGGGCCTCTTGTTCATTCAAAGTGGGTCTGACAAGAGACACAGTTAACTAGCAGTATTTTAATCCACTTTAAAGACTTTCTTGAACAAGGGTGAAAAGTTAAGATCAAAATAGTACTAGAGAATGCCCAGATTTTTAGGGCATGGTCCTCTGTGTTATGATAAAAATTTTTGATCAATTAATGATTTAGGACTAAATGACCTAATTCATATTGCGTTTTTTTTTTCACTCATGTTACTATTTTGTCTCCTTTTAAATGCAAATGGATCATGAAAGTTAAAGGTAGGGAAGAGAATAGATGGAAACTCCAACAGGAATTGAGAGAAAACCATGATTAATTATCACTTGCGAGAAATCCCACAGTGAAAGGCAGTGTCCTTTTTATATATTTTACATCTCTAAGCATCTCCAGGTTGTTCTATCCTTTCCTTTCCTTTTTCTTTTTTTCTTTCTTTTTTTCTATTCAAGCTTGAGTTGCAATTTGGAACTGTATGAGAGAATCTGAGCTCTGAAAAGATTTTTCTTGAACTCATTAAACCGTAAAATGCTTGTATGCTTGAATCTGTGCTGCCTGTTAATCTGAGGGTCTGGAACAAAGATCTTGAGCTATCAAGTATGAGGAATATTACTTACTGAAATTTGGCACATGGTTCTTGGACCTGGACGGAGCCTGCAGATGGCATTGATGGGAGCAGCAAATGCTGATATGGAAGGCTTTTATCATCTATATCTCTGAATCTATGCAGTTCATGCTTAGTTCAATGCTTCTTGCTTATGACAGCTTTGCTCCAATTGTAGCATAATAAAGTTCAGAGAATGTTCTGCAATGAGGGAGTTATGATTCCATAAACAGCTTAATGCTGGTATGGATACTCAGCCAGGAATTTTAATGTATTGAGCCCTCTTCATAGTCTTTTGGCAAATTTAGACCTTTGTTTCATCTGTATATTTTATGCTACAATATATAAAATAATAATGTTTTATCCATTATTGAGGACCCACGGATATATCAGATCCTGTTGCATGTGCTTTATATTTAACAATTCAATAGTATCCATACTTATTCCAACACCAAAAGTGCAATGCTATTTTCCTTCTTTGTAAGATGATGGAAGACTTTGAAATGCTGAAGTGGTAAAAACAGAGCTTCCAAACATCTCAGGACCAGAGAGAGTATCTGAGCAGAAATTCAGCTTCTGGCAGATCCTTGTCATCCACACTTCTTCACAAGTCTGCACAGACACAGTGAAGCAGCACAGAAGGAAACAGTGAAAAAACTCAGCTAGTTTCAATTGATAAATATTATAAATACAACTATTGGGTTCTAATATTTTCCCAAATCCAAAGTAGTCAGAATGAGGCCAAAGGTTTAACTGCAAAATTTATAGCTTTTCCAGTTTTGCTAATTTTGGTATTTTTGGATCATTACTTGGTTAATAATTTACAAAACCCAATTTAAAAAGGAAAAAAAACCCTATAATAACAATACTATATATTTAAATGAATAAAAATTCAAAATATTATGTTTTTTTTTTAATTTAAAAATGTGCAAAAAAGTATTGTCAAAGATTTCGGGGCAGTACATTTTGAGAAAGGTCTTACTACGTGGCCCAAACACTGGGTTTGCTGGCCTTAAACATAGTATATAGCCCAGGCATTCTTAGATCTTAGCATTCTTGTTCTTCAGCCTCCTGAATACTGAGATTATAGCACTCACTGTCCTACCTGAATCTCACTAAATTCTCATGTAAACCTATTGGAACTGGGATCAGGAAGAGGAAGAACTATGCACAAGGGGGCAGAAGATGCTGTCAAGTGTGTCCTGGCCCTCAAGAGTCACTGGGTCAACATGAGGTGGAGAAAGGACTTCCCTGTGGCAGACTCAACCCATTGTCAGAACAGTCTAGAGAATGACACTCGGTGAACAATGCGTTGGGGGACTGTAATGAGGCTCCAGGGAAAAAGACAGAGGGCCTTTTACCTCGGCTGCACTTTGTTCCATGGATTTTTCTTGGATGTGATTTCAGGTCTCCTGTGACAAACATTCAGTTTCTAAGACATGTTTTTTTCTTGTTGGATGTCGGATTGTAGCTCTAGAACTCAATCTGGTCAGTGAAGCCTGAATGCGGATATGGCCTTCTGCCGTGCTTTCCTACTTTCCCAGATATAATCCATAGCAGGGGCCAGAAAATTGTGTTTAAGTTGGTTTGTCCTGAGAAAGGTGTGGGAGATGCCGTATGTGCTTACAGGCTTTTGTCTGCATGCTTTTCTGAACTCAAACCACCTTTCTTGGATGGTTGTTTTCTTTGTTCCATGCATGAGTAAAAGTGCCCCGGAACTGAAGTAAGGCTGTCTACAGCATCAGATGCGGTCTGCTCCGTTCTCCAAGGTCCTCAGATCCGGGTGCAGCCCAGCAGGGTGAAAGCTGACACCCATAATCTGTGTTTAACACCGCTCTCTGGGATTTTCCCACCAGATTAAACTTCCTTTTCTCAATGACCATTGCCTCATTGTGCTGGTTTGAGGGTATTCCTGTCTAAAGAGCTTTGTGAGTACGAGTGCCTTCAAGCAGCAATCATTTTATCATTTTGTTACAGCCTGAACCCAGCTGCACATTTCACTGGCTGCGTTTGCCATGCGCCGGAGCGGCTCTATGGTGCTCGGAGGACCTGAATTGATTCCGCTCGTCTTGCTCATGTTGCTAGAACCACATGGGTGCGGCTGGAGAACAGATCCCAGGGGTTCTATCTCCCTCCATGAATTATGTATGTGGCGGCTTCTGCGTGCTCTCCGCCGCACGTGCTGAACTTTCCTCGCGGCAGTCTGACACCATCTTCCTCCTCCGCGCCTTCCCTGCCTGCTGCTCTCTGCTTCATCGCTTACAGCACTCAAAAGACATGGGCTCTAAATTCCTTGTCTCTGCGCTGAGCCCCAGAGACACTTTAGGTCTCCTGCGGAGAAGGGCTTTGCGAATGTTACTGGGTCTGTTTTTAAAGCACAGTGCGTACATGTGGACATATTCATGTGCGTGTAAGTATCTGCTCATGTGCATCTTTGGGGCCAGAGCCTGATGTCCTGGACCTCTTCAACTGTTCCTACACTTTAAAAAATGCACTAATCAGTTAAAGTGATTCATGCAGTCATTCTTCATTCACTGTGTGTGCGCTCACACATGCACACATAACACCGCTCACGTGTGGGGGTTAGAGGACAACATTCAAGTTTGTCTCCTCTTCTACCATTTCCGTCCACATGATCAAATTCAGGTCATGAGGCTTTTCGAGCAGACATTCTTGCCCACTGGGCCATCTTGCTGACCACCAAGATGGTCATTGCTCGCTTGTTGATACAGGTCTCTCCCTGAACATGGGCTCACACACTGAGTAGATTGGCAAGCCAGCGAGGCCAAGGCATATCTTCTTGTCTCTGCATCCACAGTGCCGAAGCTACAAACATGCCACCTACGTCATTTTCTGTGTCAGTGCTGCGGTTTGGAACTCAAGACTTCAAGCTTACGTAGCAAGTACGTTATTCAGCCATCTCTCCAGGGTCCGGGAGGGCCTTTTAGAGAGAGTCATTGCTTTGAGTCACATGACTGCCAAGTGAAGGATCTCTGCTCTTCTACTTTCATATCATTAAAAGGGCCAGGAGTGAGAGACGCCACCTGTTTTGTCTAGCACTCAGAAGGAATGAAGCTTTTCAAATGCCTATGTTTTTGCCTCTGCATCTCTGGGTGAAATGAAAGAACTAAATCTCCTGAGACTTCCTTAATTGCAGTGAGATTGACTACCAGTGCCAAGAAGGTAGTCGTTTTTGTTACTGTTTTCTTTTTCTTTGGTTTGGGTGAGACATTCTATCCAATTTAAAAAACTATTTCTTTCCTGATAATTTATCACACAATTCTAATTAGTTGGTGTGAAGCTCAAAGGTTTGCTAGCTGGCTTGCTAAACTCTGTACCAGGATCTTCACTGCATCACTGTTGCTGAGGTGAGCTCCCAGGCACTGGGAGGAAATCCGGGTTAACACCTGCCGGGTGCTTCCATCATCTCGGGCGCGGTGCTGTTCACATTTGCGCTGCTCTCACTTTGTCTTTCCTTCACAAACAATATCCCAGTTTGCTGGAAGATGAAACTGAGGCTTCAGACTAAGCAGAGGTTGTGATGCCGTCTGCCTGGCCACACAGAGGACAGATTCCAGGATTCTTATCTTTTGTAATAAGAAGAAAATGCCTCATGGCGGTTCCCTGTGGGCACAGTAAATGACAGGCCCTGGGATACCATGAGATTCCTCTACACGGCAGCCGGCCATTTTAGTGCCCTGCTGGGGAAGTTGAAGCAATTTTCTCCTGCATGCTAGGTCCCCGGGTTTCATTATTTCTAAACTGCTCCTATTGAGGTCAAGTTTGCCTTATTCTTTATGTGCCGCTTTCCTGCTTTCCTGTGTATTCCTGTAGTTTTGGTTGTTGTGTCTGACAGATCTGGACAAATCTGTCCAGCTCTTCTTGTTTTTGCTCCCATGTTTATATAGCTTTAAATAACATTTTGACTTAATTTTCTAAGTGGATACAGTGGTTATCTTCAAAGAGAAGCACGTCCTCCTTACACAGATACAGATCACAGGGACTCAACCTTTCTCTGCCTACTTGACTTGGAGCTAAGCACTATTAGATACTACTCAGAATGCAAATGTTACTCTAACTGTTTATTGTAATGACCCTGTAATTTTTTTCCCTTCCAAATAAGTCAGGTTGTTGGGAGATGGCTTTTTGACAGGTGTCAGAATCTCTCCCTTGTTGCTAGCTACCCTGCATGGGAATCTGTCAATCAAGTGTCTCCTGGATGGGCTGTGATCACCTAAAGTCAGCTGCTTTGAACAGTTCACAGATGCTTCAAGGAAAGTAACTCATTCCAGACACAAAGATCAGCAAAGCCAGAATGGCTGTGCAAGGAGACCTTGACCCAGTTCTGACTGCTCCACACAGCTTGCACTGGGTGAGGGAACTCTTGCCTTGATGAGCCTTGGTGTAATCTACATGACCATTTCTATAGTTGCTCTAGGCTGTCTCACCCATCTTACAGCCAGTGTCAGGCCTGTGGCAAGGCACTTTCTTAGTGACCCGTTGGTATAATGTTCTTGTGGAATAGATACAATTTACTCTTGTATTCAAATGCTGATTTTTCCACCCAACTATTTGGTTTCAATCGGGACATTGCATTGTGATGCACGCCTATCTTCATTTGTGTAAACATGCCACCATTATTCTCTGTAATTTCAATAAAGCAAGCAGCCAATGCTGAGCAATGGAGAGAATAAAGTGGGACATCCTGGTCCAGAGGGGAGGAGAAAGAAGGGAGTGGCAGAAGAGATTGGTAGGACAGGATTTGGAACCATGAAGAGAGATGAACCCTACCTAAGATACGACTAAGAGCAAGTATAATGGATGAAATCTGAATGGGGTGGTGTCCGACGTGAGGCAGACACTACAGTAATCTGGCAAGAATTTACATAGAAAGTAAAACTAGTGAGCAGTTTTTTTCTTTCTGTCCTTAAAACCAAAGCAATGGCAGTTCCTAGATTAGGAGCTAACAGATTCCTGATTAGACAGAAGGCCCTGCAGGGCACCAAAGCCTCCATCACGCTGCTGAAAAACAAAAATTGATACATAAAAACCCCAGAGAGGCAGTTTCTTTAGGTAGAAAAAAAGTGGTTCTTTAATAATGAAGCTTCTCAAAGTCAGTCTTTGCTAGCCAAGGCAGAAATCGAGATCCCTTGGAGAAAAGGCTCTTTGCAGTCTGAGGAGCAAACATTTGTGGACTCAGTAACTTCCTAGAGTGAGGAAGGGGTCAAGATCCAGTGAAGGAGGGAGAAAAACTACTTCTCCCTGGAAGCAGGAGCCAGAGGCAGACAGTGAAGCCTCAAGCATCTGAACTGATAAGGTCTAGAAGGGAAGCTGGGTCTAAGAAAGCAAAGTCCTTAAGGAGAGGTTTTGTGATTTAAAAAAAAATTTTTTTTCTATATTGAAAATGGAGGAAGACACAGTGACACAGTGCTTCTGGATAGCATTTGAGTTTGTTTCCCTTAGCATACAAATACTTTTTTCAGTGACAATTTCAGTTTTATATATCCTCTTTGGGAGAGATCGGGATAAGACAGAGTTGGAGAAAGACGAGATTGAGAAGATAAACTCTAAACTAATGGCCATAGAACAGAGGTTGGGGAAATCTTTGAATCAAAATAGAGAGCCTTCAGAGCAATCCAATCTGGTACTTAAAACAACACCAAAAGAGGTGGTTCCAGATGAGAAAAATCCACAGAAGCTGGAAGATATTGCAAAATGGCAGCCCATTCAGATGCTGGAGACAAAGTTTTCAGCTATAGACCAGTTTGGTCAGACTGGATAATGTATGTGTATTCTTAAGATTCAGTTACTAGGTGAAGATCTAAGCATGCTAAAGTAGAAATGCAGATCTTGTTTAGTGTTGTCTTGGAGCAAGGTCATACAGTGGCTGGTGTGCTCCATTTTGCAGATTTTAGAGAACTGAAATACATACACCATGCCATAGATTCATATTCAGAATTCTAGTCGACATTTGCTCTAAATTCTGGAGAGCATGATCCCAAGGTTACATGTTTGTTAGAGATCAGCAGGACGGGACTTGGAACCATGAGGAAAGATAAACCAGACCTCAGATATGACTAATGCAAGTACAATGTTGGAAATCTGAATTGGAGGAAACTATCTGGGCTTAGAGGTTTAGGATGGAGTAACTATTGCCCAGCACTGTGCTCTACGTTAACTAAATAAATCCTAGTCTCTGTGTGGTGATTTAGGTATACAGCTGGTTTAGGATTAACCAGTGTTGAACTAAAAGATAAATCAATGAATGTTAAAAGCCCAGGACAGTAACCCCACAAAATGCTGTGTTTAAAGCTGGGAGGCTGGCCCAGGTTCAAGATCTCCACGAATCATCTGTTAGACATTTGATGAATAAATTAGGTCCCACGAACAAAACAAAACCAAAAATGGGTGATTGGCAGAAATAGATGCTGCGCATAATTGTGACACACCCTCTTCTGAATATAAAGCAATTTTTCACTCCTTTTAAGTCACCAGTTGAGTCTTCTTTCATCTGTATTATCTCCAGTGTTGCAAAGTTAGGCTCTAGTAGAAGTATTGTCTGCTTGTGGCCTTTATCGTGAAAAGGTGGAGCAGGCTAGGATGGTAACACAGTGAAAAGGCAGCAAGAGCAGTGGCCACAGTAGCATTGCGAGGTAGCTGGTGAGTTCCCAGTAGCCCACAACAGCTGCTAAGGGAAGCACTATGAAGTGCTGACAAGGCAAGTCAGCGCAAAGAGCAGGGCTCCTACCCTCTGTCCTAGTTTGCTTTTCGCTGTTTATAAACACCATGACCAAAAGCAACTGGGAGTGGAAAAGGCTTTATTTGGCTTTTAATTTATAGTCTGTCCTCAAGCAAAACCAAGGTAGGAACTCAGGCCGGATCCTGGAGAACCGAGAAACGTTGCTTTCTGCCCTGCTTCTGAGGCTGGCTCCACCAGCTTTCTTAGACTGTTCAGGACGCCTGCCTGAACATTCAGGACCCTCAGTGGACTAGTCCCTTGTTCACCAATCATCAGTCAAGAAAATGCTCCACAGGCATGCACTTGTCAGTCTGACAGAGGATATTCCTCAGCTGAGGTTTCCAGTACTCAGGCATGTCAAGGTGAAAACTGAAGTTAGCAGTCACACCCTCAGTCAGTGGAAGAATTCCAGGGACCTTTCAAGGGCGACCAACAGGAATCCAGCGCCTCAGACTCAGGAGAGTGATGCTAGCTGCTCTGAGTATCTGAGGGCTTCAGCTCCTGAAATCAGGGATTGCAAGGATGGGTGCTGCATTTAGGGTCACTGACACTCAAAAGCCCAGAGCAATGACCCTCTGGCCTGAGCACTTAGATCCATTAGTCTTTTTTTTTTAAATATATTTATTTATTCAATACAATTTATTCACTTTGTATCCCCGCTGTAGCCCCCTCCCTTGTCTTCTCCCAGTCCCTCTTCTCCTCCGTAGGTCCTTCTCACCTACTGTCTGACCATAGCCTATCAGGTCTCCTCAGGACTGGCTGCATTGTCTTCCTCTGTGGCCTGTTAAGGCTTTACCCTCCGTAGGGAGTTGATCAAAGGGCTAGCCACTTAGTTCCTGTCAAGGACAACCCATGCTTTTCTGTGTTTTGTAAAGCTTGAAGCCATATGATACTCCAACCAAGGACCATGCATGGAGATAACCTAGA
Source organism: Psammomys obesus (assembly GCF_907164565.1). Classification (NCBI taxonomy): domain Eukaryota; kingdom Metazoa; phylum Chordata; class Mammalia; order Rodentia; family Muridae; genus Psammomys; species Psammomys obesus. The sequence goes on along the minus strand of NW_026585895.1, from coordinate 4,012,201 downwards.
ACCCCTGCTCAGATGTAGCCCATGGCAGCTCAGTCTCCAAGTGGGTTCCCTAGTAAGGGGAGCAGGGACTGTCTCTGACATGAACTGATTGGCCTGCTCTTTGGTCACCTCCCCCTAAGGGGGGAGCAGCCTTACCAGGCCACAGAGGAAGACAATGTAGCCAGTCCTGATGAGACCTGATAGGCTAAGGTAAGAGGGAAGGAGGCCCTTCCCTATCAGTGGACTTGGGAGGGGCATAGGAGGAGATGAGGGAGGAACAGTGGGATTGGAAGGGGATGACAGAGGGGATGCAAAGTGAATAAACTGTAAATTATTAAAAAAATAAGTTAATTAAATAAAAAAAGCTTGAAGCCGTAAGCTTCTAGCTCTCAGGCCTAACATACATGACCCTGGGGCTGAATGCTTGTCCCTGATACTTTGGAATTCAATAGCTCAGGACTGTCACCCTTGGAACAGTTTTCATCGCATTCTCATGATTACCACTCGACTAGTGTACAGACATACTTAGCCAGTCATTGTAACTCAATGATATTGATCCTCACAGTTCACTGCCAATATTATGGCTGAAAATAATTTTAAGCATTTTTTTGAATGATATTTACACAATTACCAGTAAAACAAGTTTTATGTGTTCTGAACTTTCTTCCTTTTGCATTGCATTACTTTGCATGCTGTAAAATTAATTGTAATCTTTTAGGCATATCAAATATTTGCAGTTTGGCTTTCCCAAGTGTTACATACTTTTTATAATCTTTTGATTTTTTTTGCTTTAATGTTTATGAAACATTGTGTCATTCAGAACTTTATATTTAGGTAGAGTTGGCTTATTATGTTTTGTTTCAATGGATTTTGGTTCTGCTCTTATTTTTATGAACAAATAACAGAATATTGCAAATGTTCTTCTAAATATATGATTATATTTCATGATTTAATCTTAGATGATGTATCTTTCACATGTAGTTAATTGCAGCTTTATATACATATACTCTAATAATTTCAAATATTATTTAAAAATTACATATGTGATTTTCTTTCACAGAAGAATATTTGCAAGTACTTCATTATGTGTGTTAATAATGTATACCTATTATTTGTTCTTTTTTTCTTTTTTATTATTATTAATTACACTTTATTCATTTTGTACACCCCCATAAGGCCCCTCCCTCCTACCCTCCTGATCCCACCCTTCCTCCCCTTTCTGCATGCATGCCCCTCCCCAAGTCCACTGATGGGCGAGGTCCTCCTCTCCTTCTTTCTGATCTTAGTCTATCAGTTCTCATCAGAAGTGGCTGCATTGTCAGGGTTCTAGGTTATCTCCACGGATAGTCCTTGATTAGAGTATGAGTCTCTGGGAAGTTCCCTGTGTTCAAATTATCTTGTTCTGTTGCTCTCCTTGTGGAGTTCCCGTCCCCTCCAGCTTTTACTATTTCCCACTTCTTACATAAAATTCCATTCATTCTGCCCATCAGTTGGCCATCAGGCTCAGCATCTGCTTTGACAGTCTGCACTGCAGAGGCTTTCAGAGGCCCTCTGTGGCAGGTTCCCAGGTTGTTTCCTGTTTTCTTCTGGCTTTCAGAAGCCCTCTGTGGCAGGTTCCTAGGTTGTTTCCTGTTTTCTTTTTCTTCTGATGTCTATCCTCTTTGCCTTTCAGGATGGGGACTGAACATTTTAGTTAGGGTCCTCTCTTTTGCTTAGTTTGTTTAGATGTACAGAATTTAGTGGGTTTATTCTATGTTGTATGTTTATATGAGTGAGTATATACCATGCGTGTCTTTTTGCTTCTGGGACAACTCACTCAGGATGATCCTTTCCAGGTCCCACCATTTACCTGAAAATTTCATGATTTCCTTATTTTTCATTGCTGAGTAATACTCCATTGTATAGATGTACCACAATTTCTGTATCCATTCTTCAGTTGAGGGGCATCTGGGCTGTTTCCAGCTTCTGGCTATTACAAATAAAGCTGCTATAAACATGGTTGAGCAAATGTCCTTTTTGTGTACTTGAGCCTCTTTTGGGTATATGCCTAGGAGTGGGTATGGCTGGATCTTGAGGAAGCGCTATTCCTAGTTGTCTGAGAAAGCGCCAGATTGATTTCCAGAGTGGTTGTACCAGTTTACATTCCCACCAGCAGTGGAGGAGGGTTCCCCTTTCTCCACAACCTCTCCAGCATGTGTTGTCCCTTGAGGTTTTCATCTTGGCCATTCTAATGGGTGTAAGGTGAAATCTCAGGGTTGTTTTGATTTGCATTTCCCTATGGCTAATGAGGTTGAGCATTTCTTTAAGTGCTTCTCTGCCATTCGATATTCCTCTACAGAGAATTCTCTCTTTAGCTCTGTTCCCCATTTTTTAAGTGGATTACTTGGTTTGCTGCTTTTCAGCTTCTTTAGTTCTTTATATGTACTGGATATGAGTCCTCTGTCAGATATAGGGTTGGTGAAGATTCCTATTTGTTCTTACACTAAGAACAACATGTAAAATTTATGTAAGAAGTGGGAAATAGTAAGAGCTGGAGGGAACGGGAACTCCACAAGCAGAGCAACGGAACAAGATAATTTGAACACAGGGAACTTCCCAGAGACTCATACTCCAACCAAGGACTATTCGTGGAGATGACCTGGAACCCCTGCACAGGTGTAGCCCATGGCAGTTCAGTGTCCAAATGGGTTACATAGTAATGGGAAGAGGGACTGCCTCTGACATAATCTGATTGGCCTGCTCGTTGATCACTTCCCCCTGACAGGGGAGCAGCCTTACCAGGCCACAGTAGAGGACAATGCAGCCACTTT
>NW_026585895.1:3998014-4009312 GCF_907164565.1 Psammomys obesus | reverse complement strand
GGGCTTATGGGGGGATACAAAATGAATAAAGTGTAATTAATAAAAAAAAAGAAACTGCCTCATAAAAAAAAAGAACAACATGTTTCTCTCTCCATCTCTCTCTCTCTCTGTAGAATAATGTCAGAAAGTTGCCTATAGCCGTTCTTCTTTTAATGGTCACATTTGTAGGTCTAAGTCACTCAGCAGCTGCTTTATCCATCTTCACAAGCTTTAATCTATTGTATTTTCATTATCATTTACTTTTTTTTACACTTGATTTTTTTGTTTTGAAATTTTTTTAAATTTTTTTATTAATTATACTCTATTCATTTTGTATCCCCCCATAAGCCCCTCCCTCCTCCCTTCCCAATCCTACCCTCCCTCCTCTTTCTTCACGCATGCCCCTCCCCAAGTCCACTGATAGGGGAGGTTCTCCTCTTCTTTCTGATCTTAGTCTATCAGATCTCATCAAAAGTGGCTGCATTGTCCTCTACCATGGCCTGGTAAGGCTGCTCCCCCCTCAGGGGGAGGTAATCAATGAGCAGGCCAATCAGATTATGTCAGAGGCAGTCCCTCTTCCCATTACTATGGAACCCACTTGGACACAGAACTGCCATGGGCTACATCTGTGCAGAGGTTCTAGGTTATCTCCACGAATAGTCCTTGGTTGGAGTATGAGTCTCTGGAAAGTTTCCTGTGTTCAAATTATCTTGTTCTGTTGCTCTCCTTGTGGAGTTCCTGTCCTCTCCAGCTCCCACTATCTCCCACTTCTTACATAAAATTCCATTCACTCTGCCCATCAGTTGTCCATCAGGCTCAGCATCTGCTTTGACAGTCTATATCATTTACTTTTAAACATGTAACAATTTCCATTGTGGCATTAAAGTTGGTACATGTGTGATTTAGAAGTTTTGGTTTTTTTTTTTTTTTTTTTTGCTTTTGCTTTTTCAAATACTAAGTTTTCTTTGGTCATAAAATTATTCTGCGTCATTTTAATTCTTCCAAAAAATTATTTTTTCAAAAATTGAGAATGAGATTATGATCCAATCAAGAAGTCTAACTATGGAGATATTCACAAAGAACTGAAAGATTTCTGCCGTTGCTATGTTATTCTGCCCACGTACACTGAAACACGGTTTAAAGGAGTAAAGACGTGGAAAATTCATGTATCTGTCGGGAGAGTCTCTGGAATCCACAAAATAAGTAGGTTCTGCAGATGTGCAAAGTGCTTTAGAGCTTACATTTAAAATGGTATCTATCTTGTGTAGATAATGTTTGTAAGTGCATAGGTCTTTAAAAAGAACAATCTGCCTGTAGGTTCCTGCAGCCCCTGTATCCACGGTGCTCCGGGAAGCCAGGAAAGAATGCCAAGTCCCTTAAAACTAAAGTTAGAGGTGGGTATGTGCCCCGTGTGGGTGCAGGAAACAATCTGCAGTTCTCTGCAAGATCAGCGTGTGCCCCGGTCTGCTGAATTACCTCTCTGTTCTCAGATATGAAGAGCTGTGGACACAGGTCTAGCATACGAACATGCACACACACTGAGAGAGGGAGAGAGGTGGGGAGAGAGACAGAGAGACAGAGACAAAGAAGGGGGGATTTTGAATGTTTATTGTGACCATTTCCTAAATGTCACCCTCAATGTCATTAAGAAGGATTTATTAAATAAGTATTGCTTTCTTTCTTTAAATTTTCTTCTGTGTGTGTGTGTGTGTTTGTATACATGCTACATCATGTATGCAGCAGTCAAGGGGATCAGTGTTCTCTTTTTATCATGTGTGTCTAGAACATTGTTAAGCTTGAACTTCACTACTTAAGGCATAGTTCTAGCCCAGGTACGCCTTTTTGTTCGCCAGTCATAATTCAATTAAATAAAAATCAATGTATATTACAGTAACAAGTGAAAAATTAAAAAAAAAAAACTTTGTGGTAGAGTTCTGTGTGTAGTTGTTTTAAGCAAAGAAAATATGTGCATGTATTTTCAAATGTCCACATGCATGAGGAGTATTCTGGACGTATAACAAAGTTTGATACTAGTTACAATTAATAGAATACAGACTTGGAGGGAAGGAAGGAAAATTTACTATTTATTCCTCTCTATTACTGCACACTTTTATATAAATTCATTACTTTGTTTTTTAAGTGTTAGTAAGTAGGTATAATTAGTTAAGACCTTTCTTATAAAGATAAAATTCAGTAAGTTCAATCTTGTAATCAAAGTGAATTCTATTTTTATTTTCAGTTTCCTTTTTCAAACTTTTAAAACATGTGTACCTAAATTCACTCTAGATTATATTCAATTTACATGGAAATATGAGTTTTTCAAAGTCAAGAAATCTGCCTAAGTTCAAGTAATCTGACAAGGGAATGTATTGGGAGATACTGAAAATTCTTTTAAAACATCATCATTTTGTGAAAATTCTGAACTTTTGAATTGTGGGTGCTGGTAGCTTTTGAATATAATGTTAGTGTTTGCCATCAGCATGGTTACTACAATCCCCAGTTCAGTGCAGGATTGATTCTGCAGACTCTCACAGATGTGCTCTCCCTGTTCATTTTAAACACTCCCCAGCCAGCTCTGGCCTTATGGCTGTATTTGCAATTAACCTCTAGCCTATTGACAACAGCATTTTTAATTATTATGCTCTGTATTTATGAAATAGAGCATGTTCTCTAAAATGGCAGACTATTGATTCCAAATGCCATTTTAAATGCAATTGGAAAACCAATCATTTTTGTAAAGCTATTGAATATTCATTTACTCTACTTTTGTGTTCCATCAATACAAATCTTGCATCTTCTTAAAAAGGGTTGATAATACTTCACTTAGTATTCATTAGATAACAAACACTACCTACTATATTATCATTTGAATAAGAGTTAGGGAGTTGATTTCCTGGAATAAAACACTTTCTCTCTCTCTCTCTCTCTCTCTCTCTCTCTCTCTCTCTCACACACACACACACACACACACACACACACACACACACACACACTTGTGTGTGCTTGCCCTATTTCTCAAATTAGACTTGGTTTTAGAATAGTATATCTATTTTAAAGATCTACATTCTCCATGTTGAATTTCGCTCAATGTCCAAGGCATTAGACATGAGGCTGTGAGGTTCTTTCTTCCTTTGGTGTGGTTTGTTTGAATAACTTAATGGGTGTCAGCATGAAGACCAATGTTTTTTTTTTGTTTTTTTGTTTTTTTTTATTCTCTGGGTTGGTTTTTATAGAATGTTTAAGGTAAGGGTGATGTTCACTCTTTATTTCTGAAGAAATCTGCCTACACTCAGTGAATACATTAGGAAATTAAAGTTTCTAACATTTTAATTTTAATTTAATTTTTAATTACACTTTATTTACTTTGTATCCCCTTCTAGTTCCCTCCCTCCTCCCCTCCCAATCCTTCCCTTCCTCCTCCTTCTAAAAAGAAGTGATATCATGACATCACTAACAACATACTCTGTGAGATCCTTGTGCATTACAGCTAGGTTTGTAGGCTATCTTATTTAATTATAATTTAAATGTATTACTTACCTGTTGCTTAAATTGAAATGTTCAGATTTTATTCTACTTCAAAGAATTTAAGGAAAAGACACTACAATCGGAATAAAATTCACATTAATAACACTAGGTAGTTTCTTTTAAACAGCAGTAAACAGAATGCATTTTGAATTACTTAAGATGGGAAGCTGACGGTGTTTCGGTGTTTCAGTTTCGTCCAGCCCGTATAATGAGGACTGGGAAACATGACACTTCTCAGCCATCTGTTTCTCAGTGGTTTCCTATTGACCCAATTAATGTTTATTGTGTGTCTTTTATGACATTTGTAGCCATTGGTTAAATGAAGATGAAGCAGTGTTCATGATCTGAAGGACCTCTGTGTCTGGCAACCACAACGAACACTTCCTAGTAACGCAGTTTGAGAAGTGACACCAAAGGGTATGTGTCACGACCATGCAGGAAGGAACAGTCACACAGAATGCCTATGTGCAACTATGGAAACTTAATTGAAATGAATTTTTAGGATGAAGCACAGTACAGTCAGGGATTTAGATAGATGGAACAGTGTGCTCCAGGACATTGGTGTGTGGGACACAGACAATTGCTAGAAATACCGTGTGTCTATGGACCTATGTGTCACATTCAAGAGTAAGAACACCAGGGAAGCAGTTACTAAATAAAAGAATTACAAGATGCAGAAGTGCTGAGTTTGCTTTAGGAGTCAACATTTATTTCTGAGTTTTTAAGGAGAGTGCAGTAAATAGCTAACATTAAATTCGAGGAAAATGATTATGGAAATGCAATATGCATTACGACAGAAAATGAAAAGTAGGGGAATAACAGGTAAAGTTTTAGTTACTTGTTTGAGAGTAATGGGAAATTGCTACCGAAATAATTTGAATTCATGGAATGACACGAGATATAGAAATACCGGGAAGTTGCTGTGAGTAGAGTTTGGCCATTACGGAAGGTGGGGGAAATGACATACAATCACATGAACTAGAGAGCAGAGTGAAAAAATGATTCCTTGGTTTCTTGGCTGGGTACCATTTATTCATAGCAGATTATCAAGTGCCAATATCCAAGAGACAGTTGGAAAGATAAGATGCATTCAGCTTTGGCATGTCTAGTTTGAAGGGATCAATAGCTCAATTGATATTTGAGGAAACAGGAATCCATTGTTAGCAATGAGCCTTGTTCTGACATTTTGCATATGGATAAGCATGCCACTGAGATATCGTTACTAATGGAAGTACAGTGTGAGTGGTCCATAAGCTTGGTAGAGAAGTGATAAGAAAAATGTCATTGCAGTTTTCAGCAGGGTCAGCAAGTAGGATTGATCATGACTTTGTAAAGATGCCGTGAGGTCCACGACACACTGCGACCTACAGATCAGTGGGAAAGATAGCAGAGGCAGATGGGGTCAGGCTCCTCATGATTAACCATCCTGAGCCCAGTTACAATTCATCCTCTGTGTGACCTCTGGCAAGATGTCACAGGAAGGGATCCCTATCTCCCTCAGTCTCCTTTTCTTAGCTGTAATCTAGAATAATAATGGTTCTTACCACTTACTAGTTGTCTTAAGTTACATGCTTGATATGATAAGAGACAAATACATCTTAACAGTAGGAAGGTTTGGTCAATCTTTGAAAATTTGAACTAATGAGAGCAATCTCCGTTTATCATGCAAGTGGAACAGCTATTTGTATTGTACTTTCCCCCTCAGCGACAAAACATAGTATATAAGTAAAATACAGAATGTAAAACTCAGAAGCCCATTCTGCTTTATTTTGGAAAAATGGAAGCCAATTCAACTCACTGAAACTAGAAAATAGGTGGACTGTCTCTTGCTTACATGAAGCTGTAAAGACTTAGCAATGGGGGGGGCACAGGAAATCAACTGTGTAGGCACAAAGCTAACACTGTTCTATCAATAAACCTCACTGTATAGCCCCATTGCTACAGAAATACAGCACTAGAGGAGTGAATATTTACAGACTAAGATGAAGACCAAATTATTACCCATGCCCACATAAAATTAAATAAACGTGTATCTAGTAATAAGAAATTAGAAATCAACATAAGAATGCACCGTATAATTTGTGAGACACATAATCACACTTATATAATTGGTATACTCTTCTTGTTCCATATAGTTTATTCATTCTCCCATTAATACATTTATTACTTTGAAAAGTCTTGAATCAAAGATGTAGTTAGATAGCTTCCTAGACTTGAAAAGATTTTCTCAACATTTTGTAATACATAATTCATAGGTTAGGGAGCAGAGAAGGGTTAAATGCCAGTATCAAGATGAAAAAGAAGACTATATATACATTCTAAGAACCACTAAAAGCAATGTTATAATTTAAAAATAAAAATATCAGATACAACTGGGCATAGTGGCACGTGCCTGAAATACCAACACTCTAGGCAGGAGAAATGTATGTTTGAGTTCAGCCTTAAACATATTATAATACACTTTCTCAAGAAACCAAGAGTTATGGATATTAGTTCATTGGTAGAGAACTTGTATATCGTGTTCAAGGGTCTGATTAGATGCCTACTATTGGGAAATAAAAATAAATGACAATTTAAAATAAAACAGTGCATTTCATAATGCTCTGAAGAGAAGGAAAATCTTGAGTATCATTTTTTGATAATTCTGTTATTTCTATTATTTCAGTGGTCAATATACTCTGTATTGAACTTGCACAAGCTATAAAGTATACCGAAGGCCGTTCCATTATCAGCTGTGGCATGACCGTGATCTCCACTATATGCAGCAGCATAGCTTATTTGCATTCACCAGGGTTGAAGGAAAATAGGAGGCACAGAGTTTGGTTACATTTTCAGCACTATCCCAGGTTGAAAATTGAAAAAAAAATGATTATTATCTCTAGAAAAGGTTTAAAAAGATTGAGAAACTTTGCTTTTGATATAGTCTTTAGAAGTTATCAATTTAATACAATTCAGAAAATTGTTCTATAATAGGAATAAGCTAAAAGTATCTTCTATAAATTGGATAAGACATCCTTCCCCCCCATACGTTTGTTTGTGTGTTTATTTATTCTCTTTACAGCCTGATACCAGCCCTCTCCCGCCTCTTCTCCCAGTCCCACCCTCACACTTCATCCTTCCATTTCCCTTTCTCCTTCTCAGATAAGTACCAACTCACCCTGGGGCCTCAATAGAGAGTCTCAATATGACTAAGTACATCCTCTTCCACTGAGGCCAGACAATGCAGCCCAGCTAAGAGAAAGGTATCCAAAGGCAGGCAATAGAGTTAGAGACAGCCCCTACTCCCATTGTTAAGCAACCCACATGATGACCAAGCTACACATTTGCTTTTTATTTATTGGTTCAGCTTCTGTGAGCCCCCATGGATCCAGGTTAGTTCACTTTGTAGGTCTTCTTGTGGTGTCCTTGACCCCTCTGGCTCCCTCAATCCTTCCTCCCACTCTTCCACAAAACAAGCTTAGCCTGTTGTTTGGCTATAGGTCTCTGCATCTGTTTCTGTCAGCTGCTGAATGAAGGCTCTCAGGAAACAGTTCTGCTAAGATCCTGTTTACAAACACAGCAAAGTATCATGAATAGTGTCAGGGGTTGTCTCTCTCCCATGGGGTGGATCTTAAATTGGGCCAGTCATTGGTTTGCCATTCCCTCAATCTCTGCTCCATATTTATCCCTACACTTGTTGTATATAAAGACATATAAACCCACCATTTTATTGGTGGGTTAGTGTCTCCCTCCCTCAATGGAAGCCCCACCTGACTATAGGAGGTGGTGACTTCAGACTCCATGCCCCTCCCCTCACTAGGAATCTCAGCTAGGGTCACCCTCATAGAGCTTCCTTTGTCCCAGAGATGCTCTATCCACACTGATGTCCTTTATCTCCTGGTCCTTCCCCATCCCATGCTCTCCCAATACCTGATCTCCACCACTTTACCCTACTCACCCCTCACATCTACTTTCAGATGTCCTATTTCCCCTTCTCAGTGAGATTTACGCATCCTCCCTTGGGTCCTCCTTGGCTTCTTTGGGTCTGTGGATTATAGCATGGTTATGCTGTACTTTATGGCCAATATCCACACATATGTGAGTACATACCATGCATAGTAAGACATGTTCTTAAATCAATAGTGTTTGCCTATCCCATTTGTGTAGTAGAGCTTTGAGGAAAAGAGTTTACACAACACAGAAAATCGTACCTTTACAACTTCCAGTTAGCAAAAAGATGGAATACCTGGGCTATAAATGTTATTACATTACACAATGAGTAAATGTTATTTGCCTTACACATTACCTAACAATAATTATAGTAGAAATAATATTAACAAGCAGCCGATTATTGGAGAAAAGACCCCTTCCCTTTCTTTCAGAATACCATTAAATGTGTTGTCTTGCTTACATTTTCCCCATTTATTTTCCCTTTTGTAATAGTGGACATCTAACCAGGGTCTTGTACATGATATTCAGATTCTCCACCAATGAACTGTATGGTCCCCAGGACGATCCTGTGCTAACATCTTTTCTTCTTGTTGTATGTGGGCTGAGACCTCTCACAGAGTGGTGGTAAGAATGGTGGCCACTGTCTCTTCTGTTGAAATGAATTCATCATTGGGTTTTGATGGTCTCTGTTTTGACTGTAGTCACTGTACTGCTCAGTGGAGTAACCTTTGCTACACAGTGGCAGAAAAGCACTGCGTTTGGGGTTAGGTATGTGTGTTCTAATGACTGGTGATTTTGCTAAAGTCATCTCGATTATTACTTCTAATTTCTGCTAATGAGGACAATGTTTTGGCATAAAGTGTTTAAAGACCAAATGAAATAATTGCTGTAAGCTGAATGCCACATTATCTGACATATTATAAAGGTTTTGTGTTTGTACTATGACCAATATCATTTCCCCAATTCTATCATAGTTCACTTTCCAATCAGACATGCTCCAGTTCATATTTCACATAAAAATCCAAATGATTCTTAATGATTGAAGTTATGTTCTCCAACAGTCCACCTCAAGTCTTAATATCAATTACTTATTATTTACAAATACCCTATTTGTCAGTTGAACTCTGGCCCTTCAGCTTCCTCCACTCTCTTCTGATCTTTGTATGTTTTTTTTTTTTTTTCTTTGCCAGGTTCTTTAGATCCCTGTCCTCCCTGCAGTAAACCTTCCATTCAGAGACTCTCATTTTAGATAGAAAAAGTACTTTTTAGCCCACGCCTGTTCTTATTTTGTGCATTCTTTCATGACTGAGCCCTGGAATGCTTTATACCTTTTCCATTTCAACAACAGTCTCCCTCTTTAATCATTCCACATTTATAGAAAGATAATTCGCACATGCTAATTGTGTGCTTCTTCAATTGTATGCTTTTATTCATTTTAATAAAATGATGCCTTTTATTTTTCAAAAAACAAGGTAAAAAAGTCAGAGATAAAGAGATGAGAGAGATCACAGGGCAAAGGAAGCAATATCATGTCTGTCGTTTGTAAGTGGCAATGTTACATTACTGGCATCCTGGAATTTTTTGGCAGTAATACTGCTTTACTTTCCCTACGGGTAGAGGGCTATTTTATAAGGATGCTGTTTTTATTACAGCAAGGGAATAACCAGAGCCTTGTTCTGGACGTGATTGATGATAGCCTTTCAAGGAGTAACCCAAATTATCAATGAACAAGGCAAAAGGGTGTGACTTTCCTTTCCCCGCCTCAGCTGGATTAGCAATTACTTGACATGATGTGTTATTGCAAGTCATCTGTTTTCATGCAGCAAAAGGTTTACAGCATTGGCTGTTTTAACATAAGTAAGATGAATATTTAAAATGTGTACAATGAACTGGGCTTTGTTTATGGGGAATGGGAGTTTGAAAACTTTATAGCTAATATACCTAATATTGATAACTGATTCTATTTCTTGTGTGGACATTGTTTTTGTGTATTAGCTCTCTGAACTTAAGACACTTTTAATAAGAGTATCATGATATTTCTTAAATTTCCCAAATAAATTTTCATAAAATATAATTTTATAGGCACTTCTGTAAATGAACTTTTCTCTGTCTAGAAGTTTTCATTCATTGACTATCAGGTCACATGAAAATAGGCATTACTATCAGAAAGAGTAAAACTCAGTGACTAAGACAAACAAGCCATTTGTTTACTGGCTTAATTTGAATTGTTATTCGTTTGATATTATAGTGCCTAACGAAAAATGGTTAGTATTAAACTCACTTCCTTATGTATAAAATAGTAATCAGTTGGCCTTATTTTTTACTAATTGTTGATAAATAGAAGCACACTCTCAGAATCATTGCATTGTACTCTGTAAAAGTACAATAGTTTTACAAATAGTATAACAAATAGTTGTTATACTGTATTTTTAAAAGAATAACATGAGAAAATAATTATACTTGTTCAGTACAAATGTAATTGTAAAACATATTTTATTTCCGTAGTTGGTTGAATACTCTCCAAGTCAGGGTTTTTATTGCTGTGATGAAACATTATTGCTGCCCCATTTTGCTTTTCTCCTGGGGGTTTCCAGGCCCCTTGTGCACAGGGCTGGACTGGAGGGGTAAAGCTTTGGGTCTGGAAAATGCAGGCAGGATCTGGGTTGGTGCAGTGAGTGCACAGGACATTCACATGGGAACAACTTAGGAGACTGATTTGTTTACTGGGTAGGGAACAGAGGGTGGCATTCATGCCCTGGGGAGGTGGCCAGGGCCTCTGGAAGCAAGGTCTGTGTGGCTATGTACAGCTCGCCAGGACTCACTGTTAAGGGGTACTTCATCTGCATACTCAGGAGCTGAGGGATCTGGAGGGTGGGGGAAGGAAACCTTGTGAGGTCAAGCAAGGAGTGAAGCCTGGTAACTATCAAAGTAATAAATTCTTACTAGGGTTGACGGTGGGGCACCTGAGTTTTTGGCACGAAGTTGGGAGCAGGGAGGGAACCAGCTGACTTCCTCATCTGAGATATTCCGGAATGAAGCTCTCCTCTATTTTTCCTCTGTAACCCTGGGCCACTACAGTCCCACATACCATGACCAAAGAAGCAAGAAAGTAAAGACAGGAACTCAGAGCAGGAACCTGGAGGCCTAAGCTGATGAAGAGACCATGGAGGAATGCTGTTTACTGCCTTGATCCTCTTGGCTTTTTCAGCCTATTACTTATAGAGCCTAGGACTACCAGTCCAAGCATGGCACCACCACACTTGGGAGTCCTGCGTTAATCACTAATTGAGAAAATGCCCTACAGCTGGATCTTCTGGTGGCATTTTCTGAATTGAGGTTCCCTCCTTTCAGATGACCCGAGCTTGTGTCAAGATGCCATGAAACTAGCCAGCGCACATACGGAGATGCGAAGCCCAGAGAGTCAGAGGGTTGGCGCCACTGGCCTGTGTAAGTGACCCATTTAAAAGTATTTCTTATAATAGGAGCATTAGTTCTTTAATCAATATAAAGCTCACAAAGGCAATGGCTTTTGTTTTACAAATGAGAAAACCGTGATGCGTAAAGGTAAATAACTGGCTGTGTTTGTACTCTCAATAAGGAGCAGACTTAAGACCCAAATCCTGTCAGTTTGGCTGCAGACTCTGATCTCAATTCCTCTAATGCTGCTACTATGTCCTTCTGGGTCAACCATGAGGCAGAAAACTAAGTGCACCTGAATTGGGGTGTTCCTTTATTTAGTGTGGGTGCTGAGTTGATAGAGAAGGCAGGATTTATTTCTCTCAAAACCATTTTCAAATGTTGGTGGTATGTATCATCCATATATATATATATATATATATATATATATATATATATATATATATA
>NW_026585895.1:3973305-3998004 GCF_907164565.1 Psammomys obesus | reverse complement strand
ATATATATATATATATATATATATATATATATATATATATATATATAAAGCAAAAACAAGACTGAGGACTGAGTTTGTGGGTTTTCTATTTTCGATTAACTGGGGGAATAAGTGCATTCAGCACTTTGAGTAGGATGTAATTGAGACTTTCTTAAATGAAATGGTACTTTTCTCCTGTGTTCTGTTGTATTGATTTGGATGCATGTCAGGGTTCAAAAATGCTATAATGGAAAAGGTAGAAGAAAGAAGCTGTTTTCCGCACGCTGACTCTGGTGTCCTTGAAGTCTCCTGATCAGTGACAGGTGACTTTCTGTAGCTGGATTCACTCCTTCAACTCATGATGCCCTTGGTGTGAGAAAGTGAACACAAGCACCTCCATGCTGCATAGCTTCCGTTTTAGATGTTCCTACACCTCACCTTACCTCCCTATAAATCCTTTGTAAGTGATTTAAAAATTCATTTTAAATAAATAGAGAACCACTGACAAATGGAAAATCAAGTTTTCTTGAAGTAAAAGTCAGGTGTTTAGAATTAGGGACAAAAGAGAAAATGTGTGAAAATGTAGAACGATGATAGTGGAAATGTTTGGGAATCAGAGTGATTAGTGGGGCTGCTTTAAAATGACTGATGATTCCAGTGTCCTTCACCAGTCTCTAAAATTTCTAAGCTGAGCTCCTGCTTTCTGGAGGGCTCCCCACTGAGAGCCTCAGGACCAGATCTGCCAATCATTAGCACATAAAGGAAGTCCTGCCCCTCTTATGAGTTTCTTATAATTCAAAGTGATTAATTGCTGTGTATCATCACATTTCTATCTTCTAATAGCAAATGCAAAATGTAGTAATCTGTGAATATTACTTCCTATTGGCTGATTTATACTTGTACATATTTAATAGCATTTGATGAATGTTGGGTAGAGAACAACTCAAAATCCATCAACAAAGATTTATTATTTCTTCACGTTAGATAAGTTATACACCCTGTCTACTGTTTTGATGTATATTATTTTAAACTGTATTCACTCTGTTGTAGCAGAGAATATGAGGTCTCCTATCCGACTGTCGTCTTTTATTTGTTGACTTGTGTTTCCTTTCCAACCTCTTTCTTCTCTTCTCTTTCTAGAGAACATAATCCTACTTTCAACTTTAATGAGATCAACTTTTAGATTCCACTTATGAGCAAGATCACGCAGTGTTTGTCTTTCTGTTCCTGGCTTACTTCATCCAGCAGAAGTTTATTTAAAAGAAAAGGTAATTAAGCTTTTGGATGTGCACAGCTGTGAGTCAGAGGTGAAATGGCAGATAATGATGTCTTAGAGGGCTTTAGAAGTTCACTGGATTAAAATGTATTCAGTAAGTAGGAGGCTTGCAGGAAGTAGAAAACATGGGTTTTGCAGGCTAATTCATTAATGTAACTTTTATAAAAATATAATGAAAACTAAGAAACATGAATTTCAAAAGGAATTTTTTGAGAAAAGTAAAATTAGGGTGCTTTAATGTTTACATGCAGAAATTAAAATGTTCTTTAATTCATAAAATTTTAAATTATCTTTTCATGTTAATTGGTATCTCAGAAAGTAATTTTTGACATCTTTTATAATAAAGAGTCTATTACTAGGGTAGAGAAATAGCACTTCTCATAAATTACTTCCCTGGCAAATATAAGGACTTATATTTGATTACCAGCTCCTACAGAATAAGTCAGGAATGCCTTGCTCTCATACATATCCAGCACTGTGGAGAGAGAGAGGGCATGTGCTTTGGTCTGAGTTTCTCAACTTTATACCAGCTGGAGTTATCTGGGAAGACTGAGCAATTACCTCCATCACACTGTCCTGTAAGAGTCCAGGGGCATTTTCTTGATTGATGATAATGTGGGAGGTCCAGGCTCACAGCAGGTGGCATGGCTCCTAGACAGGCGGTCCTGGGTTATGTAAGGAAGCGGCTGAACAAGCCTTGGGGAGCAAGTCAGTCAGCAGCACACCTCCACTGTCTCTGCTTCAGTTGCTGCCTCCAGGTTCCTGCCTTGAGTTCCTGTCTCAAGTGATGCAATATAAGCTGTGACATGAAGTAAACCTTTCTTCTGCAAGGGTTTTGCTCATGGTGTTTGTCACAGCAATAGAAAGCAAACTGGGGCAGGAAGAGGATCCTTGGGACTTGCTTATCAGCCAGGGTAGGCTGATTGACTAGGCTTCAGATCTCTGAAAGACCCTGCGACAACAAAATACGGTAGCCAACACCAGAGGAGGAACCATGCCTGGGAATCTCACGTTGTTCTTGGGCCTTCACATATACACAAACACCAACACCTACTTATGCACATGAAAACCACACACACACACACACACACACACACACACACACACACACACACACACACACACGGATCAATTCTTTAAGGCTAGCATATTACAAAGAAATATCCCTAAAGCAAGTTGTTTGCCTTCTTGGCTACCAACATGCTGGAGAGGCACAGGGCAGTGATTCTAGGCACAGTAATGCATCCTTTCACATATTATACAAAGGTCTCCAGTCCCAATAAGATGTTCAGACACCTGCCTCTACTCAAATTCAGTGAACAGCTGCAGTCCTGCTTCTGTGCTGAGGCAGTTACTTGTATTCCATTTCAAATTGGAGTCTAATATTTTCAAAGTGTCATCATACATGCCCTCCACCTTTACAGTACCCCACAGTTTTCATTTGTTCAGTGGCTTCACAGCTTGTGTCTGATGTAAACTGTTTTATTTCTGAGAACATAGATTCCAAGCAGGACTTATCTACTTTATACTTAAGACAGTTTCTGACAAATGGCACATGATATAAACATTCCAGTCTACGCTTCAATGGGCTTTTCACCTGGAGAGAAGGAAATCTTCTATTTCTGATGACGGTCAGGGAATCATTCAAAATGGCTATGGATTCATAAGTTAGTAGCAAGCCTATACTGATGCTGATTGAAACTGGCAGGGGAATCTTTTTAAATTCATAATCTTAAAAAGAAACATTATAGAAGAAAGCTAGATGACTAAGTTTCCAGAACATCTTACAGAGTATGACTATGCGATTCAATTAATGTCTACAAACGTATGCTAGGCTGCACATTTGACTCATAACTGCATAAATGCTAGAAAGCTGTTTGCATCAGGTTGCTCTGATAGAAGTCTTTAAATAAGTTGTTAGTAGCTTAGAAGTGAGTACCCCCCGTTTTTAAAGTTTAAAAGTTTCAGGTGTATAGCGACATTAGAAGTCTGAACACCTATAAAATATATGGCAAATACTTTTAAAATATAACTTCAATTAAAAAGAAAGACTTTCTAAAAATGACATTTCTGTTTTTAATACCTAGGGATTAAAATTTTTATTTTATTTTATTTCTACCTTGATTTGAGGACAGGCCTCCCTGGGCAGTGTGAGGAGTCATGTATTACATTTCAAGCTAAGGTCCAATTTGATTAGACGTAGGCAGATGGCCTTCACAGCTAAGCTGCCTACTGTATTTCTCCAGCTAGAAATACTCCCTTATAGTCCTCAAGAAGTGTAAATGGTGGATAAAAAGCAAAATGACATATGGTGAGGATTTTATGCCCTGTTCTCACACTGTTCGTGATAGCTGCACTGTGAACCTTATCAGGCTGGTCATGCTCACAGACCAGCAGAGGAAAAGACAGGGTCCTAAAATAACCACCGCAGGTCACGTCTGCACCCTACCTGTCCCATTACAATTACTCTAAGTACAATGTACTTTCCTACTTTTATAAAAATCAAGTGTGTTGTTTTTTTCTTTCTGCTCATTGCTGCCTTCTTTCTTGGAATTTAATGTGATGGTTGCTTAAAAATAAACAAAAGATTATTACTAGGTGTTAATATATCCTGTAAGGAAGTATATTCTGTAAGGAAACTTACAAAACTTGTACCTGTTTAGCTTTACAGAAAGAGTAGAAGAAAATTCATGCCTTTAAAGTAGAGGACAAAGAGAAATGATTTGATTATTTGCACATTGGACTAAGTTAACTGGCGCAGTGAGGGTCACTGCGTACCTGCAGCACGGGGCCTGCAGTCTCTTCCCTAAGCCTTGACTTCAATGCATGCCCTGTCATGATTGCAAGTGTCTGTCATTTGTCCAAGACCGGATGCCTTACCAGTCTGTACAAAATAAAATTTGTTAAGACATAGTAAGTGATTAGTTATTAAGACTGAAGTTAAAATGTTGACTCTATAGAATGAAATGTGTTCTTTCTTTTAATAATGAGGCATGGGTATGAGATTTCTTCTAGAGATAATAAGAACTCCATTGAGCTTATTGATTGATCTAGAAAGAAAGGATTCTATAAATACATTTAATACTCAAAAAACTTTCATGGGGACCTTGATAGGGGAAAGAAATAGAGGAATGAAAGAGGGAGGGAGACGGGGAGATAGACAGAGAAGAAAGAGATGAGCGAGAGAAAATACTGTGAGGGCTATGACTAACCTCTAGCCTTTCCAATTAAAGTGCCCTTAACATCTCTTTAAAATGTGCTTTTCTCCTATACTTTAAACTGGCAGCAGATCAAAATTTAGTGTGCTATCTGTTCACTCTATATGTTGATAAAGCAGCATACAAGCAAAAACTTGTCACTCTCTGTGAAAACAGCACCATTTATCATTTTATTTGTCTCAATTTTAGAACCACAGCTATGGTCCTTTGTGGTGTGAAGCACAGCCTAAGCTTAGAATGGTGGATGATGGCTCTTTTTCAGCAAAGTTCATTAAATGATGACTTTTATTTCACTTGATTTGTTTTTGTTGTAGTCTTGGGCATCTCCGTGAGATGCCCAAGCTTGCAGACAAGTAAGCATGTTTGAGCCAGTCCTATGGGCAAACTGTCATATGTATTTCTGTCATTCACATGTCATTTAAGAGGAATGTCTTAATAGCAGACACCGTCTTCAAGAGCATGCTTCCACTAGGTTGAGCTCAATATGAAAGTCTGAAATACAGCAAGGTTGAAATCCATACTTCACTTATTATGGACTTATTTACTTGCTTTCAGTTCCAGAGGCTGAATGCAGCACCATGCACATGCCAACTGTAATCTCTGAGTTACATATATGGCTCCTTATTTTCAGGGATGCACATTTTCATCTCTGCTAAGAGATGCAGTGCAGGTTACTTTGGAAGAGAAGTAAGGAAATGAGCTGGGGAGTCAGTGTTCTTGAATCACCTCCCTACTAGAATTCTCACCCCAATGACATCTGGGGATATGATACATTGCTCCTTGCCCTGAAAATGCTTTGGCAGCCTGGCTGGCATCCAGAATAGAAGCACAGGCCTTGCCCTGTGATACCACCGTCATTCTATGAAAGAAGATCTGTATCCACTGCACTAAAAAAAAGGGAAACAGAGCGAGTAAAATTGCTTTTGTTCCCAAAATTAAACCAATTAAACAGATATAATATCAAAACGTCCACATCAGTAGCTATTATTATATTCTTATTAGATTTAAGGCCTATGCTAGCATTCAATGTCTAATAAATGGCATTAATTGATTGTCAGAAAATACTGTGTTGTAAAAGTTTTAAGAAAATCTGAAAAAAAATGAGCAATCATATCGTAACTGCTCAGTTATTTAAGAACCATGACAATCATAGAACAGAACATAAAGTTATTGTATTTTTAAATTTAAGCTTCAGATCTAAATTTCAAATTTATTTTATTGGTGAATATTTAAATAGCCCACCCACCCATCAAACAGAACACTTAATGCTGAAAGCCAGTTGAGTGCAGAAGAATGAATGGCTTCAGGTAGACTGTATCTCAAAACTCTATGGACTGTACTTTCTCATACAGGGAATTAAATTTGAAAGAGGTAGAGAAAAATGGTGCAAGTTGGAAAAAGCTGTGAAAAATTGTCCCATGTTTTCAATTTCATCTCACTTTCTACTCTTGGTCTTAAAGGTGATTTATCCGTATATAGAAACAGTATCTCAGGCTTGCATTTACTGAAGCCAGGCTGAGCTGTAGGAATAATTTTCCATGCTCTAGTCAGCAGGAATATACAAAGATATAAACTTTACCAAATTAACGAAATATTTAAGACTAAAATTAAATTCTGTTCTATGGCGATCATAGGACAGAATGGAAAGTTATTCTATTCTCTAATTTAAACCTCATATCCAAATTTTAAAATCCTTGGCATCAAAGTGGGCTTACATGTGAACATCAGTAGGGTAGAACATATACTACTTAAAAAAAATCAAACTCTCAATTGAGTTCATGTGGGTCTGTGGTAAAAGGTGATTTATATTTCTTGATTTTCTGGCAGAGCCACATTATGTATGTACCCATTGAGGTGGTTTGAGTAACACAGCCCCCACAAGCTCAGAGGGAGTGTTACTGTCAGGAAACGTGCGTTCTTGGTGGAGTAGGTATGGCTTTGTGGGCGGAGGTGTGTCACTACAGAGTGGGATTGAAGTCTCAGACACTCAAGCTTGGCCATGTGGCTCAGTCTCAACCTGTGTGCCACCATGCGACCCGCCATGATGCTAATGGACTAACCCTTTGAAACTGTAAGCCAGTCCCAGTGAATGCTTTACTTTGTAAGAGTTGCTGCTGTAGTCACGGTGTCTCTTCACAGCAATAAAACCCTAAGACACTCATACTGCTTACTTCGTTTCTGTAGTCATGGAACAAGAACCCGTAGAGGAAGGCTCACAAAACAGATGAACAAAACAGATGGGCTGATTGACATTGTTTGACATTGGTTTTGAGTAATTGTTAATCAGTAGAGAGTATGAGGTGCAGCAGGGTATGGTAAACATTGACGGTTCTCTGTGGGAAATGTAGCTGTCACTGATGTTGAAAGGAACAGTGGGGACCCAGAAAGGACACAGGTACCACAGCGACAATGGAAAGCAAAATACTGACAAAAGCAAAGGTGAGTGGGCAGCTGGTAATATAGGTGTGTACATACACATCTGTCATTATGGCACCCCATTAGGGAATTTTGCTTCATTTGCATGTGTGAAATCCACTTAAAAAACAGTTCCCCGATTAAGAAGCACTTCATAAGAGAATGCAAAGCTCGTCAAATGAATCTTACCAGTTGATTTCTCTTTCCAAATATCAAATGCCACTGTGATGCTTCAGTGACGGCATACAATTATTTCGAAGCCTCCAGGCACAATGAAAGTGCTGAACGGTTTAATCAAGTCGACAGTATTAGAGCATATTTCTCAGCAATGTCTCCCTTTACAATCACTTTTGCTTGCACAGATCCTACTGTGGTGTTCAGCTGATTTTTTTTCCAGTCTCTGAAAGGCTCAGTGATTCTCCCTGAATGATCTTATTTAGGTCGACACTCTTTGGGGTCGGGTTCTCCTCTCCACAGGATGTTGTCAAAAAGATAACCTATTGTGACCTCCTCTGGAAAATTTATTTTACCTTAACTTTATTCGCTTAAGGTAAACTTTTATGACTTTTTGTTTTTCTTCTCTCAGTTTCAAATGGAGACTAAGGAGCATGAAAAGAACACAAAGAAACAGTTTTGCTTTGATAGTCATCGTTTTCACACAAGTAGCAGATGTGTGATATTCTTACTAATGTAACTGTTTTCAAATCGTTAGAACACATTTGTGACTCCTGTAGTTATTCAAAATACTTGTGACATTACTTATAAACAGCTAACGATGTACGGAAGATGAATGTAATTAGAAGCAGTAGTCTTGGGTCACCGCTGTCTTAGTTAAGGTTACTATTGCAGTAATGAAACACCATGAACAACAACAACAAAAAGTTGGGGAGGAAAAGGATTTTTTCTTTTTGGCTTATACTTCCACATTATTGTTCATCATTGGAAGAAGTCAGAATGGCAATTCAACAGGGCAGGAACCTGGAGCCTGGAGCTGACTCAGAGGCCATGAGGAATGCTGCTTACTGGATTGTTCCTCATAGCTTGCTCAACCTACTTACTTATAGAACCAAGGACCACCATTCCGAGATGGTCCCTGCCACAATGGTCTGAGCGCTCTCTGAGCAATTACTAGTTAAGATAATGCCTTACAGCTGGATCTTATGGAGGCATTTTTTTTTTAATTGAGGTCCCGTCCTTTTGGATGACTCTAGCTTGTGTCAAGTTGACATAAGACTAGTCAATACAGCCATGCATTATGAAGTCACATTTCATTTTCTTTCTTTTTCTTTTTATTTTTTTTACTTATTCACTTTACATCCTGACTATAGCCCCATCCCTTCTCTCCTTCCAGTCCCACCCCGCCCCCTTCTTCTCCCTATCCTCCCTCTCCTACTCTTCAGATAAAGGGAGCCGCACCCCCGAACATCAAGTCACATTAGGATTGAGGGTACCCTCTTCCACTGAGACCACGCAAGGCAGCTCTTCCAGTGGAAAGTGATTGAAGCAGACAATAGAGTCCATGTCAGAGACAGCCCCTGTTCCCCTTACTAGGGCACCTAAATGAAGACTGAGCTGCCCATCTGCTACATCTGTGTAGAGAGCCTAGGTCCAATCCATGCATGGTCCTTGGTCAGTGCTTCAGTCTCTGCATGGGTCACATTTCTGATAGGAGCATTACTCAGCATTTGGTTGAACTTCTCTGTGGATGCCATTGACGCTTTTTGGTACCCAACTGTGCTAGGATGTTTAGTTGTTTTTCTGGCCACACAGCATCGTAACAAAATTACAAAGTGCACACAAAGAGAAAAATTTAAAGAAAAAATTTTTGAAATTATATATTCTGACATGCTACCCCATGCAAATTGTTAGGGAATTGGCATGTAGGCTGTAATTGCATACTCTCAAAATCAAGATTAACAAAAAATAATTGCCACATAAGGCTGCTCCTTATCATGAGTAAGGTTGAACAAGAAACAGAAGCTTTTGTCCCTGACATTTACAGGGGGTAGAGAAAAGCAGGAACTCCAAAGACAAATAGAAAGAAAATTAATTAGCAGTTGCCAAAGAGTGATGTGGGTTTTATTTATGCTCACTTTTCTTTGTTTCCTAATGAAGTATTGTATTATTAAGCAACTAATCAAACATCCAACTGACTTTAGTAATTGCCACCTTGATAATTTCTATGCAATTCTAGGAGGTCAGCTACCTCTGGGTAATCGTAATCTTAGTAATGCACAATGTTTTATTATTATTATTTTTTACTCAAGTTTTCAAATGACTAAAGCAATGTAATAAAAAGAGAAAATGTGCTTCATTTTGCCTAGAGACATAAAAGTTATGTCAGCTTCATGATCGTCATTGCAATTTATTCTTCTAGCTTTTATCTGTTCTAAAATATATAAAGCAATACAAATTATTAAAAGTTATATCAGTTGTTAAAGTCTTTAGGTCGCTTTTACTTCACTTCACCCTTGGCCAAACCATCGGTGAACTCTGAGATTTTTATGTTAATTTTTAAATTTCTCCTTTGGACCTTGCAGTCTTCCACCTTACAGAGAAGGTGGGCTTCTCTGACTTTTCCAACTAACTGAATTTTCAAAGCGGTTGTTTCCCTATAGCACCTGATTCACCACTTTCTTCCAGTGGACATGGTTTAACCCAATGCCTTCCCTGCTAAACAAATATAACAGATACAACAAATATAATACCTTTATTGCTGTTATCCTATTATCTTTATTCATATATTACTATCCAAGATTTTGAAAATAAGCTTTTGGTGACTGCAGAATGTGAACTGCTTCCTATTAACATCTGTCTTCCTTTGAGGTGGTTTTGTTTTTGTTTTTTCTCTTGAACATACACATGGTTTCCTACTCAATAAACAGTAGGATTGAGTTAGGATCACATTGCTCACTGCCTAAAGCCCAAATGTTCGTTCAAGAGTGTAGCCACAAAAATATGTGTGAATCAAATCTATTTCCTGATAGAGCGACCTAGAACTGGATCGCTTCTAGCACCATTACTCATTACTAGTCAAACACAAGTCTGTTCTGTCCCTAGCCTTGGCCTTTAGCTCCCCTTCTTATATCTTCTGAGGCCTTCAATCTTTGACCTTCATTCTTTAGGTAATATGCAAATGATTCCCCATGGAGCATGGTAGAACCAGTTGTTCTCCTAGTGTTTTTTTTAATTTAAATTTTTATTTTTTATTAATTACAGTGTATTCACTTTGTATCCCAGCTGTAGTCCCCTCCCTGGATCCCTCCCAATCCCAATCTCCCTCTCTCATCAACTCCCATTCTCCTCTCCAAGTCCACTGATAGAGGACCTTCCACCTGGCCCTAGCCTATCAGGTCTCATCAGGACAGGGTGAATTGTCTTCCTCTGTGGCCTGGCAAGGCCTCTCCTCCCTCAGGGGGTGGTGATCAAAGAGCAGGCCACAAGTTCATGTCAGAGACAGTCCCAGCTCCCATTACTAGGGCCCTCTGTGGTAGACACCTATACTGCCTCTTGTTTTCTCCTACTTACAATGTCCATCCCATTTGCCTTTCTATGTAAGGATTAATCTTCTTACCCTTGGTCCTCCTTCTTGTTTAGCTTCTTTAGGTGTACAGATTTTAGTATGTTTATGCTGTCTTATAAGTCTAGTATTCACTTATAAGGGAGTATATACCATGTGTGTCTTTCTGCTTCTGGGATGACTCACTCAGGATGATCTTTTCTCAGTCCCACCATTTGCCTGAAAATTTTAGGATTTCCTTGTTTTTAAATGCTGAGTAATATTCCATTGTGTAAATGTACCACAATTCCTGTATCCATTCCTCCGTTGAGGGACATCTGGGTTGTTTCCGAGTGGTTTTAAGTCATTTTCAAACTCCCAGTCCTGACCTCTATTTAAGTTGTGTACTAGGTGCTTGCCAATATACATGTGTGGATTAATAGTTTATCTTTCCGTGACAGAAATCAGAGGCAGAAGCATGAGCCAAAGGAAGGACACTTAGCATTCATGTAACTATCACTCAGGTCTTTCTGGCCAGGAGGTTTTTGTATGATAGCAGGCTAGTGCTTCTTAAAATACACATATATATGTACATATTACACACACACACACACATATATGTATGTTTGTATTCCGCCACTTAAAATGCAAGATTTCCGAGCTGTGTCAGAGACTGCCACCTGCGTGTTCAGTGGCATTGCAGGTGTTGTAAATAGAGGGCCTTGTGAGAAAGCCTAATACCCTCCCAATATAAAAAACAAAAAACAAAAAGCAAGGTTCAAGGTCAAAGACAATTGATTTCATGTTTTATGTCTGTGAAATTGCCCTAACTTTTTTTTATGAATACGGCTGCTTATAGGCATGCATTTTAAATTGTTTCTTTTTATACATATTACTTCGGGTTCCTCATTTCCTCCATATACAGTGCAAGGTTAGGGCTTGGCTAATCCTTGGTAAAGGATCTCATAATGTCACAGAATGTATTACATAAACAGTTGGCTTTGGACACTGATTTTTATTTGTGGCATTTATGTCTACTTAGACAACTCATAACCAGGCCATTTCACAGCTGCCTTCTCTGATTGACGTGAGGAGCTGTCAGGTAATTCCCGCAGCCGTTCCTGAACATGTCTGAGAAGAAACATGTAGTCAGTAGTTGGGGCAAAATTAAAATCTGATCCCACCTCCTTATGTTCCTCCATACTGTCAGGTGGCTATGTTAGGGGAGACTGTATCACATAAATTTTGACTTTGGCTTTAGGTATTTTTAGTAAATATATATATATATTTAAAATATATATAATATATAATATTTATATTCTATATTTATATTATTTATTATATATTTATATATTTATATATTATATATTAATATATATAATATTTATATTATATATATAATATTTTAAATATTACACGTTTCCATTTGACCATAGCAAACAATCTTCATGTGAATGTCCAATACTAGAGTTTTGTGTTTGGTGGCTAGAAGGCTCACAGGTGATAGTAAGCAAACCGTCTCACTATTTGTGCTATTGTGCATCTGAATGAAAGAGCAGCCTAGGATTCTAGCCAGTGCTTGGCTCTGTGTGTTTGGTGATTACAACACGAGGGAGCCTTCTATCAGTGGACTTTCTCTGTTCATGTTTGAAAGATCATGTTTCATGAGTCCTACATTTTCAAGAGAATGAATCCTGCTGGTGAGCTCAGGGCTTGCAGGCATGCTCTTCCCTAGTTGTGCCTTCTGATGAGGTCACAGGCCCAGTGAGAGACTTCCTTGCAGCCTTGTGAACATTAAGCTGATGACGGCTATAGGCCAGGCCCGGCCCCTTGACCCTCACAAAGTGGGACCGTGAATGTGGATTCTTTTATCCAGTAACTTTCTGGGGGGTTGTTATACAGAACGGGAAAACGACAGCAAACAGCTTCTGTTTGCTTTTATCTTTTAAGCTTAATGGTTGATGCCTAGCTGGATACTGAACTTATCTGTTTCAAGTATACATAAATGAACACAACATTTTTAAGTCTTAAAACCACATCTGAATGAATACGGCTGTGTTTTATTTGACTGCCAGTGGGTACAGTAAGCAATTAATTTTTCTGTCTTTTGCTCCTTTTAGACTCTATAAACCTTTCATTTTCTGAACAGAGTAAGCATAACTGAATGCCTCAGTGAGCCTATTCTGTGTTAGCTATTTTATTTACTTTATGTTCCCTGCAGTGTTCTTAAAAAATGTTTTCCAACATCTGGTAAACATATTCATAATACTTTTTTCCGTCTTATTTATGCACACAAACATTCCCTCAAGTTCATTAAACTCAAGCTCGGGGGAGCTCTTGTGGCTGCAGCACTCTGGCTTAGGATGGCGCCTGTTGGATGGCTAAGAAGCAAGAGTCCACAGCCAGTAAAACTGCTGGCCGCAGACAGTCTTCATCATGCCCTTATTTCTTCAAATGTCCCCGGTGGGATATCATGTTTAATCTTCAAATCGAGTTTGAGGATGCCATGCTGTTTATGAAGCAGGGGGAGATAGTATCAGTGCTGAGAGGACCAGGAGGCAACAGTTCTGAAGCTGAGAGAACACCAGAGGGCCAGGTGAGCCTGTCATCCAAGTGGAGGAACAGCCAGAGGCATCTGAGTGTGAGACGGGTGTCTAGGTTCAGGCCTCAGACAGAGAGAAAATGGATCCATCCTCTACCTCCGCACTCCATGCCTGACTTCAGCAGATGAAATGAATGTCTGAAGAGGGTTAACCATTTTCTAACTATCTGAGTGAGAGCAGATGCTCATTGTATATTCCAACAATATATTGCAACTGACTAAATGCAGAAGCAGCTTGGAGAATTCATCTGTCCTTCTCTTGAGCCAGATATTGAAGAAATTTTCAAAAAACAAATATGAACAGCTACTATTTGTCGCTTTCTGGCTGAGAGAGTACAATGTCTTTTAAAAACAATAAGAAATATGACTATGAAATTACATTATTATTGATATTTGTAACGGATTAATAAACACATGGAAACAATTCCAATTGTAATTAATTCGAATACAGTGAATTTTGTTACCTTTAATCCACAAAAGCAAAAGCTATTTGTACATTTCAAAAGACTGTGTGTTTGTGAACTGTGTGTGATGTATATGTGCATTCCAGTGTGGGTGGGCGTGTGTGCTCGTGTGCGCATGCCCACTGAAGGTCAGAGGGCAGCATCATGTGCTGTTACCTAGTCAATCATTTTTTTTCTTTCCTGCGCTAGGGTTTTTCGTTGGCCTGGAGCTGACTGACTAAGTATTATGAACTGGCTACCCAGGGACTCTCAGGCATCTTCCTGTCTGCATCTCCTCAGTGCCGGGGCCAGCCGCCATCCCCAGCTCTTTATCTATCACAGATGTTGGGGGTGGAGCAGCGGTGGTCACGCTTGCATGGCAAGCGCTTCACCGACTGGGCTCCCCACCCTCTCGCTGGCTTTGAAAATAATTAACAGGTGTGGCAGCCACAAAGATTGAGAAGAGATGTGGAGCTGGGTCATGAAAAGAGAGAATCCAACAAGCTCCTGTGAAGCCTGAGGCAGAGGAATTGACAATACGGAAACGCCTGTGTTCTGAAACTGATGAGGTGCCAGGACGCGGTGGGCCTGAGGGGCTGGTTTGCCACGTGAAAGGCATTGCAGATTTCAGAGGCTCCTGTCTTATTTGCAGCTGGGATGCTTCCCGGTCATGATAATAAATAAAAAAGTATGGATTATTTATTTAATGCACCCTATAGTCTGCCGGAAACACTGAAAGATGTTATCTCCCTGCTCGAATTCCTTCCGAGGCCTCTGGTGACAGGTTCAGTGGCTTTCCTTGGGGTGGGGCTGACTCCTTCCTGACCTGGTCTCCTAGCATCTGCTCATCCTCAGCTTCTCCCACTCACCCTCCTCACATCATCTTCCACCCATGGGTTTCGAAGGCTCAGACCTTCTTCACCTCATCTCGTGCCTGTCAGTGCGATGAGCATTTCCTCCTACTCGGGAATCTTTCACTGCTGTTCGTTGCGGAATGAAAAATTTCATGGCCTTTATCCTGATTCATCAGGAGCAGCCTGGACCTTTTGGCTGAAGCCTCCTGTTGTGGACTCTCTCCTTCCTGTCACTGTTGCACATAAATATTTTCCTAAGTAAAATTTATTTCAATACATCTGACTCTGCTTTACCCTTGGTCTTTAAAATCTCTCCAAAATGGGATTTTATTCCTGTAGTCATATTCTCAGCATCCAGCATTTTTTTTTCTAACACTTATTAGGAGCAAGCATAAAAGAATAAACTAATGCTGGTGGTAAAAGTTGTGGTGTAGTTCCATAAACACTGGAGCCCAGTTTAACACAGAACAGTCAACAGTGGGAAATTTTAGGGACATAGAAATAGGGACCATAACTTAACTTTTGTCCCTTATCTACACTTAACATCTTTGGGGGGAATCAGACAGTGCAATACTTGGTTCAATACACAGTTCCTTATGTCTTGTTCATCAACAGAGCTAATCAAAGAATGGAAAAACTGGCATGTATTAACAAAGAGTATCTTCCGAATTATGAGGTCAAGTAAGTCCATGGAAAGCAGTGTGTATGTAGGTCATCGAGGCCCTTTCACTATGGCAATTTTACCTGTAAATGTTTATGTCCCTCCTGGACTTCCCTGAGTTTTGTGCTTCAATGACTATCATCATCATCATCATCATCATCATCATTATCATTATTAGAGCTTCTACTCTTTATACTTTTGGGGGCACTTTTCAAGCATTCTACACCATTTGAGAAGTGACTGAGAAGGAACTGATCATTATCATCTCGTCTTTATTTTTACATCTTTAATTTTCAGATGAACTAAAAAAATCTGCCTGTGCTGTTCAAAATATGTGCCTGTGTTTCTAAGAGCTCCTCCGCCCTTTGGGGAGATTAGGCATTTTGATATTTTTATATCAGTCTTGTACACTTGATTTGGTCAGAGGAATGTGCCTGGAAATAACCCAGGATGCAATGAAGTGCTCCCTGCCCGCATGATGGTAATGTTTGCACGCACCTTTGACTCCTTGACTCTGAGTTGTGAGAGCAGAAAGGGCTGACAATCATGGATACCTAGGGAGGTCCACAGTAAGCAGAAGACAAGAGGAGAGACTAGGGGAAATAAAGAAATGCTGAGTTTTAAATTTGCAAAGGAAACGATAGGTCCCAGTTCAGGGCGAGGAACAAAGCAGTGGGAATGAAAAGAACACATTCTCCTGGCTCTGGAAATAGCAATCAATAGAGAAAAGAAAATCTCTGTAACATAACACATGAAACCCCAAATTCTGTGAAACAGATCTTCATGCTGCATGAAGCTAAGGGTGGGCAACGGCCCCAAAGAAGGTTGAGCCACCGATCCTATCGGCCTGGTAAAGTCGGGAGCCAGTCCTGAGATAGAATTCATAGAATGCCCTGGAGAGTAGGGCAGTCTGGGCACCATTATGTTCCCCTCTGATGACTAGCTGAAGGCTGACAAGGAAAACAAGTCCACAGAACGTCTAGTTGACGTCGGCACAAACTTGGCAGACTGAAATACACCGAGAGAGACCATGAAGCACTGACAGAGCGAATAGCCACAGCAGAGTCCTGGGGAGTAAGACCACCCAGGTGCCTACAAGCCCAGGAATGGCAGCTGCCTTCCCAGGGACACGGAAACCCATGGGTGGAAATCGAGCATCCAGGCATCTAGTATGTAAGACAGACATTGACTGGCAGGAAGCCTGATGCTCTCCACATAATGCAGACCTGGAACGTCATAGGGGAGAGTTGATTCTGCAGTGGAATTCGATTCACCAGAGAACACAGAGCGCAGATCTACCCCATACATGCAGCCTGCTAGGGTCCGACCGAAATCTGAGACACACAGTACATAGCCCGCCTTAGTCTGATCTGTCCGAACTCTGTCACACAAGTGGTTGTTTCCGTCATCAGACCTAGCTCTGGAGAACAACTCAAGGGCCAAAAGAACATATGCTCACCTGAGCAAGAAACAGATATTGACTGATGTAATAAATATTTTCTTTCTCTGTATTTTTATGTTTATCTTAACTCTCGTTTTCACTTACTTTGTTTTTCTTATGAAACCTTATGCTGGCTTCATCGTGGACTAGTTCTTCTGTTCCGTTGGTTCTGGTTTTCTTCAACGAATACAATTTCTGTGTTCCCATTCCCCTTGCCTTTCACTTTCTCCATTACTTACACCTTTCCCCCCCACAATTGCAATTTTCTTTAGCTTTACGAGTATTTACTGCCCATTTTCCTTACAGTGCCCTACTTCTCTTTCTGCTTCCATACTTGGTGATGTTGTGAAATATTCAATTGCTTTCTAATGCATTTTAGTAAGAGTTTGTTGCCAAACTGTGGTTCCTGTGACTGTCTTTTTTCTTTCTCACTAAAGAGTAAAAGGGATTATTTATTATAATCCCAAGCGACACTCTTTGCTAAGAAGAAGCCACATAAAATAAAACAAGCAAGCCAGAAGAAACAGATAAAGAAAAATAGAAACAGAAATTCATTTTCAAATATTTGCAAATCATAACATAAAAAGATTCAAGGAAAAAAAAAAAAGCCAACCAATAGGACATCACCAAAGCCCAGATTTCTAGATAACTTTAAACCAAATAAAGGGAAACACATGAAATTAAAAAAAAACAAAAAACAAAAAACAAAAAACAAACCAAACATAACTTCACTTTTAAATCCATACAACAACTTCAGAGGGTGTGACAGAATATTCCTAAAAGGCCTCACTTTCTGCCAGGCTGATTAACTGATTAGGACTTCAGTTATGCTGAGAAGCTGTAAAGCTGTACGTTCAGTGCCATCCTTAGCCTGTGTAATAGCCATTCATAAACATCTTCTGTGTGCATGTTAACATCTTTGCTACCAGTAAATCCTTTAGGCTATATGAACAAACTTACTTTCCAGCCAAGCAAAGGGTTTAAACTGTTGTCACAGGCTGTCTAGGGCTATAACGAGTCTCCTCGGTGTGCTTTATCCTGCCCACCGACTGCTTCCAATTGTGTGTTATACAAAAGTGCCTCGACTGATCACTTTCTTGGTTCTGTTGTCATAAGAACTTTAAACTGCATATTGAAACAAGGAATTTATCATAATTTGAGTATGAATTCCCAGGCTATGATCATTAATATTTTGGCATCAGAATAAAACATCTCTTATCCCTATTGAAGTCAGAGTTGTGGTTTTGGCTAAATAAAAGGTTAAACATATGGATGATGTGAGGCTGCCAATCAGGACCTGGAGAAGAAAATCAGCAGTGTGGCTGAGAAAGTGAAACAGCTGAGATTTCTGTAATGCGGAGCAAGCATCAGTAAGGAGATGGAGACTTTAAAAAAGAACAATCCAGAAATATTAGAAGTGAAGAATAAGAACCCAGTAGAAATCATCACCAGTAAGTTAGATAAAGGACAAAAAAAAAAAAAAAAAAAAAAGAGGAGAAGGAGAAAAAAAAATAAAAAAAAAAAAAAAAAAAAAAAAAGATGAGGTGAAGGTGAGAAACTATTATATTCGGATAGTAATTAAAGAAAGGATTCAAATATGAACACCTTGAGGACTCTGGGCATCATGAAGAGAAAACATTCAAAAAGCTAGAGAGCAGAAGGAGCTGAGATGAAATTTGGGGGTGAGAAAAACAGGTTCAGAATGTATTGCATGAAAAAAAGTTGTTTCAACAACAGCAACAACTAAAAGAAAAACAAATGAAAGGTGTAGGAAAACTATCCACTGAAATTCTAGCAGACAATTTCTGACGTTTAGGGGAAGACATGAACATATGGATCAAGCAGACACAACCAAGACACATCACTAACACATTAAAGATCACAGAGCAGAGTTAATAGTGAGAGCATCAAGAGATAAAAGCAGCAGGCACAGGCAAAGTCATCAGAATGTCATTAGCCCTCTCAGCAAAAAATCTGGATGTTTCGAAAGGAAGCATCAAATGATAGATTTCAGTCTATGAAGGAAAATAACTGCCAACTAAGATTATTATATTTAGCAAAGCATTTTTTTAATAAATTTACATAGAAACAAGAGTCATGCAATATAAGCACAAACTAAAACAATTTATAACTATGAAGCCAGCATAATGTAAGATAAACAAAGAAATTTTACACATAGAAGAAGAGAACACAGTTATAACAAAAGAGTACAGGGAGCCTTTAGCCATGTCTTCCAATGCAGTCCCATGGAAGTCCATGGGAGAATGAAACTCTTTTCTCTCCTTGCAAATACAGAAGAATTCTGTTTTACTCTAATATATTTTTCCGAGTTTTTGAGGAAAATCTTTTACTAACCCAGCACTCAGGGAGGCAGGCAGATCTCTGAGGGCGGGAGGCCTGCCTGGTCCAGGCAGCAAGTCCAGGGCAGCGAAGGCTATACAGAGAAACCTTTTCTCAACAAATCAAACAAACAAACAAAAACAAACAAACAAACAAAAAAGACAGAAACAAAACAAAGCAAAAGAACAGAGGAAAAAATAAATCTCAGGACCAGTTTAATAAATAACAACAGTAAATAAATAAATAGATAAATAAAGGGGAAAAAGAAAAGAAAAAAAATGAGCAACATGGAGCAGGCCAGGAAAAAAAAATCAGCAAAGTACAGAATGAATAAATATATCCTAACTAAACTAAAAGTTATTTATCTCAGACCTCCAATTGACAGCTGAAAAGTAGATTATTGGATCAAAACACATGATAAAGTTCTAACTTTTTCTTGCTTTCAAAAGACACATTTTGTCTTTTGAGTTAATGGAGTCAAAAGAAATGTATGATTCCAACTCAGTCCATAATAAGTTTTTTTACAAAAATATTTTATATATGCCTAATTCTACACTGTAATCATTTCCTCAAGCCCTGTGTTAGTTCAAGGATCAATGAATCTTAATTTAATTTTTTTCTTGTATGTTATTTTAGCTGTTATTTTTGGAGAATGATTTATCAGTCAAGCTTTTTGAAATCTTAGAGCATACTAAATGTTAACCTTTCCCTTTAACGGAGGCATTTTAAAGTATCATTTGTCACAATGGTGTCCTGTTTCTTTAAGAGGTCACTTTTGGAGATTAAGAAAGTGCCTTTGAAAATATAAATTTGCATGTAGAGAGATGAATGTGCAATTATGAAAGCAATTATAAAAGCTCTGGCTGGTTGTTGAAGGAAAAAAGATGTTATTTGAGGGGTCTTTCTGCAAATGCTCTCTACGCTCCAGGGAAAACAGTCAGAGAATATTAAAAACCTAAGAAAGTTACTGTTTTTTTGTCTAAAAGAATTGGAAGGAATAAGTGTCTGTGCCTTTCATTTACACAGAATCAATCTCGACTCTTCATATGTAAATAGGTTTAATATGTTTAAGAAAGGAATGTTCTCAGTGTGGTCAATGGCAGCCTCATATTTGTCAAATACTTGATGCTGTAAAGAACAGTTTTTCATCTGTTGCTGGAATTTGGTTCCTATGACCCAGACAAAAAGGGGTTGTTTTGAAATTTTTCTGAGGTTGGAGTGGAACTTGGGTCTTTAGCTTCTTGCTATAGGCTTCTATTCCTCATTGGGAAGTAGAGGGATGAATTTCTGAGTGACAGATTTTGGCAAAGATTACAAAATTTGTTTCTTTCAACTATGAAATTTTGGTATATCTTAGATAAAAGTGCATTTTATTTTGAAGTAGAAATTCTGCCATTTAATACCAGGCTAAAGGATAAAACTCATTTCGAATATTTCAATTAACTTAGGCCCTTTACTGACACAAAATTTCCAACTGTATTTGATTTTGAAAATATCTTCACTACTAAGTCATCTGTTTGAATCTTTTCTTCTATTAAGTTATAATTTAGATAGTTTGTCTTTGACTTACTCGATTTTCTTTTCTTTTATTTTTTTTATTCTGGTTAGCTTTAATACTTTTGGATATTACTGTTTAATTCAATTTGCCTTTTCTACATAAAAACTTACTCCCATGCAGGATTTTGCAAAAGAACTAAAAATAATATGTAGAAGTCTAATGAGATGTGTGCTAGCTCTCTCCGTGATGTTTGCAATTACTTTAAGACAAAGAAATGTCAGGTATCAGAAAGTAATTTGAGAGGGATTTGAAGTGATTATGAAGTCTTTCCACATTCCCCAAATTCAAACCATCGAGTGATTACCCATCATGCTCATTACTTCTAGCCTATGGACAGAACATGTTTACTGTATCCGGGTGTTCACTTGGGACAATTAGAAAGTTCACGGGTGCTTTCAGGTGTGCCGGTAGGTTGCTTGTACGGGACGCCTCGAGTTTCTTCCTGAAGGCGCTAGTGCGAAGAACATTTCTCTTAGCACTGCTTTCCCTGTGTCCCATATGACATATAGAAAAGAAAAACGGCATCTTACATGAAAACAGAATAAATTTTATTCTATATAAAATAATGTTGGTTTGAACACAAAGATTTCAAAGATTTAACCTAACATTAAAAACATTATGTCCAAAAGAGAGGGCTTATTAGAGAAAAGTTGATCATTACAAGTTTTTATGAAAACTTTGCAGTGTATAATTTCTTTGTACAAAACCACTTTCACTTTTCTAATTATATAATAAGTATAAGAAAATACAAATAAATAAGTTCAATATTTTTTGTATTAAGATGATGCTTAGTGGCTGACATGTTTAACCAAGTCCTTCAATGCAGTCCTGGGGAAGTTCATGGGAGAGAGAACCTTATTTCTCTCCCTGCTAACAAAGGAGAATTCTGTTTTACTCTAGTCTATTTTCCCCAGTTCTTAAGAGAAACCTTTTTACTAAACAGTTCTTTCTGTGTCAAAAGATTTACATTCACTGCTTTCATTTATATGTAGGTGTGTGCAGCACAGAGGCCAGAGGCCTCAGTTCAGCAGGAGCTGGAGTCATAGATGGTTGTGAGACACCTGAGCTGCGTGTTCCGAGCTGAAGTTGGGTCCTCTGAGAGGGTAAAGCGTGTTCTTAAATGCTGAGCGCCCTCTCCATCCCCATCAGATCTTGACGCACTGTCAACTCAAAGTCAAAGTAAGAGGCTGCAGGGTAGAAATGAAAGGTGTTGAAGCAAATGTGAGGCCAGCTGTGTAACGTGAGAAAAGAAGACAGAAGAAAGAGAAAGTAGAAAACAGATTCCTTATTCATTAACCAAGCACAAATTGTTGGAGAGACGCAAATCTAGTTGTTATGTAATCCACTTCTAATTTTAGCTTTCAGAATTTTTCTGCTGCATATTACTAATCTGAAAAGAGGCCCTCGGATGAGGCCGTGGGAAGTTATGGCTACAATGCTCTGAAACAGCATTTTCATTTCCCTTGACAGGAGTTGCCAGGATGTTGCATCATGGACTGTGTGCCGCATGTTGGACTTCGTGTTGTGTGGTAGGTCAGCCTATAAACATGCTACTGGTTCCAGTGACTTAAAACAGGACACGCTGCCTTGCGCACAGACCTGGATGTTAGCTGGGGTGACATTCTTCAGGGTGTAAGTCAGCCTCGTAACTTCACTGAGGATCCCCTGATAACAGGGACACATGTGTAGAGGCACCGGCCACTCCATACAAGCTCATTTTACATCCGTGAATAAATGTGTCCTGCATTATGTTGACAGCTGGGCTCAGGTTTGAAGAGGCAGGGTGTAGTCAGCTCAAATGGCAGCACTGAGGAGCTGTGAGGGAAAGGGTACACATGAACACCCCTTTGCTTTTATTTTCTAGGAACCCATATGGGAATAAATGATAGTGACTATTCTGTTTTTAAGATCTGCTCCCAATCCATTTAGCACTAATCCCATTATAAAGATCATTATCTTGCTGTTTGGGTTTTGTCCACCACAGCATCAGACCTGTTCTTGAGTCTTTAAGGTCATTGTGCTTTAAAGTAGCAACAGGAGAAATAAAATGGGGAAATAGGGAGAAATCAGCCTCCCTTCTTGAGGACTAATCCGCAAATACATATCTCTGTCCTGTGAACAAAGGAAATTGGAGGAGTTAGCGATAAGATTTTGTCCATGGGAGCTGTAATAGACTCTGTATTTCTACTGGTTATTTTCAAGTGTTTCAATCAGTTTAACAGAAAACAGTTCAAGCAATTATTCAAGGTGGGAAGTAGGGAGATAAGAAAACAACAAAATCATCAAACATCTTCTCTTGTTTAATAAGGAGACTAGGGAAGAATGTTTTTTCTTTTGAGGCAGGGGCATCAATATTTCTATTCACTTGTGGAAAATAATCATGTTTCTGTAATGTATACTCCAAGCATACTGAGTGAAGTGGATTTAAACCCTGTTCTGCATGCAGCTCGGAAACCGTCACAAGTAGAAAATAATTTCAATGTAAGCCACATTACCTAAGTGTTGGATGACAATAAAACAAAATTTCTGTTACTAAAAGGTATTTAAAACGGTCAAAAGCGATTTCTTTTCCTCGGTATGGTAGTGGCCATTTACAAGGAGACCAGGGAATCAGAAGGTTTGAGTTCCAGCCTTCTGCTAAGACACTGCAGCAGTTCTGAATATTCAGAGCCTGACAAAGGCGACAGGTGCTAAATGGTTGGTCCCCGGTTAGTGCTGTCACTTTGGAAGGTGTGGAAATTTTAGTAATCGGGCCCTATTTGGAAGAAGTGGGTTCTGCTGAGTGTGCTTTGCTTGGAGGGTTTATGGTCCAGTCTTCTCTCTCTGCTCCATGGCCAGTAAAGAGTGGGCATCTTCCCCGTTCCATCACGTGATCCCGCCATGCTGATTTTACCTAGCTAGCCTTAGTCTTAAAATGGTGGAGCCAGCTGTCCACAGGCTGAAACCCATGAAAGCATGAAACAAAATAAACCTTTCCTCTTTTTAGGCTGTTCTTCTCAGGCATTTGCCACAGTGATGGAAAGGTAATATGGTCTTCCAGGAAAAAGCTTTCTGACTAACATTCTCCACTCTAACATTCTCGACATTCTCAATTTAGGCATCTAAGTTAGATCGCTATGAAAGATGCTGGTCTCTTTCCAGTACTATTTGGTGCACATCAATTCTGTCCTAAGTGACATCCATTCCTAAAGAAATACAACCTTACCTTCGTATTTGCCTGTAATTCCCACAGCACTAAAATATGCCCTTAATTTTACATTTACAGAGGTAACTGTACCCTCACACATATACCACTAAGTCAGGAAGTCAAAGAAAATGGAGTAATTTAATTTATATAATTTCAACTTTGTCTCCTAAGCAGAACAGAGGAAGATAATGCTGATGCGGAATGCATCCTGGAATTCCATGACTGGTGCTGATATGCCATAATGTTTATGAAAAAAGAAAACCTTATTATGCCATGTGTTGATGCCAGGATAAGCACATTTTCAAGCATTTTTAAATGCTTACTTACAAGCTAAAAACAGACAACTTGGTGCAGAGAGCTACACTCTGGGACCAATGGAAACTCACATTATTATTGAATAAGCCAGAGAGTCTGAGAAGTGGATTACCAGGAGATTTCTTAAGAACTAATTTTCAATACTGGATTAGTAAAGATTCTCTCTGTTTATTAATTTGTATCCTCTTTATAAATCTTTTTGTTTGTCTTCTATCTCACATGTGCTTGAGAAAATCCTTAGGAATCTTTGAACCAAAAGAAAAATAAAGATATTTTAAAGCTTCTTTCGTTATTTAAGTCAATAAAAATTACAGATAAAGAAAACTCCATTAAAATAGTTTCAGTGTCTCTTTGTTCAAATTCACTGAGCATTAAAATTCACACATGCATATGGTGAAACGATTTAGATAAAAATAGCAACAAATTTCTCTTTAATAAAATATTAAGCATGATGAAGTAAACACTGCTATTTAGAGTTTATTTCACAAAGGAAATGAAGTTCGTTGCTATAGCAAGTACAATGAAAATATTAAACATGAATATGTGAAGCATTAAAAGAAAAGCAAGTGTGAAGTCAGAGATTTACACAACAGCTACTTTGCAGGTCAGAGGTCATACTAATTAAGAGAAATAGGCTACATTTCCTCCATTAGATACAAGTGAGAGTTTCAGGCAAGGCACAGAGGCACACCTCTGGAATCCTAGCATTCAAGAGGCCAGTTTAGGCTATGTAGGCTATATAGTGGTAAGCTAGTGTCACAAGGTCAGACCTTCAAAATCAACTGAAAAAAAATGAAAATCTTGATCTAGTTGCAGAAGCATTGTGCTATCAAGATAAATATGAGCACTAGGCTAATGAGAAGATAGATAGGTGTCTATAGAACTGATAATTCATGGGAAGATAGGTGTCT
>NW_026585895.1:3887919-3973295 GCF_907164565.1 Psammomys obesus | reverse complement strand
TAGAACTGATAATTCATGGGAAGATAGGTGTCTATAGAACTGATAATAGAAAAAAAATCTTATGAGAATAAAAAGAATATAAGACGTTCTGATCCACAGTTAAGTGTAGTCCTTGTGGGACTTGCAATAAATACAGCAGTGCATCAGACCTGGCCTTTAACAGTAACATTCCTTGCAGTTGATTATTGACTTTTATGAGGGATCCTTCAAGACTGATTGCTGGTTCTGGGATGGCTTGATGGTGAAGAGCTTATACGTTCATCAAACTATTGTCCACAAAATATTAAGCATTAACCTATTGTTACAGAGTGTTTTGAAGGATTATTAGCATTTTGCATTATAGACAATAAGCCAAGCAACATTCTGCTTCATCTGCAATGGTGGTGGCATTTTCATTTGTAGTGCTGAATAGGTTGGATGTTCTCTGGCATACAAGTAACTCGATAAAGAACAAAGCATGCTGATCCTCTGGAAGGTCTTGGGTAATAAAGGTGAAAAAGCCATAGATGCTATTCTTTGGATACCAAGGGTTAGACTAGACATCTTCCCAAACAGAAAGACCTGACTGAAGATGCAGTTTCATTAAACATGTTATATTCCTTATCAGTCAGTGGTCATTATTGGAAACAGGTGAAGGGGTAGTCTATGGAACAGGTGAAAAGTTAGTCTAAAACAATCCAGAGAAGAGTCATTCCATAGAGCTCTGCTCTGTAGAACTGTTAGAAGTTCTATTGAGAGTTCAATTAAATTAAACTCCTAAGTACATGCATAACTAATCACCAATTTCTTTGAACTGGAAAAAATGGAGGCGTGCTTGTTTTGAAAATGTGTGGTAATCCAATAATACCGTGAAGTAAATGTAGTATTTCTTATAAGCTTCATATAAATAAAAAGCAGACGGTGTCAGAAATGATGAAATATATTCACAGGTATTTGGGCTCTTCTCATTGAAAACCTAGGAGTTCACAGGAGTTTGGGAAGAAGAGTTGATTCAGAAATAGCACTCTTTCTCTGAATTTGGAAACTTAGGACTTTTTGATGCTTATTTGCTATTGCCTAATTTTTTATGGTTTCCATATTTTTGTTCCTATAATGAGTATGCATTAATTTGTAGTTAGGAAAATTAATAGCAACCTTTATAGTTTGGTGATTTTGAAAGTATCTTTATGATTTAATTGTATTTTTGTGATGTCATTAACAATGTTGTAATTGTCTTTGGGCCATCTAGATAGTCAGAAGTGAAAATGAAATGTTGTTTAACCTCACATAAACTCTGATATTTTTACGGAAAACAGGGAAATGTTTTCATTTCTTACGCAATAAGAAATCAATACACTGGAACTATTAAATTTTCTAATATATTCTGTTTATTAATAATTAATCTTATTATCTTATATTTTAACAGAAGAGGAAGAATCCATAATTAATTAGTGAATAATGTTAAAGAGAAATCGGAGCGTTTATTATTCCCCAAAAATGGATAAAGTTGAAGTTTACCCACCTTACTTTCGAGAACCCCACCTGTGTCAGTTTCTAGTTCTCACGTGTTAGCTTCTATCTTGATTCTGAATATCCACTTGCCTGGATGAACGGCTTTCCTAGAGACCATAGTGATTTAGATAGTCTTGCTTTTGGTGTGCATGAATGGAATCATTCAGAATAGACACATGTATAGACAGAATAGAGGATGAAGCACCCTCAGTGTGGACAGACACCATCCAGTATGCAGGAATCCAAAAGAAAGACGTGGAAGAAAGGACAAACCATCCTTCTTTTTCTTCCAGAGTCTGAAGTCCCTTCTCTACCCCTGGAAAGCAGAGCCTCAGATTCTTTGAGCATTATACTCTTGGACTTGTACTATAGAGGATGCTCTGCCCTTTGGCCTCAAGCAGAGATAGAATCCGTAGTTCTGCATCCTCTGAACTTGAGATGTGACTCCTTCCCTGCTGGGATCTTTAGCTCATAGACAGTTATGGGACCTCAGTCTCCGCAACACGAGCTCCGGTTTTCCAAATACACATTCTTCCACATGCCCCTTGCAGATGCTATTTGTTTCTCTTGGGATTTCTGGCCAAAACCGCATAGTAACCTGACTATGTAAGGACCATATTAGCAATCTTATTGTTTTAGTTGATGGTTTAAACATCCCTATACTCAATAACACAAGAAGAATGGAACAAAATCAATGAAATAGGTTTATAAATTCAATTATAATAACGTATTGTGCAACTTTAATGGGATATTACTAGACATAAAACATG
Source organism: Psammomys obesus (assembly GCF_907164565.1). Taxonomy (NCBI): domain Eukaryota; kingdom Metazoa; phylum Chordata; class Mammalia; order Rodentia; family Muridae; genus Psammomys; species Psammomys obesus. The sequence goes on along the minus strand of NW_026585895.1, from coordinate 3,971,034 downwards.
AAACTTACATTGAAATTATATTTATTAAAAATCTAAGTTAAAGCAATTCCTATGCAGATGAAATTTTGTTTTAAATAGCCCATTTAATCGGGGTCTGAGAAATATTTTTGTTTGTTTTTGGCTTTGTTTACAGCCTGCAGTGGTGTTTATGTGTCAACCTCCCTGTCATAGCCAGTGCCTGCTGCTTTTGAGGCAAATGTAGGGATACAGATGATGTGATGTAAGATAAAGTTACTGGGAGGAATACGTTATAAATTTGGGTTATTTAGATCTCATTAGGAGATCTTTGGATATATGAATATATGATAATATAAAGGTGATTTCTTTAGCTAGGGTTTTCTTGGTTCAGAACTCTTTAGCACTCGGCCATATTTGCTAGACACATTTGGCATCTAGCTGCAAGAGATACACTGATACTTTACATAGAAATGAATCAGAGAGGGGGGAAGAGAGAAGGATGCCCACGCTATCAAAAGAGAATATTCGACATTATAGAGTCATAACTTTCTACTTTCTGTTATTAAGTTCCAGCTCTCAGTTTTCATGCTGATGTAGAAAAATATTTTGGCAAATGTCTGCTTTTTCATGTAGTATGATGAGAGCAAAGCGAAAGATCTTTTACCGTCTGATACAGTCTCAAGGATGTTCCTCCGTCCACCTGGTGTCAGCGCTCATAGCTCATCACTCACCACGTTTATCTCTCTGATACCATGAGCCTGGGGAAGTTAGCATAGATACAGTATGCTGGGCAGCACCCACAGACAGGAAAGAGACTGGGATGTGCATGAGTCTCATGCTAGATGGAATGAAAAGGAAAACCACTGGCTGTCTAGCGTATATAGAAACATTTGAATCCGTAAATGCAAAATCTGAAATGCCCACCAGGAAGCACTTCAGCAAGACCATTTTTGACTTGAATTATAGTATCTTCACTTTCTGTCTCTTTTTGTGATTATTGGAATGACTTTGATGTTTTGCAATTTTCTTTAAGACTCAGGGTACTTTTATAAACGTTTCCTATATTGGGTTTATTCTAGCCAGGATTTAAGCACTATCCTAGTGCTGCCAATGTCTTGATACTTTCTCACTTTCCAGAAGTGTTGTGTTCTCTACAGGGTAGCAAGTACTCAGTAAGTTGACACACATTGAATTCTTAGTGTTCAGGCTGTAGCTGTGTGGGGAATTGCAATAAAACTAGGAGACTCATTTTTTTAAAATCTCATTATACCGTGTGAATGGAAGAGCAAAACCAAGGATGGAATGTCAACTAATCAACAGGACAATGAAGAAAGCCTTATACTAGGCCCAAGAGAGTAGATTTTATATTGTTTCATTAACTACAGATGTAGCATGACACAAGCCAATAAACTTCTACTTTCTTAGTTTCCTCATCTGAAAGAGAAAACAAATACTCTCATAGTTCTATTTGCTAACATTAAAATAGTCTAATTGATTTTTTAAAATAATGTGATACTGAAATATAAATAATATATATTTTGGGAGGGAGGGAGGTACAGGGGGATACAAAGTAAATAAACTGTAATTAATATAAATAGAAATAATTAAAAAGATTTAAAAAATAATATGTATTTTGTAGAAAATGTTTCTAATAAATTAGTATATAAATACAAAGTTTAGAAGAAGGTTTGGTTACCCCATATGGCATCTAACCTAGAGGTAACACCTATGTAACACACTACCCTATAAAAATAATTCCTGTGAAGGAGAATCTTTAAATAGGCCCACAGTAGTTACATCAAGGGAGAGCTGGATTGGGTTTTATTATCCATTAATATTCTTTCCAAACCACAAAAAGGTATTGTAGGGAAGGAGAGGTAAGGCAACATTTGCCAGCATTTTTCTCAGATTTACGATACTTGCCAAGGACCTGGACTTCAGTGCTGTTTTTCTATACAGCTTTAAGGAAAGAATGTACTTACACACTAGATTACATTACACCATTACCAAAGGAGTCCTTGGGAAAAATTCAGACTGGAAGAAATAGATTTCATTATAATTGTTAATAAGCAAAGTAAGAATCATTTCTTGGTCCTTTTCCAGATGTATTAGTTTCAGGCTACATGTACCATAAACAAACCCTCTACTTAAACCCAACAATACTTCTAAGTAGCTATTATTATTAATCATGAGCAAACAATATAGAAATAAGAAAATGTAAATGACAATATAACCTTTGCTCTCATGCCACACATCCAAGGCTTTTGCTACTTATCCATATTTATCTGTTATGTTAAGTATGCTCGGGGTCATATGGGTTTTATTTCAGGGTAGAGAATTACAAAATAAAAAACTATTATTGGTGTATATGAGAAAGGCAATGATTGCCAGCAAATCTGAAAGCTGTCAGAATTGCTTATTAGCCGTTGGATATGGGAAAGGACCAGGGACTCATCTGCTGTGGTTCACTTTCCCATTGGCCCTGACCGCCTGGAAGAGTAGCCTACGTGAGTGAGGACATTGAATACATTTGTCTCTAGAGAGAGGAGAGGATATGAGGAGAATCATGTACCTGAATTATATCGAAGATCATAACATCAAGAATTATGAGTTATTAAAAACCCCTACATGGTGTTTTATATGTCATTTTACATGCCTCAGTAACATTTATGATTGGGAGAGCTCTCATTTTAAATTTCTTTAATGCCAATTAGTATTTTAGGTCCTACACTTTATTTTACTATTTTTATTTTACTTGATATAGGGTTTCATGTAGCTCAAGCCACCATCAAATTTGCTGTGTGGGTCCAAGGACCTTCAAGTTCTGAACATCTGCCCTCTGCCTCCTGAGGTTTGCGGGTGGGTGCGCCTCACTCGACTGCATTTCCCTTTTCACTGATTTGCTTTTCTGTGTCAATGCTTTAAAATTATTTGTTTAATCATGTTCTTTCTGTAACTACTTTTGGAGTAATTGTTCTCTTTCAAGATTTGTTTTTAGCCTATAGGCGTAATTCCAATTATTTCATTAATAAAAATATCCAAGACTGTAAAATGCATTCTGAATGTATTATTTAGATTTTTACATGTTCTATTCAGTTCAGATGTCTTTGTGATTTATTTATTTTTCTTTATCACCACCAAATTATTTAAGAGTATTTTATTGAGTTTTATATTTAAATAAAATATTTTTTTTAACCAGGCCAACTCTGTTTCATTTTCTCATGTCTTTCATTTTTTTCTTTTGCATTGCAGTCAGTAAACAGAGGCAATATAATTGAAGCTACATAGAATTTGTTGAGACTTCTCCTGTGATCTAATGTATAATCAATCACGTCAGTACTAAAAAACATTAAGAGCAAATGTTAGAAAGGAAACCCAATGGCAGCATTTAAAGACTAAAGTGCCAGCGATTTCAGCAATCTCTCATGCTTCTTGATGTTCTCATGTGTGTGTGTGTGTACATGCAGGTCTGCACATGGTGTTTGCGACTGAAAGGCGGGGGCCAACCCAGTACTCTTCCTCCATCACTCTTTACCTTATTTTTGGAGGTACAGTCTTTCACTAAATTTTATTAGACTAGCTTCTCAGCAAGCCCAAGGAATCCTGCTGTCTCTGAGTCCCCAAGATTGGAATTAAAGGGTGTAAGGCTGCACATAGGATCTGGGGATTGAACCTGGGTCCTGGTGTTGCTGTGGCAAGCACTTTAGCACCTGAACCATCTCTCTAGTCACTATATTTTTCTGCTATTGTTATTCTCTGTTTTAATTTCTTCTTGTAATTAGTCTGTCACCAAATAGTATTGCAAAGTCTTCTGAGATCTGAATGCTGGTCAACCTTGCTCTTTTCTTTCTCTACTTGTTTGTGGACTTTGCCAGGACACTTTTCTCAGTACCTTGACAAAACAGTTGGAATAGGCACCAATTTGCTAACAAATTTGCTGAGAAAAAGCTTTATGTCTGACTTGGAAAGGGATTCTGAAACATACTGGGACACATCTTATTCAGACATTGTATGCTATATCAGAGAAGTGAACCCTCACATCAACAAACCTTTTTACTTGAATTTACTAGGTACCAACTCCATTTACATATATGATCCTCCAGGCCCCATTAATAGACATTGGAGTTCATTTGGTTTACAAACAATGCATTATTTTGTATCAAGGATCTGTGGAAAAAGATTAACTGACTGCTATATAGCAAATCTATGCATCTATTCATCTATATCCTAAAAGAAGAAAGAGGGATGTATTAAGTCAGCAAGAATCACTTCCTGATGCATCTGCCTAAGCTGTGGCATTTCTGACCTCTTAGCACCCGCAGACACTATTACATAGAGTTGGTCGCTTGTGCTTGTCTGGAGATTTCAGAGCAACCTGAAAATGAAGTTTCTCAGGTATGTGCGCCATGATATCAGCATTTCAGAACTCGGATTTTAAATCATTTCTTGTTGGGATCTTTTATAGAAGAATTGCTGGGATATGTACTCAGTCTTTATGTAATTTTAAAACTGTTGGATTTGAGTTCTCTACATCTTTTCAGCAAACATGCCTAATTGATGTAGAAAAAATTAGTCTGTAAGTACTGTCATTGAGATTTTCATCAGCATGTCCTATGTTTGTAACTGACCAACCTAAGCCTGCTATGTCTACTTAAAGAGAGGTAACTACTTAAACCATGCAGTTCTGCAAGCCTTTAATGATCTTTGCTCCAATAATATTTTTGTTAGTATATCTCTGTGTGTGCTCCAGTCTAGTTTAACAATGGAGAAAGTTCCAGCAGTTTTTGTTCTGATCCTGATAATAACTGTCTTGGTTTGGGCTTCTTGGCATTTTTCGCTGATAACAACTCAAATCCTAGGGCATCACATGGAGGAGATCATGGAGTCCCAGGAGCACTGGAGAGCAGCTACTGTGAGTGCAGGCCTGTCTATCTCTGCTAATGGGATAGGGAGCTGGGCCTGTTGAACCTACCAAATTCAGTTCCTTGTTTGAAAGTTGTCTGAGAGAATAGGAATCCCTATCCCTTTGGTGCTTGCCTGAATATAGACTGAAACAAGCTCCAGTCATGGTAGATAAAACTTTGTGGGCCAAAGGACAATCTAGGCATTTAATATGAGAAGCCAGCATATTAGGAACAGTGTACATAAGCTTTAGGGAAACTTCCAAAAGGACCAAGTGATAGAACCAGTTATCTACACTACACAGTCACTGAGACTGGAATATGCATGTAACACTTAGTGGATGTCTATATTTGTGAACCACATATAGAGGTTATGTGAAACATTTTTTATTTTCCTTTGTTGGTCTTACTGATTTTTATGCTCCTTTTCTTCCTTTTTGGCAATTATGCAAGCTGTTTTATTTTTCTACATGTCTGTGTGATGGTATTTGCATATATATGTGTGTGTGTATTCATGGAAAATATGTTCATGTAATGTTTTCTGATATCATTCTGTACCTTATTTCTGGGGACATCCCTCTCATTGAACCTTCATCTCATGGGATTCTGCTGTCTGAGTCTCTATTGCAGGAATTACAGGTGTGGGATGGTATGCCTAATTTTTACGTGATTTTCAGAATCCTTTCTGCAGATATAAGGAAAGAGCTTTGCATATTTGGATCTAGTCATCTCATTATATGAAAAATGTACTTAAGAAGCTTGTATTAAGAATGAGTGTTGAGGAATTAGCTCAGTGGTGGAGGAGGGTATGCCTAACATATACAGAGGTGACCCTTTGTATATGGGCTTTGTAGCCCTCCTCTGCAAGAAGACAGATATAGAGACAAGAAAGAAAGAAAAAAGAAAAGAAGGAAGAACCAAGAAAGAGATGGAGGAATGAAGAAGGAATGGAGGAAGGAAGAAAGAAAGAAAACATATACTTATATTTTTTCCATCATACTTAGTTATGTCTGCATCTTATGTTTTCTCTTGGGTTTATTTTTTCCACTTGTCTGCTTAAGTCCTCTAGTGGTTTCTCAAAGAGGATGTATGAGTTGTAGATGTTTAAATATCTAAAAATGTCTTACTTAGTGTTATTCCTTGACTGCAACTTAAAATTCTAAGTTGAAAGGAATTAATTTTTTTCTTCAGAGGTGTGTGGCATGTGGGGGGGGCAGGGAGGAAGGGAAGGAGAGAGAAAGGGAGAAGAAGAGGGACAGGAAGAGGAAGAGGGAGAGGGAGTGAGAAAGGGAGAGGAAGAGTTACAGGGAGAGGGAGAGGTAAAACAAGAGGGAGAGGGAAAGAGAAGGGGAGAGAGAGGTGGAGAGGGAGATGGGAAGATGCTTAGATGTGTGAACTCTATCCATGAATACTTACTGTGAGCATTTATGCATTTTTCCCTTAATGAAAAAAATTGCTATTTTGAATCTTTAATTCTACCCATTTTTCTGCTTTTGGATATTTCTGGAAATGCTTTTAGGAACTCTCAGATGTGACCTTCATAAGTGTTACTTCTTTATGCCTTTTGCTTTTTTTCTGTCGGGTTTTCATTCTGAGAGAATTCCTTACCTCAGCTCCTATATTTAGCTTTGGGCACACAGGTTTTAAAAGCATCTACTGATTTCTTTTGTATTTCCATAATTAACGACTCATTAGCAAGATTCTAGAGGGTTCACACTTCTGAATGCAATATTTACTCACATTGCTGTGAGAAAAATAATTATAATTAATGTTTTGTTCTGTCTCATATATTAAATTCTTTGCTCTGGAGGTGCCACTTCCAAATATTGTATTGTTTCTCCCTAATAGTTTTGGATTTCTGGAAATATTTTTTTAATTCTTCATTTAAGGGTTATACTTGAATTTTAGGTTTCCTATTTGCTTCTCACTTGTAACTTTGTCATTGCTGTATTTAAGGGTGTTTTTGTTAGACTTTGGTGTGTCATTTCATAGGTGAGCAGGAAGGTCCATAAAAAGGTTATGTTGCTTTGTCTTTTTCACAAGTTCTTGCTACCAGCTACTTGCCACAATGGGACCAGGGTGTTTCAATCTCTGTCTCTGTGTCTTTGTCTCCCTATATCTGTCTTTCTCTCTGTTTCTCCTTCTGACTCTCTCTCCCTTTCTTTCTCTCTCTGTTTGTCTCTGACTCTCTCTGTGTCTCTCTTTGGTCTACTTAAAATTTGACACAGAATGTAGCTTTGAATCACAGAGAGAAAACATTAGTACAGCCATGCTAGAGTCCTCTGGAAGAGATAGATGAGGATGACAAAAAGTTTTGCTCTTTGATGGAAGTTAGGAAAAGTTAGGCAGGTTCAATAGTGGAATTCTGGGAGCAATTACCCTAATAGTGGCTTAAGAGATAGTAAGATTGTCCTAAATGTCAGCAGATAGGCTTAAGATTTAGGTCAGTGTCATGAGAGGACTTTAAAAGGGGGTTGAAAAGAGTTACATTCCTTCAGTAAGACTTTAAGAATATTTCAAACTCAGCAGCTTAATTCTGTGGGCAAATGCAGGTACTTTTTTGTCGTATGGCCATCCTTTGTCTCATGGAAGATATCCTATTACCACGTACACTTTTGGCATATGTTAGGGCAGATTTCAATACAGGTGTCTCTAATCTCCGCATATAAAAAAATCTGGCCCTAAGATATATCATATTTCTTTTCAACTTTTAGTTTTAGGATGAAATATTGGAAGTCTTTGGCTTTGTCTGGGGATGAGAAGTTATCCTATCAATATAAAAATGATGTTATTGGCCATTGATCAGAGCATTTGTAAAGAGGTTGCTGACCATCAACCATTCTGTTAGAGTCAGAGGGTGTTACTCTACTGGACATGAGGTGGATCAAGTGTCTACATCAGGAAGGGTGCTATTAGTCGTGGGTCATGATATTCTTAACAGAAGTCAATATGTCGGAATTCGCTCTTACATTCCAAACAGTCCTTGGGTGGCAGATAGATCTTTCATTCTCCTTTTTTTGGGCGATTATCCAGCCTTGTTGCCTCTAGTACTGCTGCCTAATGCAGATACCTTGCATGGCAGTGTACGAAGAGAGGATATATGAGGAAAAGCATCTGCCTGTCTGTTCTTGTGTGTGTACTGTTAAGTGGTAGTCAGCCCAGGTCACCTTCCTCTTACTGGCCTATGATGGCTCAATGCTGAGTGGTGCATCTCCTCCATGTAGGGACGCTGCTCCTGTAAACCCCTATGAGACTCTATAAATTGATTCTTTTATTTAATCTTAATTCCTTTTTACTTTGAAGAATCACTTACTTTGATTGGACACTTGGCAGATAAACTATTAAAATAAATCACAGGTACTAAATGTATTATTTTTGTCCTAGTGAGCTTTAATTGTCAAGGCCACACAAGCTCAGAGGAGAGTCACAGCTGGGAGATTGCCTAAATCTGAGTGGCCCGTGAGCATGTTTGGGGATGATTTTAACTGTTAATTGATACAGTAGGGCCTGGCGCACTGGGCGGCGCCACCACATGGCGCTAGTATAAAAAGGCTAGGTAAGAATATGCCCAACTGAGTCAGCAAGTGCATCTCCCCACGGGTTTTGTTTCAAGCCTCTGCTTAAATTCCTTCCCTGACTTTACTCAGTTTTGGACTGTGACTTTTAAGACAAATTAACCCTTTCTTCTCCCTCAGTTTTTCTTGGCCAAAGTATTTTATCACAGCAACAAAGATGTAGCAAGGCTAATGTTGTGTACGTAACGTTTGATTGTAGATATATTGAAATATTTCTTGTCGCCTCCTGGGGAAGACATTTATTTATTCATACTTTTGATTAATTTATATTTTACATTATGTTATTTTAAAATATTTATTTATTTATTTGTAATTTATTTATTTTGTATCCCAGCTGTAGCACCCTCTCTTTCCCCTCCCAATCTCACTCTTCTTCCCTCTCCTCCTCCTATCCTCCATTCCCAGTCCACTAATAGAGGAAGTCCTCCTCCCCTTCCATCTGACTCTAGCCTATCAGGTCTCATCAGGAGTGGCTGCACTGTCTTCCTCTCAGGTAAGGCTGCTCCCCACTCAGGGGGAGGAGATCAAAGAGCTAGCCACTGAGTTCATGTTAGAAACAACTCCTGTTCACTTACTAGGGAACTCTATTGGAGTCTATGGGCTACATCTGTGCAGGGGTTCTAGGCTATCTCCATGCATAGTCCTGGTTGGAGTATGAGTCTCAGAAAAGACCACTGTGCCCAGATTTTTTGGTTCTGTTGCTGTCCTTGTGGAACTCCTGTCCCCTTCAGATCTTTCATCTTCCCCTTCTTTCATAAGATTCCCTGCACTCTGCCCAAAGTTTGACTATGAGACTCAGCATCTGCTTTAATACCTTGCTGGGTAGAGTCTTTCAGAGGCCCTCTGTGGTAGGGTCCTGTCCTGTTTAATGTTTTCTCCTTCTTCTTATGTCCATCCATTTGCATTTCTGAATAAAGATTGATCATCTTACCCAGGGTCCTCCTTCTTGCTTAGCTTCTTTAGGTATACAGATTTTAGTATTACTCAATAGAGGAATGTTGAATGGCAGAGAAACACTTAATGAAATGCTCAACATTCTTAGTCATCAGGGAAATGCAATTCAAAACAACCCTGAGATTTCACACTTTATACCCATAGAATGGCTAAGGTCAAAAACCCAAGTGACAATACATGCTGGAAACGATGTGGAGAAAGGGAAACCCTCTTCCATTGTTGGTAGGAATGTAAACTTGTACAACCACTTTGGAAATCAATCTGGCACTTTCTCTCAGACAATTAGGAAGAATGCTACCTCAAGATTCAGCTATACCACTCCTAGGCATATAGCCAAAAGATGCTCAAGTATACAAGAATGTTTGCTCAACCATGTTCATAGCAGCTTTATTCATAATAGCCACAACCTGAAAACAACCCAGATGTCCCTCTTCAGAGGAATGGATGCAGAAATTGTGGTACATTTGCACAATGGAATACTACTCAGCAATTAAAAACAAGGAAACCATGAATTGTAGGCAAATGGGAAAGACCATCCTGAGTGAGGAATCCCAGAAGCAGAAAGACACACATGGTGTATACGCATAAGTGGATATTAGAAATATAATATTCATTCATATTTATGTGGAATCTTATGCTTTATAAGAAAGCTTCATTCACGCTCTTTCTTCAGTTTAATAGCTTTCTTCCTATTTATAGTAAATTTGTGCTTGAATTTGATATTACTTCTTACAGGCAATCGGAATGTATTTTTGGCAGAATCGATGTATGTGTGTCATGTGATTATTAAATTTCACAAGTTGAAAGTTAATTGTTAATAATTACATTTGTAGAATTTATTATATATAAAATGTATGGCATAAAACAGGAATCCTCTTCTAGTATTTTAAAAGGGCATGTTCTTTAATATAATTGATTGATAAGCTATTACCTTCTTTTTGATTAACATTCATTCAATTAAAATGCTGTTGCTTTGAGAGCCCTCATTCATTGTCTCTTCATCTATAGATAAGATTTTTGAAGGAAGTAAGAGTTACTCTGAGAAGCAGTGAAGCGCTTTCCTTTCCCACAGCCTGGTTTTCTCCACCTCCTGGGGTGAATTATGATCAAGGCAAAAGAAATCACAGATAGAAGTCCACTGTCCCAGAAGCAGAACTCTGAGGAGATGGAGTGGGTGATGGATGTATCACCTCTCTCCTTTAATCTCCCGTCTGAGCTGCAACAGTTGGTTCGCTTTGTGCGCACGCGTGGCTCTAAGCTGTGCTATTTCCCACGTGTCTTGTGCGTTATGTGAGCATTACGAATCTTTGTTCATCCTTTGGCTCATGAAAATGACAGCTAATTTGTGTAGTTGTAGTCTTGCTTTTAGTGTTGACATCAGAGTGAAGGAAGCAACTTGGTCAAAGTGGTATTGAGGACCCTAGGTAAGTGCCATCTCTTTCAAACTAGTATTCAGATCCTGAGACTGTTGATTGTCTCCAGCTATAAACTGGCTTGGATCAGTGCCTCAACTCAATGTTATATCTGTATGACATGTATATCTACGTATACATGTTCAATGTTGTATCTGCTTCTTAGGCCGACCATATCCATCATAGCTCTGAAATGTCATTTGAGTTTGACATTCTGCTTGCAATTCATTCATTGTCCTACTCAGAGAACGAATCATAGCTCAGCCTCCCCTTTTCCTAATCCGTTCTTTCCCCTTCTACTTTCTAAAAAGTCACTCCTCTGTTCTTAATCCTGAGAGCACTCCTTAAAAAAGGTTTTGGTTGCAATTTCCTCTTAAGTCTATTGCTTAGATATGTTAACCAACAATCCTATATTTGGATCCTCTTTCAGTGACATTAGGCCTGAACACTGTTCATAATAGAATGCTGTATTGCTTGGTACATGGCTATCCTAATCATTTACCTCCTAGCTGCCTTTCATATCCTTCCTCCAATGTAGAGCACGTTACCATAATATTTGATGTCAATTATATTCTTCCAGATATGTGTTTACATTGCATATACGTGTGCATACATTCATATACACATACGTATGTTTAAAGGTCACAAAGTTCTTACTTGCACAAAATGTATTCTTTAAAATAATAATTTATAGTCTCACATGTCAATAATTATTCTTAAAATACCCAGCCCAGATTTATTTTGCTCTGGTGCCAAAATATGTTATTATTGATTGGATTGAATGATTACTAATAACTTGTGACTCAATATTTTTATTAAATATTATTAAAATTTTTTATTGAATATTTTAAATAAAATGTAGAATCAGTCCTTCATCCAAGTATAATGTTAATTTAATCATTTTAATATTATTATCCAAATAGGTGATATTTGCAGTTTTTCTGAAGAAAACAAAACAAAACCCAAAGTTGCCACCTAAACTAACCTGATGAATCCTTTCACATTTCAGTTATGTTTTATTCAGTTTTATTACCATTTATAAATTATAAAAGATTTAAAAGGTGTATTAGTAACATAAATGGAATATACTTTGATTGTGTTCAATTCCTATTATTATATATGCTCACTCTTGCAATGTTTCCATTCCTCTACCTCCAGACATCCTTCTTTTATGTAATATCTTTACTGTTTCTTTTCTCTCTTTCTTTGTTTAGTTATTGTTACATGTATACATACATTAAAATGCATAAATATAATCTGGTAAATCAATTTAATATTGCACCCTCTCTCTCTCTCTCTCTCTGTGTGTGTGTGTGTGTGTGTGTGTGTGTGTTTAGGGCTGACTACTAGTTATTTGAAAACCCAATTAGTGTGCTCATCCCCAAGGAATGCTAATTCTCCCTCTCTCAGAAATTATTGTCTGTAGCTCTGCACTAGGGGTGGGGCCTTGTGAGGTTTTCCCCATTCACGATGATGTGTGAACTAGTGTCAATACTGCTCACATCTTCTTAGAGTACCGTATTGTTAAGGTGTTATGAATGCACCTTTCTTGTCATAGAAGGTACAACCTTATACAGATGCACTGGACCTTTGGCTCTTACAGTCTTTCTTCCTCCTCTTCTAAGATGTTTTCTGAACCTTAGGTGCAGGGGGCATATTTCAGATATACCAATTGGTGCCAACATTGTCGAAAAGCACTACACTTCCTCTGTGGCAGCTCTTACCTAAGATTCACTTTGAGTAGAGATTTCCATGTGATCTTTCTCTTATTCTCAAAACTCATGTGGGTGAGCCTACTTGTGTTACATTGACTTCTTTTTCTCTCAATCAACTATAATCGCTTTTTAGAACTTTTGTCTCAAATTTTCTATTATCTAAGGAAATATAGATGTCATATTCATTGTTGTCATCCTAATGTCTACGACAGTGTAGAAAATAAAGTATGTTTTCACTAGACACCTCTTACAGGAATGAATGAATAAAGGGATAAAGGAAAAGAAGGTCATTTGAAGAGATAACGCTTACTTTGACAGCAGTAATTTGAGTTGTGGCTAAGAGGATAACTTTGAAACACTTGTCTTCATGGATACCACGTATGGCAGGCAGCAATGTGAAAGTTCTTAGTATTAAAAGTTTCTGAGGTGTAGTATGAGGAACTAGAGAAGCAGAGGACATGTAAAGGAACATGTCAAAGCAGTTGTCTTCTAAGGCTGGTAAGGACATAAAATGAGATTAGAAGAATTGCTTCTGTTTCCTTGACATCTTCTGTATTTTGTAATAGAAGCAATCCCCAAATTGATGTCGCATTAGGTACTTATTTTCTTTAGTAATGGGATGAATTGAAGAAAAACAACGACAAAGAGGTTTGAAATGAAATTATCTTTCTTGTTCATTTGGGTAATGTCAAATGGAATTTCCAGGGCTCTATTGTATCTGAGTAGTTTCACAATTTCAGATGTTTGACAAGAAATCTATATGGTAGGAAGTAAAGCAGGATCAGAAATTTTGTTCTATCTATGGGTCAAGAGGCAAGAACTTAGCTGACTTTTCCTGTTGCATTTTGCATGACAAAGGATGCATAGTCATGTTTCTTTCACATTTTTCTCTTTAAATGTTATTGTTTTAAATTAAAGTTTTGCGGTTGCTGGGAATTGAACTCAGGACCTCAGGAAGATCAGCCAGTGCTCTTATCCTCTGAGCCATCTCTCCAACCACACACTGATATATAAAGTTATTTTACACAAAGCACATAGCCATAAAACTAAGGCACACCTGCCACATGTGCTCATATATACATGTATGGAGGCCTGAGGTTGACTTTGGGTGTCTTCCTCGATCGCTGTCCACTTTATTCACTGAGGCGGGCTCTCTCACTGAACCAGGAGCTTACAAAGCCATTCAGTGCAGGTCATTGCCCAGGTGATCCCATCTGGGGCTTCAGGTTGCTGGAAGTATACGCATTATCACACCTCCCCAGCTATAGTGGGTTTTCTGAGAATTAGAATTCCCTTCCTTATGTAGGAGGGGAATACTGAGCCAACTCCCCAGTATCTTGTTAGGTGTAGATGAAGTCATGAAGGCAGGGACCCTGTAGAAAGACTTAGAATTCTTGTAAGAGATTCCAGGCCTTAATCTCTAAGTAGAGAGGAGAAGAGAGTGTGCAAATGTAAATGAGCTAGTAGCCTTTCTGCAAGTCAGGAAGAGGGCTAATACAGGACCAGAAGCTTGCTTTTGGACTGCTTTGTTTCTAAAACTATGAAAAATAAATGTGTTCTGCTTAAAAAAAAAAATAAAGTTTTGCATGAAAACATTAAAATTTTGAATTAATTAGGTTTTTTTGGAATTGCTTATAAAAGATTATCACCATTTTTTAAGATCCACTTAAAAAATGGGGAACAGAGCTAAAGAGAATTCTCTGTAGAGGAATATCGAATGGCAGAGAAGCACTTAAAGAAATGCTCAACCTCATTAGCCATTAGGGAAATGCAAATCAAAACAACCCTGAGATTTCACCTTACACCCATCAGAATGGCCAAGATGAAAAACTCAAGGGACAGCACATGCTGGAGAGGTTGTGGAGAAAAGGGAACCCTCCTCCACTGCTGGTGGGAATGTAAACTTGTACAACCACTCTGGAAAGCAATCTGACGCTTTCTCAGACAACTAGGAATAGCGCTTCCTCAAGATCCAGCCATACCACTCCTAGGCATATACCCAAAAGAGGCACAAGTACACAAAAAGGACATTTGCTCAACCATGTTTGTAGCAACTTTATTTGTAATAGCCAGAAGCTGGAAACAACCCAGATGCCCCTCAACTGAAGAATGGATGCAGAAACTGTGGTACATCTATACAATGGAGTATTACTCAGCAATGAAAAATAAGGAAATCATGAAATTTTCAGGTAAATGGTGGGACCTGGAAAGGATCATCCTGAGTGAGTTGTCCCAGAAGCAAAAAGACACGCATGGTATATACTCACTCATATAAACATACAACATAGAATAAACCCACTAAAATCTGTACAGCTAAACAAACTAAGCAAAAGAGAGGACCCTAACTCAAATGTTCAATCCCCATCCTGAAAGGCAAAGAGGATGGACATCAGAAGAAAAAGAAAATAGGAAACAACCTCGGAACCTGCCACAGAGGGCCTCTGAAAGCCAGAAGAAAACAGGAAACAACCTTGAAACCTGCCACAGAGGGCTTCTGAAAGCCTCTGCAGTATAGACTGTCAAAGCAGATGCTGAGCCTGATGGCCAACTGATAGGCAGAGTGAATGGAATTTTATGTAAGAAGTGGGAAATAGTAAAAGCTGGAGGGGACGGGAACTCCACAAGCAGAGCAACAGAACAAGATAATTTGAACACAGGGAACTTCCCAGAGACTCATACTCCAACCAAGGACTATTCGTGGAGATAACCTAGAACTCCTGCACAGATGTAGCCCATGGCAGTTCAGTGTCCAATTGGGTTACACAGTGATGGGAAGAGGGACTGCCTCTGACATGATCTGATTGGTCTGCTCTTTGATCACCTCCCCCTGAGGGGGGAGCAGCCTTACCAGACCAAGGTAGAGGACAATGCAGCCAATAGAAAGGAGAGGAGAACTTCCCCTATCAGTGGACTTGGGGAGGGGCATGCATGCAGAAAGGGGAGGGAGGGTGGGATCGGGAAGGGAGGAGGGAGGGGCTTATGGGGGGATACAAAATGAATTAAGTGTAATTAATAAAAAATTTAAAAAAAAGATTATAACCTTAATATTTTTTGACATATATTCTCTCTTCTGGAACTGTTTGTCCTAATACTATTTGTTCAATCTCTATTCTTTCAATTCTTATGACACTTCTAAGATAGATTCAACACTTTTTTTAATACTTTAGATTTTTATCAGTGTCAGTACTATAGGATGGTAACTATTGACTCAGAAAGTGGAGTTAATATATTTGTAATTAATTTATTTTTGAACAACAATATATTAAGTATTTTAATTTTTCCAATTAATTGGAAAAGTGTGGACTCAATCTTGGAGTAGTGATTTTAGTTTTTCACGTCCATCTCTTATGTTGATTCAGTGAAAAATAGAAGATTTTTCTGTTATAGAGACAGTAAGGGAGAGAGAAGACAATACTATCTAGTTATAAATTAAAAAATCAGTTATAAAGAAATGGGTAATATTACCTGAATATTGGGTCAACACTTCACTCAGAATTTCATAAATAATAAGCCATATGCCAATAATTTTACTGAGTAAAAATAGTTTTTATTCTTAGTATATAGTAATTGTACTAAAGTATATATTTCACTGTTATATTTTCATATGTATATGTAACATGTTTTGCTTATATATCTCTGTCATTTGCTCCATATATTTTAAAGAATTTTTATTTAGATATAGTAATATCAGGGCCTCAATACTATACATGCCTTTCTTTTTTTTAGAAGTTTTGCTGAGAAATATGCTTTTCTTTGATTGGTTTGCCTTTGAAAATAATTTGGTTTTAGCTTTCAATTATCTCTCTGTTCTGCATTTTCACTCTAATGTGATGTAGAAATGTTCTTTCCTGGTCGTATCTATTTGGGATTCTAAATTACATTTGTGCTTGGATGTATGCATTTTTCCTTAGACTTGAAACATTTCTGATCAAGTTTCATGAATACAATTTGTAATCCTTTAGTTTATATGTAACCCTCAGGAGTTATTTCAACCACCCCAGCCAGCAGGGACATGATCCAGATGAGGTAAAAATGAAGCTCCTGTCAGCACAGCTTAGCCAGTCCTGGATCAAAAACTTCTGCAGTCTGACCAAGTAGTTTATTTTTCTTATACATTTAAACACAGTAAAACTTTAGGGGGGAAAAAAAGTTCCCACATGAAAGTATCCCGATGAAGTTTTCGGCCTGGCTACATCAAAAACTCCTTTACATAGTACTTTTATTTAGCCAAGCAACTGGGACCTTTTAACAAGAATGGGTTCTGCTGGCAGAGACAGTGCTCAGGATAAGCAACTAGGGAGAAAGAACTTGCAATAAACATAAAAATGGGTTCTATTGACTCAAAGAAAATGCTCAGCATTCAGGGGGATCAGATGAAGCTGGCATTACAGAATAGCAAAGACTGCCAGGTGTTAACACATCCATTCACATCCTCTGGAGAAAAAACAGCCATGCTCATCCCTTCAGTTGAAGAGAAAAGCTTGTACATTTAACAATTGTGACCTTTTTTTTTGGTGCTGTCTGCAAGATGTATCCTCTGCATGCCCCCATTTCTGATATTTTAAAGAAAAATTAGTGACTGTAATAGAGGCTATGGTTGAAAGCATTGTCTCTATGGCTAGTCTACTTAATCCAGGCAAGCATAAGAGACTGATAAGAATAGTTAAGAGGCCCAAAGTAAATGGAAAGCCATCTTAGCCATGGTGGCTGTTCAAATGTCACTTGAGAGATTTTGTGCAGGTCATTAATTTAGCCAGCAATTGTATGGGGGTATTTGGACATATCAAAGCAATACATGCCAGGAGACTGTTAACAACCAAGATTATGCATGAGCATCAAATAATCTATAGTAACTCTATTTTGTAAAACTGCGATCTTCAATTCACAAATATCTTGATTGATTTCTGCTAGTATCTTTCCTGTAATATTAGCAGTTTTACTAATCATACAGATCATTTTGAAACCTCTCTTTACATTTCAGTATTTATTCCTGGGATAGGCAATAAAATGTCATGGTGGTTGCAATCATTACAAAATAAAATAAAGGCAAAGAACTATTGTATTTTTGGGGGGGAGCTCTCTTGATTTTCTTGATTAAGATTGTGAAGATTTATTGAACAAAATTAGTACAATACGGCCTGTCCAGCATAAACTTTATAACCCACAGGGAGGGTAGTATGGGTAGCTTTTTTTTTTTTTTAAGTCCATTTCAAAGGCAGCTGTTTACCAGAGGGAAGGGTATGATTAGATTTGGAATTGCAATAAAGTGGGATATAAGTGCATTTAAAGCATAAATAATGTCATAGACATTAATAACAATGTCATTGACAGCAATATCAGAGAAACAACTGTACATATGGGTATGGGAATATTCTTTCTCCCCTATTGTTTTTGTGTGGTGCTTCGAGGAATGACTCCTTATGCTGTGTCACTTCCTTTTTAAGAGCCTATGATAAACAGGCCGCCTCTGACACCAAGACTGTTCTTTTGACTGTCACAAACGAAGCCAAAGGTTATTCGTTAAACCATTGGCAACAGATAGCATCATTCTAGGTAATTTAAAATGAAACTTTGGTAAGCAACCCATCAGGTATTCCCCTTTTCACCTTCATGCAACTCTGGTTTCCACTATAAAAACATTCTAAATAGTAGACAATTACACTAAAATTCATATGATAACATTCGAACTTCCCAGTCAGACTAGTCCAAACAAAATATCCCCTACTCATGTGACTAATGCTTGCATAACATCTTTTTGTTTGTTTGGTTGGTTGTTTTTTGAGACAGGTTTCTCTCTGTAGCCTTGGCTGTCCTGGTCTTGCTCTCTAGACCAGGCTGGCCTTGAATTCACAGAGATTCTCCTGCCTCTGCCTCCCCAGCTGCTGGCTTTAGAGGTTTGCACCATTACCGCCTGGCAAAACATTATCTTTTAAAGGGAATGTTTTGTTAAAGGAGTTAAAGTTGGCCTACCCACAAATACCACAGCTGAATATATCTCCCTTTGTGTTATCAAAATTTGCTAATTTGACTATTTGATGTTTGTTTAGTCTCGATTTCTGGAAAAAAAATGGATGAGGAACCTATTTAACATATCAAAGCAGGCCTGACCAACAGGTTCTCCCAGCATCTCTCAGTCCCTACCTGTTACATATGGCTGCCATATGCCTACTACCTTGAGTTCTCCAGCCCAGGCTTTTCCTGGGCTTTTCCAGCCCATAGGATTTTTCCTGTATAATCCAGCCATTTTGGTTACCCACCCCATTTTTACCTCTTGGCTGGTGCACTTTCCTCCTCTCTCCTTTCCCTTTCCCTCTCACCTTTCCTTCCTTAGCTGAGGGTCATGTCCACTCTGAACTCTCCCACATGCCTCTGGCTATGCTCCCCCTTTTATCTACAGTAAACTTTCTTCTCTACCATACTTAGGCGCATGCACGCATATTCTTCCTTTTTATTTCTTTCTTCCATTCAATGGTGTTTCATTATAGAGTGATCCAGTCGCTATCAGAGATTTCAGTAGCATGTTCAATATTAATTTTTTAAAAGGTTATTTGCTAGCATAGTCAGGACCATTATCAGCATTAGCTGTAATGAGAGTCCTGGGGGGGGGGGAATCATGAGTTATTTGACAATGTCAAGTTCCGGATATGACACTATGGTTATTTTTCTGGAGTTGCCAGGGTACCATGTCATTACTGGGGTTGTGCTTTGTAGACAACTAGCTAGAGTGAGACACTATGCATGTCTGTGCTGTATTTTAGCACAGATCTTTGCACACCTGACAATAGAAAAGGTCCCAGATGTAGACAGCCATGGTTCCAGATGTCAAGCTGATGTCCATTCATTATTAATTATGTATTAGAAGCTTAGAACACCGTGTAACGTAATGCCTTTATAATGTGTGGAATAATGTCTTTAATAGGAGATAGGCTTTCTTAGACACCTTTATCTGCCTCCCTTGCCAGACCATTTATTCCTAATCATCAGGCCAAGATAAAAACATAAAACTAAAAAGAACAAACAATATCAGTTTAATTAACAATGGTCATTTACTTTTATAGATTTAAACCTAAAGCTTTGTTAATTTAAGATTTGGGATCTTTTAAATTTTGGATGTTTTGAGATCAAAAAGACTGTACTACTAGGTAACAGGATATTTAGAAGTATTTGAGAAATAATCATAGGACATTCTGAAGAAGACAACTGGATTCTCCCATGTAAGCAAGAAAGTTTATATCCAATTGATAGTGCAAAACAAACAAAAAAGTACATAATATCAAAGCATGAAGTTTTTTTGGCAGAAGAAGGCCATGAAAGGCTTTATTATTTTTTACAACATTTTGAGGACAGTCTGATCTAACTGATTTTCAGGCTATACTAAAAATAATACAAATCTTATTGATTGCTTCTGGCTTAACCTCCTGGGCTTCCAAAGAAATCTGAGAAACATGCAATTATGTTTGCATTCCTTAGCTACCGAAGAAATATTTTGAAATTTCGAAATACCAATTAACCTAGTTTTTTAAAAAATCTATCAGTGGGCTTGGAGAGAGGCATGGGAGGAGATGAGGGAGGGAGGGTGTGGTTGGGAGGAAATGGGGGAGCAGGAAGTGGCCACAGTTGGGATACAAAGTGAATAAAGTATCATTAATACAAAAAATTCATTAAAAAATCTATATTCAACCTGTAAATATTGTTATTAAATTTTTTTCTTTTCTTCTTCTTATTTATTATAATTTATCCAATTTGTATCCCAGTTGTGGCACCCTTCCTTGTGTCCTCCCAACCCCACCCTCCTTGCCTTTTCTCCCCCTATGGCTCTCTCCTAGTCCACTGATAGGTGAGGTCCTCCTCCCCTTCTATTTGCCCTTGCCTATCATTTTTGATAATGCTGATATTAAATTGATAAAGCTGAAATTAGCCATCAACATCATCAAAGAGCTCAGAAAAATAAATTAGAACAGTAATTTTGATTTAATTGGCCTCTGTATCAATCATTAAACACTTTAAATACCATATTCAGCAAACCTCTAAGAATTTTGAGGGCCATAGATTAAGCATTCCTAATTTTAAAGAAACTTTGTGTTTAGTTCCTTCCTTTAGCCTTAATCTTGAAAATACATACAGAAGGCTAAATGAAGTATATCATTGTAAATGAATTACATTTGTATTTAGTATGATTACAAGTATAGTTTGAGCACATTAAATAATCTGATTATTTATAAGATGGCTGATCACTTGCATGGGTTATTTATCTTAACAGCTTATAGCAAGCTAGTAGCTTTATAAGATAAGGATTTTATGGTTTTATTTCCGTTAAATTCAAACTTAAATTTTTGAATTGAAACTTCCTTATCATTAAAATAAAATACGATTTATGGTTGAAAGACAAAGTTGCAAAGACAAAGAGGTTAGACATACATCTTTAAGGTAGATTCTGCTAGCCTGAATAGACCTTTGGAATTTCTGAACCTTATTTATTAAACATACCTTATGTACCAAGCATTTTTTTTTTAATTTAAAGATGTGTAGAAGCAAGGTGTTAGCAAAGCATAAGTGGCTAAACGTACATCTCTAAATAAGCATGTTAATCTGAGTATTAATTTATACCCTTAGGAATTTAGCATTATACAAAAATTCATCCTAATGCAAAATGTCTTGGAGACCTGTTGTTGCTTCCTCAGTATTCCAAAGAGATATAATAAGAAGAGAGCTCGGTAGGAGTAAGAAGTTTTACAGCTGCTGTCTTAGTTGGCTTATAGCACATGGTTTCTTTAACATGGATAGTGGCGAATTTGTATGGTGTGTACTATTTAACTTAAGTAAAGAGGACCGCCAGATCCATGGTCGCTTTCACCCAGATAACATCATCCGCCAAGATGGATGTTATCCCCATGGTTGTGTAAGGGTATGGAACTTGCTGAAGAACAGACCCAGACTCACATCGTCTGTAAAAGCAAAAAGCACTTATTCTGCAGAGAATGCCAGCTTGCTGGGGTCACCACCTTCAAAATGGTGGCAACCCTGAGGGGAGCTGAAGGTCCCTTTTAAAGCTAGAAAGGAGAATCCTACTGTGGCCTTGTAACTTTGTTTAGGATTGGCTGGTGCCCCTGGAGGCTCTGATCAGGACTTGGGTGCTTTTCAAACCAGTAGTTAAGTAACCTTATCTTTCCCAGGCCAGATGTCTTGGCTGTTTCTGATTGTTTGCCCTTTTTCTGTGTTTTTTCCTGTGACTATAGCAAGAAATTGAAGTCTGTCGTGGAGTTGGTCAGCCAGGCTCTTTCATTTCCCCCTCAAATACGATTCTGTCTCAAATCTTTGAGATGGGTCCAAGGGCTGGTATTGAGACTTTAACACCTGAATTGGACCTTGGAGACTTGATCTTTAACATTTTTTCCCCAATGCTAGGGATAATCATGCAAGGGGCACAAAGCATGACCGGGAGAAACAAAATTAAAGGGCCTATTTCTGGTATGTTACTAGGTAGCTTTTTGTCCATTATGCCAGGGAGCCCCAACACTTAGGTTGGACAATAGGTGAAAAAATTATCTTCTGTAACCTTTTTTTAGCTGACATTAGGATGATGCTAGCTATTGGAGCCCAGGAAGGCTGAAAGGCCTGTCAAAAGCTTAGCAATGGGGCACTAATCAGAAGCATATAATTAGAGATCCGGTTGAAGAGACAGGGAGTATCCTGATGAAGTTTACCTCAGCTTTCAACAAGTTCAGATCTCAGGAGCTCGTAATCCACAGGTGATGCCTGAATGGAGTCTGTAAGCCAGGTAAAAATCTGCTGAGACAAATACAGGCTAGGAGCAGAAGTTAAGATTTGTCTAGTATTTGGGGAAAGTGAGGAATCCCAGAACCATGAGAAAAATCCCATTTTGAGGTCAGGTAAGTGTATCTATCTGGAGTCTGTTTGAGCTGTGGCGGATCCAAGTCTTTTGACTTTTTGATTTTCTGAAGCTCATATGAATTTTTTAGCTTTCAAAAGGAAGTTTATCAGTATCATTATTGTATTGAGATCTATATTGTAGAAAAAGCAGCTAACAAGTGTCTATAAGAAACAGACTCGTGGACTGTGGCAGGCTGCCTTTTTGACCTTCCCCTCCACTAGGGCAAGACAGGAGCCTACCACAGAGGGCCTCTGAAAGATTCTACCTAGCAGTGTATCAAAACAGATATTAAGACTCATAACTAAACCTCCGGCAGAATGCAGGAAACCAAAAAAATGAGGAGGGGGAGTTGATAGGACCTGGAGAGGACAGGAGTTACACAAGGACCAAATATATCTGGGCACAGGGTTCTTTTATGAGACTGTTTCTCCAAACAAGGACCATGTATGGATGCAACCTAGAGCCCCTGCTCAGATGTAGCCCTTGGTAGCTCAGTATCCAAGTGGATACCCTAATAAGGGAAACAGGGACTGTTTCTGACATGAACTCGATGGCGGGCTCTTTGACCCCCTTCCCCCAGAGAAGCATCCTTGCTAGGCCACAGAGGAGGACTTTGCAGCCAGTCCAGAAGACACCTGATAAACCAGTATCAGATGTAAGGGGAGGAGGTTCTCCCTTATCAGTGGACTTGGAAAGGGGCAGGGAGGAGGTGAGGGTGGAAGGGTGGATTTGGGAGGGAAAGAGGGAGTAGGATACAGCTGGGATACAAAGTTAACAAACTGTAACTAATACTAAAAATATAAAAATTTTTTTTAAAAAAGTAGACTCATGCCATTGAGACCTACTAAAAGCTATCACTTTGGGTTAGAAAAACAAAAACAAAAACATAAACATTATTTTCTCAGTCCATATGGCTAGATATACAGATTAGACAGGCACGTTTTTAGCATGATAAGAAGCAATTTTAAGTCTGTGTTCAGGAGAAAACCTAAGGGAATTTAAAATCTTGCTCTTGTGACTGAATAACAAGGAGTAAGTTCCCATCAGCTTATCAGAACTCCATTGATCAATAATAAAATTTTGAACTTTTGAAATCTGATAACAACATAAGTACAATAATAGAATAGAAGGGGGAGAGAAATCTGAAACACTTCCCATTTTATATGCCTTAAATCACTGTCATTTACATACTTTAAAACACCTTCTTAGACTCATAAACACTTTACAACTTATATTTATTTGAAAACCTTAAAAAACCTTCTTAGACCCTCAACATGTTTTTAGAGGCATACCTTCGTAACTTTCATTAACCAACCTTGAGACATCTTCTTAGACCCTCAACAATTTTTAAATCATCATAACTTAAGTTTTCATATCCTCAGAGTTTACATAAACTTTACACCCTTTTCTATCCAATTACTCACTTCAAGGCACAGGTGGTTGATTACTGGGAGCAGTTATTTAAATGAAGGAATAGTGAAGAGTTACACTAAAATCTGTTTACCTTTTAACATGAAGCCTTGAGCAAAACAAAGCTGTTTGCCTTTTTTTAAAATAAATTTTTATTTTTTTATATTAATTAGAGTTTATTTACTTTGTAGCCCAGCTGTAGCCCCCTCCCTCATTCCCTCACAATCCCATGCTCCTGCTCTCATCTCCTCCCTGCCCCTCTAAAAATCCCCTGATGGGGGAGGCCTTCTTCCCCTTTCATCTGACCCTAGCTTATCAGGTCTCATCAGGACTGGCTACAATTTCCTCCTCTGTGGCCTGGCAAGGCTGCACCTCCCTCAGGGTGAAGTGATCAAAGAGCCAGCCATTGAGTTCATGTCAGAGACAGTCTCTGTTCCCCTTACTAAGGTACCCATTTGGATACTGAGCTACCTACCATGGGCTATGTCTGAGCAGGGGTTCTAGGTTATATCCATGCATGGTCCTTGGCTGGAGAATAAGTCTCAGAAAAGACCCCTGTGCTCAGATATATTTGGTCCTTGTGGAGCTCCTGTCCTCTCCAGGTCTTACTGACTCCCCCTTCTTTCATATGATTCCCTGCACTCTGCCCAAGGTTTGGTTATGAGTCTCAGCATCTGCTTTGATATACTGCTAGGTAGAGTCTCTCAATGGCCCTTTATGGTAGGCTCCTGTTCTGTTTCTTGTTTTCTCCTACTTCCAATGTCCATCCCATTTGTCTTTCTAAGTGAGAATTAATCATCTTATCTTGGATCCTCTTTCTTGTTTAGATTCTTCAGGTGTACAGATTTTATCACCCTGCATAAACCTAAAGTCCAAGTGTATCAAAGAACTCAACATAAAACCAGATATTCTAAATCGATTAGAAGATAAAGTGGGGAAGAGCCTAGAACTCATCGGTACAGAAGACTACTTCCTGAACAGAACACCAACAGCAAAAGCTGTAAGATCAACAATCAATAAATGGGACCTCATGAAATTGAAAAGCTCTGTAAAGCAAAGGACACTGTCATCAGAACAAAACGACAGCCTACAGACTAGGAAAGGATCTTGACCAACCCTATGTCTGATGGAGGGCTAATATCCAGGATATATAAAGAACTCAAGAAGTCAAAAAGCAACAAATCAAGTAATCCAATTAAAAAATGGCGTACGGAACTAAGAATTAGATTAATTCTAAGCAGAACTAATTCTCTGTAGAGGAATATAGAATGGCAGAGAAACACTTAAAGAAATGCTCAATGTCCTTAGCCATCAGGGAGATGCAAATTGAAATGACCCTGAGATTTCACCTTACACCCCTCAGAATGGCTAAGCTCAAAAAACCCAAGTGACAACACATGCTGGAGAGGTTGTGGAGAAATGGGAACCCTCCTCCATTGCTGGTGGGAATCTCAACTGGAACAACCTCTTTGGAAATCAATCTGGCACTTTCTCAGACAATTAGGAATAGTGCTTCTTTGTGATCCAGCTACACCATCTACGCCAGGCAAAAGATGCTCAAGTACTCAACAAGGACATTTGTTCAACCATGTTTGTAGCAGCTTTATTTGTAATAGCCAGAAGCTGGAAACAACCCAGATGTCCCTCAACAGAATGGATACAGGAATTGTGGTACATCTACACAATGGAATATGACTCAGCAATTAAAAACAAGGAAATCATGAAATTTACAAGCAAATGGTGGGATCTAAAAAAGATCATCCTGAAAGGAGATATTCTAGAAGCAGAAAGACACACATGGGGTATACTTACTTATAAGTGGATACTAGTTGTTTGCCATTTTAAACAGTAGATCTAGTACCTAGAAGTTTTGACTAGCTAATTGACTAATAAACTAATAATAAACTAATAAAACTAATAAACTAATAAATAATAATAAATAAATAATAAAATAAAATAAATCATAAACTAATAAACTAATTGACTAACTAACAGTAGAAGGAACTGTCTGTTCTCTGGCTGTTAAGCTGCTATTGGCTTAGCCAAAATGTGTTAAGAGACCTGAGAAGGGTAAATTGTAAATAAATCTATGTATCAAT
The DNA here is from genome assembly GCF_907164565.1 of Psammomys obesus. Taxonomy (NCBI): domain Eukaryota; kingdom Metazoa; phylum Chordata; class Mammalia; order Rodentia; family Muridae; genus Psammomys; species Psammomys obesus. The sequence continues at coordinate 3,945,118 of NW_026585895.1, read as the reverse complement.
CAAAATGTCAGAGATGACTAGTTAGTCCACCACCTAGATAGTTGTCCCTGGCTTCTGTAGTTTCATGGCATCATGGGCAGTGGCAGTCTGGCCATAAGACACAGAAGACAAGAGGCTGTTTATTTTTTTTAATTTTTTTTTATTTTTAAATAATTTTATACATTCACTTGTATCCCAGCTGTAGCCCACTCCCTCTTTCCCTCCCAATCCTCCCTTCCCTCCCTCATCTCCTCTCTGCCCCCTTCCGAGTCCACTGAGAGGGGGTGTCCTCTTCTACTTCAGTCTGGCCCTTGCTTATCAGGTATCTTCAGGATGGTTGCAATGTCCTTATCTGTGGCCTAGCAAGGCTGCTCCTCTCTCACGGGGGAGGGGAAGCTCATGAGTTCATGTCAGAAACAATTCCTGTCCTCCTTACTAGGGAACCCACTTGCATACTGAGCTACCATGGGCTATGTCCGAGCAGGGGTTGTAGGTTATATCCATTCATGGTCCTTGGTTGGATAAACAGTCTCATAGAAGACCCCTGTGCTCAGATATATTTGGACCTTGTGGGGCTCCCTATCCCCTCTAGGATATACTAATTCCTCCTTCCTTTATATGATTCTCGACACTCTGCCGAAGGCTTGGTTATGAGTCTCAGCATCTGCTTTGATACACTGCTAGGTAGAGTCTTACAGGTGCCTTCTGTGGTAGGCTACTGTCCTGTTACTTGTTTTCTCCTATTTCCAAAGTCCATCCCCTTTGTCTTTCTAGATAAGGATTGATCATCTTACCCCTGGACCTCTTTCTTGTTTATCTTATTTAGGTGAACATATTTTAGTATGTTTATACTATTTTATAGGACTATATAAGTGAGTATATATCATGTGTGTCTTTCTGCTTTTGGGATACGTCACTCAGGATGATTCAGGATGATTTTTTCTAGATACCACCATTTGCCTGCAAATTTCATGATTTCCTTGTTTTTAATTGCTGAGCAGTATTCCATTGGGTAAAAGTACCACAATTTCTGTATCCATTCCTCCACTGATGGACATCTGGGCTGTTTCCAGCTTCTGGCTATTACAAGTAAGGCTGCTACAAACATGGTTGAGCAAATGTCCTTGTTGTGTACTTGAGCATCTTTTGGATATGTGCCTAGGAGTGGTATGGCTGGATCTTGAGGAAGTGCTGTTCCTAATTGTCCAAGAAAGCACCAGATTGATTTCCATAGTGGTTGTACCAGTTGAGATTCCCACCAGCAATGGAGGAGGGTTCCCCTTTCTCCACAGCCTCTCCAGCATGTATTATCTCTTGAGATTTTGATCTTAGCCATTCTGATGGGTGTAAGGTGAAATATCAGAGTCATTTTGATTTGCAACTCTCTGATGGCTAGGGATGTTAAACATCTCCTTATGTGTTTCTGTGCCATTCTATATTCTTCCACAAAAATTCTCTGTTTAGCTCCATACCCCATTTTTTAATTGGGTTACTTGGATTATTGCCTTTTAACTTCTTTATTTCTTTATATATTCCAGATATCATCCCTCTGTCAGATATAGGGTTGGTGAAGATACTTTCCCAATGTGTAGGCTGTTGTTTTGTTCTAACGACAGTGTCTTTCGCTTTACAGAAGCTTTTCAGTTTCATGGGGTCCCATTTATTTATTGTTGCTCTTAGGGCCTGTGCTGATGGTATTCTGTTCAGGAAGTTGTCTCCTGTGCCTATGAGTTCCAGGCTTTTTTCCCACTTTTTCTTCTAACAGATTTAGAGTATCTGGTTTTATGTTGAGGTCTGTGATCCACTTGGACTTTAGTTTTGTGCAGGGTGATAAATATGGATCTAGTTTCATTTTTCTGCATGTAGACATCCAGTTGGATCAGCACCATTTGTTGAAGATGCTATCTTTTTTCCATTGAATGGTTTTGGCTTCTTTGTCAAAAATCAAGTATTCATAGGTGTGTGGGTTAATTTCTGGGTCTTCTATTCAGTTCCATTGATCCACGTTTCTGTTTCTATGCCAGTACCAAGCAGTTTTTATTATTATTGCTCTGTAGTACAACTTAAGATCAGGGATGGAGATACCTCCAGAGGATCTGTTGTTGTACAGGATTGTTTTGGAAATTCTGTTTTTTTTTTTTTTTTTTTTTTTTTTGTTTGTTTCTCCATATGAAGTTGAGAATTTTTCTTTCAAGGTCTGTAAAGAATTGTGTTGGTATTTTGATGGGAATTGCATTGAATCTGTAGATTGCTTTTGGCAGTATCTTCTGAAGGGTTGGTTTGCTATTCAAATATTGCTTAAATTTAGTTTTGTCATGGAATATTTTGTTTTCTCGATCTATATTGATTGAAAGCTTTGCTGGGTATAGTAGTCTAAGTTGGCATCTGTGGTCCCTTAGAGCCTGCATGATATTTACCCAGGCCCTTCTGTCTTTCATAGTTTCTGATAAGAAGTCCAGTGTGATTCTGATAGGTCTAGCTTTATATGTTACTTGGCCTTTTTTCCTTGCTGCTTTTAGTATCTTTTCTTTGTTCTGTAGATTAAGTGTTTTGACTATGACATGGCATGAGGAGTTTCTTTTCTGGTCTAGTCTATTTGGTGTTCTATAGGTCTCTTGTATGTTTGTGGACATCTCTTTCTTTAGGTTGGGGAAATTTTCTATGATTTTCTTGAAAATATTTTCTGGACCTTGGAGCCTGAAATCCTCTTCTTCATCAATTCCTATTTTTCTTAGATTTTGCCTTTTCATGGTGTCATTGATTTCTTGGATGGTTTGTTTTGGGGATTTTTCTTATTCTACTTTTTTTTTGAGAGAGAATTATCAATTTCTGGGAGTATATCTTCAGCACCAGAGATTCTCTCTTCCATCTCTTATATTCTATTAGTGATGCTTACCTTTGTGGTTCCTTCTCTTTTCTCTAAGTTCTCCAGTTCCAGGGTTTTCTCAGTTTGTGTTTTCTTTATTGATTCTAATTCTGTTTTCATGCCTTGCAACATTTCCTTCATCTGTCTGAATGTGTATTCCTGTGTCTCCAAGATGTTCTCTATTTTTTTGTTTGTTTCCTCTGTTAGTGCCACTACTTCTGCCTCCATTTGTTTGGCTATATTTGCCTGTTTCTTTAAGAGCTTTGTTCACTTTGTTTTTCTTTGTTTCAATTTGGGAGGCCAAATCTTTGAGAGATTTCTTTGTTTCCTCTTTAACTGTTTGAATCTGTATGGCTATTTCTCTGAGAGATTTGTTGGTTTCCTCTTTATGTGTCTCAAATAACTGGATAATCATAGCTTTAAAATAATTTTCTTGTGTTTCTGATGAGTTGGAGTATCTAATAATTTTGGGGGTTGCTGGTGAAGCCATGATATCTTGATTTACATTGGTTGTGTTCTTTCGCTGACCCCCGCCATTTGGTTATCCGTAGTGTTCACTGTTTGTTCCTGGATTCTGCAGATCAGACTGATCTTTCTCTGATGTCTAAAGAATTCTTCAGGAAAATGGGGGAGGTCCAGTGGTTTCAGTGTTTGCCTTGGTGATTCAGCTATACCTGTAGGAGGAAAGTTCACCAATTTCAGAGATTCATGTGTTCTGCTTCTCCAAAATGGTGCGCTGTTTGCTGCTATCTTGGAACCTCCAGCTGTTTTCTCTTGAAGAATATGAGAGAGTGACCTCACCTTATTTTCAGCAATGTGAGACAATAACACTCCAGATGTCCATTTTGTCCACACTTCAGGCTGGGCCTTTTCAGAAGTCTACTTCGGAACCCTTGCCAGGTAACACACCACAGTCTAGAGGCTATCTGTTGTGCCCAAATCTTCTCTGAGACTTGAGGGAGCTACTGCTTGGATTTGGTACTCTTCTGTCTGTCATAATAAGCTTACACATGTTAAATGCCATATTCAGCAGATCTATGACAAGCTTGAAGGCTAGCAAATCTGAAATAATCTTTGTGTGTCTTTAGTTATCGATTTAATCTGTTTGTCTTTAGTTATCTGCTCTAAAATACATCCTGTCAACATAAAACAATATGTTATACTCTCTAATTAATCATATTCTGTAGATAAGCATTTTAGGACCACATCTATTTCAAGTAGATCTACATAAGTAAATTTTGTAGATACCCATCCTAGGCTTAACCTTGAAAATGTAAACCAGAGACTATGTAAAGCTCAATCTTGTAACCAACTACATCAGTTATTAGTGTAACTTTAAATATATTTCTGAACTAATATTAAAGCAAAACTTTCAATGACAGATGCAGTTTATAAAGAGACTGGAAAATCTTGCTAATCCTACCACATTGCATTATTAAGACTGAACAGCACAAGCTTAAAGGACAGAAGTTAGACATGGCTCTAAATGGGGTACTGAGTACAATTTGCAGCCCTCAACAAAGATGGCAGTGTACCGTGACTCTCCCACTACCAAGATGGCTGCCAGTCATGTGACTGCCCTTGGTTAAGATGGCGGTGAAATCATAGCTCCACCCTCTTTATTCCTGAATCACCTTGGTGTCCAGCCACATCTTGTAACTTTAGAACATAGTCATTAGATGTTGCTGCTGGGCTGCCCTCCCACCCCCGACAGTGTAGCACTGTGGAACATGCATCCATTTCCAGAGTCAGTTACACAGCAGCTTGTTAATCTGAATCAATCTTTATAGCCTTAAAATTTTACCATCATGTGTACAGTAGCTTGTCAGAATCTAACCTCAACCTTATTAAAAAAAATCCATACCAATTTAAAATGAGACTTGTTTTCTTAGTCTAAAAGATAAGTTAATAAACAGAAAACTCATTATGATTAAGATTTTGTAATTGTTTCCCTACACCATGTGGCAATAACAAGATGATGAAGTCACATTACATGGCAGGCTGTATGGTCCACGTGGTTACTATTTAAAAACATCATGGATATAACCTAGAACCCCTGCTCAGACGTAGCCTAAGGAAGCTCAGTATCTAAGTGGGTTCCCTAGTAAGGGGAACAGGGACTGTCTCTGACCTGAACTCAATGGCTGGCTCTTTGACCACATCCCCTGGATGGTGTGTATGTGTCGGGGGGGGGGGGAGCCTTGCCAGGACACAGAGGAGGACAAGGCAGCCAGTTCTGATGAGACTCGCTTGATAAGTTAGGGTCAGATGGAAATGGAGGACCCCCCTATCCTTGGACTTGGAGAGGGACATAGGGGAAGATGAAGGAAGGAGGGAGGGATTGGGAAGGAACAGCTGGGATACAAAGTGAATAAACTATAATTAATGTAAAAAATAAAAATTTAATTAAAAAAGCAAAAAAAAAAAACCCCACATCTATTTCTATAGATGTTACAAACACATACACACACATATAAAGTTTGCATTTAAAATTTAAACACCATCTCCAATAACCAAAAACTTTTAGCCGAGACATATAGAGCATTTACATTTAAGAGGGGTCAGAACTAAGCATGGGGTGGCCATACATGTTAAAGCAGACAGACAGCACGTCCTCTACTTCCTCCAGCCGGGATCTCCAGGGAAGAGCCTTTTGTTATCCGTTGGATCCAGGCAGGAATCGGGGCGTGCCAGCACTGTTGCTCCGTTGCGTGCGGTGTGGGATTTGTGTATAAAATAGATTCATTTTGCCCTTTAGAAGAGTCATCTATAAGAGCATTAAGAACAATCTCTATAGGCTGTTTAGATATCATTTTAGTTAATACCTACTGAGTATCTTTACGTTTTAATGTTTATTTTATTATCTTTTAAGGCCACCTTTTGATTAATGATTATCTATAAATTTCAAGTAACATGCTAATGAAACCTGCCAATAACTATTGGTATAGATTTTATTTATTATGTATATTATTAGTATGATTTCTAAAATCAACCTGTATTATATTTAGTGGCACAATAATCTTCGTAGGTTTTGTAAGAGGTAATGCTATGAGCTACTGCTTTAGCAGCTGCATTTTTTAGTTAACCAAAACCCTGCTTGGATTCAGGTGTTATTATTATTATTATTATTATTATTATTATTATTATTATTTTAGAATTTAACAGAGTTTCAGAGAGCAAATGAAAGAGCAGTGCCAAAATCACTTAGGAGTGATAAATAAGAGACATAGATAAAAATTTAAAATTTTACTCTTTTAGTTAATTCACCTTAAAAGTTTCTTTAGCATTCCTGTAAGTATTAATCAGACAGAAAAGCAGACGGGTGTGTCATCCATATACGGAATGACTAATTTCTCAAAAAATTTAAACAGTGTTGGCTGAAACATTTTATGTCCTCCTTGGAATTGTTTCTATACTAAAAGTCGAATCAGTTTTCCTCTAGAAGGGATCCATTGATCAATCTATACTGAGTTATTACAGCTATGAGGGAAAGCAAACGAAACAAAACAAAACAAAAAAAAAACCCCAACCCCTCCCCCAAAAATCAATCAAGGAAAACAACAACAACAATAAATCTTAGAGCTGGGAGGCTGAGCTTGCGCATGCTGCAATAGTAGAGCCCTGTGTGCCACTTGGGCATCCTGAGCTCTGCCAGACCCTCCAAGGGCCAGAGGGTTCTGAGTTCAATTAGATCCTGCAGGAGGGGTGAACCCAGAACCCTAAGGTGCCTGCCTGGGTGAGCACGGTGACCAAGTGAGAGGCTGTGGAGTCCATTCGGCCTGATTACCAAAATATGTCCAGCAGAGAAAATTTCTTACTCTTTCCCATTTTAAAAAACATAATTTCCTTATTGTATGGTGGGGCATCCAAAAGAGTGGTATAGCTGGATCTTGAGGTAGCACTATTCCCAATTTTCTGAGAAAGCGCCAGATTGATTTCCAAAGTGGTTGTATAAGTTTACATCCCCACCAGCAATGGGGGAGGGTTCCCCTTTCTCCACATCCTCGCCAGCATGCATTGTCACTTGAGTTTTTGATCTTAGCCATTCTGATGGGTGGAAGATGGAATCTCAGGATAATTTTGATTTGCATTTCCCTAATGACTAAAGATGTTGAGCATTTTTTAAGTGTTTCTCCGCTATTCTATATTCCTCTGTTGAGAATTCTTTGCTTAGTTCTGTTACCCATTTTTAAACTGGATTATTTGATTTGATGGTATTCAATTTCTTGAGTTTTTTATATATTCTGGATATTACTCCTCTATTGGATATAGGGTTGGTGGAAATCTTTTTCTAGTCTGTAGGCTGTCGTTTTGTTCTGCTGACAGTGTCTTTTGCTTTACAGAAGCTTCTCAGTTTCACAAGGTCCCATTTATTAATTGTAGATCTTAGAGCCTATGCTGTTGGTGTTCTGTTCAGGAAGTTGTCTCCTGTGCCAATGAATTTGAGGCTCTTCTCCACATTTTCTTCTAACTGATTTACAGACCTAGACCCTCTGCTCAGATATGGCTGATTGGCAGCTCAGTCTCCACATGATATCTGAATGAGGAGATCAGGGGCTGCCTCTATCATGAACTCAGTTGACTGCTCTCTGATCACTTGCCCCTGATGATGCAGCCTTGCCAGGCCACGGAGGAAGAGAATCCAGGAAGTCCTGATTAGACTTAACAAGCTATGGGCAGATGGCAATGGTGGAGAACTCCCCCTTTCAGTGGAATAGGGGAAGGGGATGAGGGGAAAAAGGAGGAGGTTGGGACTGGGAAAGTTGAGGGATGGGCTTCAATTGGGATATATAATAAATAAATTGTGAAGAAAAAATAAAAATTAAAAAAAATAATTGCCATGGATTCTCTGTCTCTCTTCTTGGGCTCTCTTTAAGTTAGTTCCTGAGTATGAATGTGTTATTTTGGATATTTTGTTTCTCTGGATCATAAGAAACATATCAACATTTGTATACAATGATTTATTTCAAAGGACTGATAAGAACCCAAACTAATTTCTACTCTCACATTTAAGGCTAAGAACTGTTTTCAGTGTGAGACCCAAGTTTCCTGCCCCTAATTTCTATTAAAAAAATCTTTCTTTAATTGAGTCCCTCCCATTTGGGTGTCAGGTGGGAGAGTGAGTATAAGCATTTTTGTTGGCAGAGAAAGGGTCCAGATGAGGTAAAAACGAAACTCGGGTCAGCACGACTTAACCAGTGCTGGGTCAAAAACTTCTGGAGTCTGACAAAGTAGTTTATTTTTCTTACACGTTTAACCACTAAAACCTTCGGAAAAGTTTCCACATGACAAATACCACAGCGAAGATTTAGGCATGGCTATAGTTAAACTCCCTTGCAAAGTACTTTATTTTATTTTATTTTTTGCAAAGCACTTGTGACCTTTTACACAAGAATGAGTTCTATCGACAGAGAAACAGTGTTTGAGAATAAGAGCCTAAGGAGGAAGAGTTTATAATAAGGATAAAGATAGGTTCTATTGACTGAGAGACAGCGCTCAGAATTTTGGGGGAAATCAATGAAAGCTGGCTTTATAGAATAACATGTTTAACAATTCTGATTTTCCTGGTGCTGTCTTTTAAGCTGTATCCTCTGCAATCATCTGTGTTCTTCTATGCTTTTAGCCTCTTTTACCCATGTTCTTCATACCAAAGATCATGTGTTTGGTACCAAGTTATTAAAAGTTATGATCATCATTATTTTCATTACCGCTACCAAAGTATATTCATCAGAACTGTATTCTGAGCCTGATAGTCACCCTCTGTTTAATCTCCTCGGCTTTATTTTACTTTGATTTATTGAGGTTGTCATTTCAGGATTGCCATTTACATCTTATTTTTTTCTCATACTTCCCACCTTTTTGCTAAATATTTCAACAAAGCTACACATTGACTCCTTTATGTCATCTCCCTGTACATTTGTTTATTTTTGAAATCAATGGTAATTTTAATTGAATTTTAAAATGCTTTCTGTGCCATCTCAACCATTTTAGGATTTTTACATTAAAATTTTGAAGACTTAGGAATTATTGGCACACATCTTGCTTTTTCATTATTTGTTTAGGATATAACATACCATCTGAAAAGGTGGATGTATCCTGGTTTATCCAAGCTACTTCCCCCTGGTCAGAAGAATGGAATCTTAGTCTTATCTTTGGTTCTGAGTAGAGACACGACATTATGATATGCTTCTTTGTTGAAAACTTTTCATACTATTGCCTAGAAGACTACACCTTAGGAAGTAAGATTCACCTGAAGACTTTTTTTTTTTAAGTTGGGGTATCTATTGCTGTGATAAGCACTGTAACCCAAAGAAGCTTAGGAAATCAATGGTTTATTTCATCTTACAGGTAACAAGAGTTCTTCAGTGAGAGAAGTCAGCATAGGAACTGATGGAGACAGGAACCTGGAAACAGGAGCTGAGGCAGAGTCACAGAGGAGTGCTGCTCCCTGGCTTGCTCCCCTGTGCTTGCACTGCCTGCCAGCAGCCCAGAGCGAGCCCTGTCCACAGTGATCAGGCCCTCTCCTATCAATCATCAATCAAGAACATGTGCCAAATGCTTGGTTGGCCACAGAACAATTTGCATTTCCTCAGTTGAGATTTCCTCTTTCCCAAATGATTCTAACCTGTGTCAAGTTGACAGAAAAACCAACCAGCACAAAACGCTGCTCTATTGTTTTGTTTAAACTCTAATAAAATGGTCCTCGTGATTCTTCTATTTATGAATTCTTTTACTGAAAACAAGAACCTGAAAAAGAAAATCTCGATTTTCCTACCAACTCACTGATGTGATCAAGTTTTCATTTTTCTATCTAAAATAATAAACAAGTCATTGTTAGTTCAATAATTGTTATATTTAGGTTTCTCAAAAAAATTCATTGGGTTTTGTATATTTTAATTCTGGGAACTCAAGAATTTGCAAACAAAATTCTGGCTTTCCTGAAGTAGTGATGTTGAATGAAATGACTGAACTAATTTAATATTACAAGTGGTGATGGCATCTGGTTTGATTGCCTGCCCCATGTAAGAGTAAAGATAGTCTAGAAATACATAGGAGTCATTTTTTTTTTAAAAATGTGACTGTACAATGTCGTTACTCCTGTCGGTTGTTAGCCCTGTTCATGCTCTTCCAGGGACAGGGAGAACTTCATCTACAAGAAATAATCTCTGTAACCTTTAGATATGACTGTGCCTAAAATGTTTTTCATCTGGAGTTGAAGTCTTTTGTGTGGCTCTCATACAGACAGCCAGGTTTTAACCCAAGGATTGTACTGATCATTGCCCTAGCCCTCTGAAGTATTAGGATATGACAGAAATGGCAGTTGAGCATACAGTGATGATTTCTATCTTGTGTGCAAAGAGATTTCTTCTCTCTAGAGACTCTTTCCTCATGCCTTTTCACATACTAGCAGATGGCATATCTCATCCGTGATGTGTAGGGAAGATGCTTTACAGTAGGGCTAGATTGAGATTTATCCCTCATCACCCAGCTTTTAGGGAATCAATAAGTAGCATTTATCTTCCCTACTGAATTCAGAACCAGATCAAAATCTTACAGACAGCAATAAATATGTCAGCTTCCTTGGTAATAAAGCAACTTCTAGCATGAGAGAACTCTCATGGCCTCTTAGACCATTTAGATCTTGTGACTGGCCACCTAATATGAAAGTTGAGGTCCAGTATTCCTATAACATATTAATCTAGTAGACAGAATAGAAAAGAGACAGGAATCCTCTGAATACTAAAGACTGAAAAACACAGTCTTTAAAACAGTCTGATTGTCGGAGAAAGTGATTAGAATGCCACACATTTACTAGAACAACTGTTCTACAGAAACACAGATACCGAAATTCTGTTGTCCGTCAATGTCCATGTCATACAGCATAGAATATCTTACTTAGTGTAAAAATGGAAATATATTTATGTGGGTTTGTCTTGAGTTCTATATTTAAGACCTGAAACGTTAGTAATAATCGCATGTGACTAGGATGTTTCTTGCAATCATAGCTGATAAGGGTCTGGTGTGTGCAGAGCCTTGGGATTCTTGGCTCAGCCCCAGCAGTTTGACATCTGAACTCCGTGTGCAGAGCATCTCCTTTTTGAATTTAATTTAGGCAGCATACTCAGAAATTTAAATTTAACAAATATTTCAGATAGGACCTAAATAGCTCTTTAAAGTCACACAAGTGTTTAAATCAGGATTTAATCAGGATATTGAACAGGTTTTCTTATACTTAACCCTTACCTTATCTTTTTGTGTTTATAAAGGGTAACCGCTAGTGTCCTGTTTCTTCTGGGAATCAAAATTATTATCCTGGCTTTTGCAAATTTTAACTGTTGGCCTATGAAGACCAAGTTTAACAGTTAAGGTTATGTATGAAACGCTGTCATGACAACGTTTTCCACTTTAAGATGTATAAAATATGGCTACTCCTTTACTATATTTAAACATCACTTCTGGGTTAAGTGACAATTTCACAATTTTAAGTGTAGGGTAGAGAGTTATAGGCTTCCAAAATATCTTCCATGAGAGTTTTATTTATTTATTTTTGAATATATAGGGTGCTCTTCTGGATATAAAAGAAAAATTAAGTTCTCAAATAAGGCCTTGTATTTCACCTGAAGAGATGCTGTAGAAATCTTGAGAATTCAATCCAATCAATCCCCTAAAACATTCAGCTGCCTTTAAAGCAAACCAGTCTTTCTGTCAGGCTTTGGCAGTTAAGCCGCACTGTGCTGAGCCTGCAGGATGGAACAGCCGGCATCCTGCTCTGTAGCAGGCGTTAGGCTCTGCCTCTGCCCGCGCAACCCCACTTTAAATCCTTGTCTCTTTATGTGTCAGCTGTAACTTGGCAGCTGGCTAAAACAAACATTTAAGTCTTTAAATCTGGGAATTTAATTAAAGACTCTAAAATGAAATTAAAGCCTGAGTTCCATGGCTGGTAAATATATATTTAAAGATAAATAATGGCAAACATTTTAAAATATTAGTGTGTTTCTTTTGCGGTCTCCAAGTTATATGAAAGTATGTTTTTATATTACAAATACCAGACTGAAGTATATATGAAGTTTAAGAGTCTCAGCCTGAGCTTCTCAGTGATCCATCCAGCTCTGCAATAAGGTCATTTAGCACAGAACAGAATGGTAGAGCTCAGGGGAAATGATTTGCAACTTTCTGTTCCACCTGGGTACAGACTTACAACTTACAAGTCATTCCTTTGCTGCTGGCTGGCTCAGCTTTGACCTTTTCCACAGTTCCAGCATCTTAGAAACCACTTTCACGAGAATAGAGTGAAAGTGCACAATTTAGCAGTTTCAGGAGCCAGGTGGCTCTGTGACCTAAAGGCTTCAAGGGCTTGCTTTTCTAAAGGTGTCACAGGCTTTGTAGGACCTTTTGGAGACATTCAAGAAAAATGTGTTGGTAAAAGTTTCTGTGGCATCAGCATTCAGGGCTAGGAGCTGCTCGTTCAATAATGTGAGGTGTGGAAAGTGATAGTATCAGACTCAGGAGGTCATTTCCTCAAGGAAGCAGGGATAAAGGAGAACACCAAAATGCCATAGTGACAAACTTGCTCTAAGAACTCAGGTTCAGAACAGAATTATTGTAGCCTTCAGGGTTCACAACTGGGTAAAACTAGTAAGCAGATTTCTCCTCACCTTCTAGAACCATGAAAGCTCACCCACAGGGATGAAGCCTCCCATTCTCTGTCAGCTTGATTTCATTATGTTTTATGACTCAAGTTTGTGACATCTTTACCAATGGGGGCTTAATGTCGAGTTCTGGTGGCTAGAGTCTATAACCTTGAGGGCTCTATGGAATCTAACAGACCAGGTCCAAAAGAAGAAGCCCATCCTTGGCACTTGGCTTTTGTTAGCCTATGACTTCTAGTAAGAATTTTGTTGTCCTATAGAGAGTAAATCCACCTCCAGTTTTAACTCTTTTTATGTATTTGTGTGTCTCTCTCTCTCACACGGGGGAGAGAGAGAGGAAGAGAGAGAAGCTTCTATAGTTGTTGCTTTCTCTGCTCTCCAATGGCACTTTAAACCTTCCTGTCTATTACTCCCCTTTAACCCTTTTTACTTGTGTGTTTTATCTTCCATCCAGAGAGTGTGTCTTCACATGGACCCTAAAGTAATTTCCTGACCTCTAAGGTTTTTGCCGTTATAAAAGACACACATTTCTGACATGAACTCAGTGGTTGGCTCTTTGATCACCTCCCACTGAGGGGGGAGCAGCCTTACCAGGCTACAGAGGAAGACAGTCCTGATGAGACCTGATAGGCTAGGATCAGATGGAAGGGGAGGAGGACCTCCCCTATCAGTGGACTGGGGAAAGGGCATAGGGGGAGAAGAGGAGGGAAGTGGGATTAGGAGGAGATGAGGGAGGGAAGGATTGGGAGGGAATGAGGGTGGGGCTTTTACAGCTGGGATACAAATTGAACAAATTGTAATAAATAAAAAATTATATTAAAAATGGAAAAATAAAAATAAAAAGACACATATCTAAAGATGCGAAGCTTACATTTACAAATAATATGTCCAATGGTTCATGCATGTCTTGTGAATAAACCAATCACTTTGTGATTTGGTTTAAATACTACTCCATAAGGTAACCTCATACCTGCCACTCTTACTGAGCTAATAACCTGTGCTAGACAGATTTTAGGCCCCAGTGGAGAACCTATTTCTGTTATCCTGCTAAGTGGCCATAGTGCTGAAATCTCCTAATGTCTCGTCATCACACCTGCAGATCAATCCTCCTCTCCACTCTCATTGCTCTCATTGGAGAACCTTCTACCTGCAGCGGGTGGTGACTAAGATAGAGAGCCACAACTACCCAGGAATCTGCAAACGGTCAGCTCTGAAGGTACCTCTGCACCTCAACCCCTCCACACACACACCCTAATGCTCACGGATTATCGTACAACAAGAGGCAGAAAGATTTTCTGAATCAGAGGCAGTGGATGATTACAAACAGCGAGTTTCTTCTGGACAAAATAAGGAAGTTATACATATGTGCTTACAACAGTTGTGACAGCATGCACAAAACCTGCACAAGCCCAACACAGACCAAATACCTGCATGAAACTTCACAGAGCTGGGCATGAAATTCCACCCTTAGCCATGGGCTAGGAGAGGGAAATACTGGTTTTTTTTGTTTGTTTGTTTTGTTTTCTGTTTTGTTTTGTTTTTTTTTGATAGTTTAGCTACTGATAAGTAGATCATGCTCCAGTGGAATACAGACCATCCAAGAATATTTGAGCAGCTCAAATTGGTCTTAAAGAAATTATATAAAAGCTAAAAAGACACAAAGTTGGGTAGTAGGGAAAGAGGGTAGATTGGGAAGAGTTGAGGGTCGTGAAAGTGATCAAAACACAGAAGAGCAAAAGAAAGAAATATAAACAAATAGGTAGATAAATAAAGATATAAAGCCAAAACAAAGAAGGAAAGAAAGGAAGGAAGAAAGAAAGAGAGGAAAGAAAAGGAAAAAGGAAAAGAAAGGAAAGAAGAGAAAAGAAAAGAAAAGAAAAGAAAAGGGAAAAGGAAAGGAAAGAGGAAACAGGAAAGGAAAGGAAAGGAAAGGAAAAAGGAAAGAAGAAAAAGAACCCAGGTCCGTTATGTCATATTTCAGTTCCTTGTAAGCTCCTGGTACATTGACATCGTATTTAGAAGTCCCAGTGGCTCATCTGAGTTCAGGGTTGGGCTTTACTTTTTTTTTAATATTGCATGTCAAAGGTAGTTTTTCCGTCTTCATATTTCAGACCCTATGGCATATAGAGAAGAAAATAATAAGACATTTTTGTGGAAGTACTATGATCATAACAGCACATTTAAGAATATGGAGTGCAGAAGATTCCTAAAGTTCAAGGCCTGTGTCGGATGCTATAATATTTTTGGATATGGGACACATGACTTTCCCATGCCCTGGCCACTGATGATCTTTTTGGTTGTTTCCAAACCGTTTCTATCTGAGTCGGTACAATAGCAGTAACTGCACATAGATCACTTCGCACTATGGAAGGCCATTTGCAGAATAAATTCTGCAATGTCTGATGGCTGGAGGAAGGTTACGAACATTTAATGACGCTGGCAAATTGTACCAATCTACACAAACCTTTAGGTTTTGTGTAACTTTTCAGTTTTGTCAGTCTGTCTCCATGAAGTTGCTACCTTAGTGTATTTTTATTTATTTTATTTTATATTACATTACTCAATAAGCATTTTTGCTATTGTCTGAAGTGATTTGCATTTTTCTCTGGGCATTTTTTATATTAGGAAGTTGGTCATTTTTTTAAGAGGTATAAAGTTTTGGGATATGAACTATTTGTCTGCAGTATGGTCAGCAGCTTTCCCACCCCCCCCCAAGAACAATAATACCTCATTCTGACTTTTTTCCCATGAAAGCATCTTAAAACATATTCAAGTAGCTAGATTTACTAATTTTTTTGTGAAGTTTGAATCATAATTAGTGTTCCCTATTTCAATGATATGATAAAATATAATAACTCTCTCCAAATTTTTATGCTTTTAAATTTTGTTCTATCAAACACAATCCTTACATATATTCTTTATTATGACTTATTTTCCAAAAGGTAACATTGTCTCTGACAGGCTTATAGAAAATTCTAGAAGTTTTCTTATTGAATTGAATCATTTAAGTTCTTTTTCTTGAAAAATATTCTGTATTTTTTATTCTTAAGCTACCAAAGGCTACCCCCCTTAAAGACCATTCTTACATCTTGAAAGTGGCATTCTCCAGCTCCAGAAATGAGGTTCACTGTGATGGGTGCTGAGCATAGCCCACACAGCCTTGCCTGCCAGCCCACCTTTACTCCCCATCCCTCACGCTTTGCTTATAACTTATGCACCTTCCACAGATGCCATGATCTTCCTGAAACCACATAATTCACAACATTTGCCTTTGACAACTAAACAGTATGCTTGCCAGATTACATGTGTTATTAATTATCATGACATGAACAATAATAAAATAAATACATTTTTTCAGTACCCACAAACTCCATTTGATTTAACTGTAATGCCATTTTTATTTAAATAAGACATGGAATATATTTAATTTTTTAGAAGTTATATTCAGAAAGACTAACAATAGAAAATTTTATTCTCTTGTGCTCTGGAAGAGAGACACTATGAGACTAGTTCCGAGTACACAACGTTTAACAGGCTCTATACTGTAATTGGCTCATTTACCCTCATTTACTTTATTACAAGAACATTCTACTGTGGCCAATAGAAACCCAGTGTTTAATTTCTCCAGTTAGAGATACTGAGACTCACACGTAAAGCTAGAGTTACAGGAACAATAGAACCCATGTCGGAACCATAACAGCCTGTCTCCGTAGCCGAAGAGTGTCAGTGTCAGTGGACAGGAGGCCAGGTTTTCTGAACTGGTCTAAATCTAATAAACTGGCAATCTTTTTTTTTTTTTTTTTTTGTCTCTCACTAATGAAAACTGGATATTCAAGTGGAACAAGAGTCAAAGTTGTCATATTGGACCATCAGTGGCGTTTAGTAGAATAAAAACTTTAGAGAAATACAAGCAAATGAAAATGTATGGGTTGGGCCAATTTTAATTGGTTGAATCCTTGGTACCTTGTGCATGTAGAAAAGTTTAGTTCTGCTGTAAAATGTTAACTTTCGCAGCTTGCATTTTGATGTACTATAAATTCTCTCAATATGCCATTTAAACACTTGAGAAAACAAAATTAACTCAGCCAAAACCTCCCTAGCTCCTGGTTAGGCTTGCATAATAAACACAGGTACACGCAAGAGGTGATTTAATAGGAAGTGATTTTTCTCCCAAGGATATACTGAAATGGGATGTCACACACACTCATTTCCTCAGGAGACCTAGTTATCTACTGAGATACTTTGTTCTGAAACTTTTTATGTTATTGGAAAAAATGTTCTGTTTGACATTGTATCAATAAAAATGAAATACCTCAGTGATACCTAGAACTCTTAAGTTACAGCAACACAGACGATGGCCAGACAGTGCTAATGAAGACTTCAAACATAAGGCTACTGGCCCACATTATATTGACTTTGTGGTTTCCAAGGTAACAAGATACCGTGTCCATTTTTCAGGCCATACCTCTTTATACCCGGCTCTTTTATATTTGTATTGAAATCCAACTTCATTTATATCCCTCTAATTCTGCTTTCTTTCAGTCTCATAAAACTATTTTTTCCTTTGTTTGATAAACTGATTCCTGTTGGTGTGTGCTGTCCTTCATTTGCAATGGGTCAGAAAATCAAATGTGTCTCTGGTGGTTATAGACCCATTGGTCAGAGATTAGTGGCTGAAGATAGTTGAAAAATGACAATTCATCATGGAAAATTGTAATGAATCTCCTAGGGAAAAGGGGTTTAAGGAGGGAAAAAAATGTGTGCAGGATTAATTCACAAATATTTGCCATGTTATTCTTTACATTTTTTCTAGAGACGAGCAGCCATTTTGGCTCTAAGCATCCAAGCAACAAAAAAACTACATCCCTCAGGTGAACGGAGGCAGACAACATACTCTACAAATCATTTACAGCATCTGAATCCTTAGGACTAAGGAGTTCTCCTTGACTGTGCCGACCCTGATCTGACTCTACTTCTCTCCTGTCTGGATTCTTAGTTTTTCTTGTTACTATTTTAGCCTTTGTGCAGTGGCAAGGATACTGGTCTCAGTGTATGATCTTTTCAGTCTGTACACTGCACTATCATCAGCTCGAGGATTAAGAAAGCGTTGGAAGCCAGCTGCACTCTGTCCACGGATTCCATTTCCCATGGTTTCTTCCAGTTCTTCAGTAATATAAAAGTTAGAGGAATAAACTTGGTTGAAAGTATTTTGTTCAAACCTCTTCTACTCTGTTCATAAAATGTTCTACACAATCAAAAGTACCAACTTGTTTTTTATCAAGTACATGGAATAATAAAAAACAACTGTATTGTTCAAGGATATAGTGGCTCCAATAACTATACAAAGGCATACAAGGCCAAATAAACTTTCAAAAGAGAATGAGCTTATATTTGATCAGGTCAATGCATGGTCCTCCTAAAGGACATTTTAAATTAAGTCCTATGTATTGTGAAAGAGAAAAAACATCATATAATTTAAAGGAAAGAACACAAATTTTAAACAGATTAGAACATCATTCTGTATTAGAATTTTAAAATATTAAAATATTAGATAGAAATTATAAATAATTCAAATATTTAATTCAAATAAATCAAATATTTAAAAAGTGAAATTTGGTTAATTTTCTTCAACATAAAAGGAAAATATCTATCATAGTTATTAAAAGTCCTTCTTATTTCTCTGCCAATTAAATCTTCACAGTTTTCAAAAAGCCAACTATTGCAATAATTTTAGCTTATATCAAAAATTAAAACATTCATGATCTCTGAAAAATTTCATAAAAGTTATTTTCATTCTTATAATGTTTTCCTCTTAAACTATTTGATATTATCACTCAATAATAGCACTGTGTTTTATAAGAAGGTGCTCTGGAAAAATGATGAAAAGATGATGTTTACTTTTCAAGTCCTGACTCCCAGCCAAAGAGGAGGTTGCAGTGAAGTTGAAGAGACATGCTCTTTAAAATTGCTTACTGTTAAATGCAACTGTAGATACTTTTAATGAGTGCCAGCTATGGGAGAATCATCCTTCTTAGGTGCAAGGTGATTTCCTGTTGAGTATATCAAATAGAGCCTTTGCAGGAAACCGATGGAACATTCCAGTTGATTAAGAACCATTTATGTCTGTGGGCTGACAAAAACAAACAAACAAACAAACAAACAAACAACAACCAAAACCCAAATCACATGTATGCTCTTAAAGAGTCCATCATCAAATTCTTGTGTAATGTGAAGGCTAGCATCAACGATTATGACTGGGTGGAGGTTCTCTGCAGAGATGAGAACACATATCCTGACAGAATGAAGTAGGAGACAATTTTGGTGTCTGTGGAAAGGTTAGAGAAAATATGAGAGTTTTACGTTAGTGTTTAAATGTGCGTGTGTGGTATTGGTATTTTGAGGTTCTCGTTTGAGGATGGAAGGAAAAAATAATTAGAGTAGTCCTAACTACAACTGTTCTATTAATGGTACAGATACCTACGAAAATCAACTGAGTAGGAAGAAAGGTCACTTTGGTTAGTAGTTTTGGTGGTTTACATACATAATTAGTTAGCCCATTGCTTTCTGTGCCAGTGAGCAGTCAAGATGATGGAAACATGGAAAGCATTTCCATCATTTCTTGGTCACCAGAAAGCACAGACCCAACATGCAAGCAATGAATCACTATCTCTCAGTACTGCCATAGGCTGGGAACAAGGCTTTAAAGCCTGGACCTTTAGATGCAGTTGTCCAAAGCATAGCACTCAAGCACTCAAAGGTGTGGGAACCACATAGAGAAAATAATAAGTTCACAAGAAGGAGATAGCAAAGGTAGCTTTATTTTAGAATTTGAGTTATTGGCCTAACTACTCATGAAAATGCACTTGCTTTGATACGAAAATTAGTATTTGAATACTTGAGATATTTGTGCTGATTGTCAGTCCAATGTCATCTTTTTGTATTATTTTACACTTACACAAGACTACTGATTAGTTATATATATATACACACACACACATATATTGAAGTGATAACTAACCAGGCATACTTCCTAATATTTAGGTACCTTGCATCTTAATACAGTGATGATGTAAACAACTATTTGTTTTTGCTGTATGATTTAACTTCAAAGAACAGAATAGAATATTTCCAAATATTCATGCTTGTAGACCTATTGTCAAACTCATAAAAAAAAAAAAACCCTTCATATTTGGTGTTGTAATAAATCGTTCACAATGGGTAATTATTATAATAATATTTCAGATTATAACATACATAGTGTTTTATGTCACTAATTCACTTAGGTGAAATGACATTTAGAGTTAATGAATTATTTACCAGCTGATGAAAATATACAGCTTCTCTCTTTGTGTCTGGAATGTAGAGGCCACAAGATGTGATGGATGAAACAACAGGAAGGTTTTTGGTTTTTTTTTTTTTTTTTTTTTTTCCAAAAAAGCCAAAATAGAACTACTATATGAACCAGAAATCCATTTGTATTGATAACTGGCTTCAAAACAAACAAATTCAATATTTTAAAGTTATATGGGTTCTTTCTTCTGTATTTACTGTAGTGTTTGTTATTCATAACAACCAAATTCTTGAAGTAACTTAAGAGTAAGTCAAGAGATGAATTTCTGCAGAAAATATGATCATCTGTGACAATATAGATAAAACTAAAGGACAGTGTGTTAAGTGAAGTAAACACAAAAAGATCTGTGGATATAAGGTTATTGTGCACTTCCAATGTTGACTTCTGTACCCCCATATACTGTTGGAATCTTTGTTCTGAGAATCTCCTCCTGTCTCAATGTTGTGTAAACACTGCTCCTCACTTGTCCCTTGATTTGCCAATAAAGCAGTGTACAGATTATTGCTGAGCAAGAGGCAAGAATAGGGCTGGACTTCCTGCCAGTCAGGGAAGCAGGAGTTAGAGGAGGAAGTAGAGGACTGAGCCACTGGGAGAAGTCCAAGAGGCACCAGGAGTAAGAATCAGTCTGGAGCAGGAAAGCTACAAAGTGCAAGTATTTCTGGGATGCATGCTGGGAGGAAACTGGATTAGCTTAGAGGGTTAATAGAGTAATAACTGCTCAGTTATTGTGTTGTGAAGCTTATAGTTAAACAAGTATAAAAGAGTCTCAGTTATTATGTGATAGCTGAGTTAAGAGAGAAAGTGAGAAACAAGCACAGTTTTATAAAAACAACTTTAACAGGTATATTATTTGTCTGTGAAACAAAAGTGAGACTTGTGGAAAGCAGAATTGCAGTCATAGCGGCTAGGTGAGGTTGCTAAGGACTGAAAGCAAGAGGTGCACACTTCTGATTATGATAAATGGTTCATATAGGATGGGGCTATAGCTAAGGATCATGTTATTGGGATCAGTAAGCAGGCATCTCCACGGCCAGCCCCAAGGGACTGGCAAACCGGTTATCAGGCATCTGTGAAGCCACCACGAAGACCACCCGCTGATCACCTGGAACCTCTGCGCATGCCCTGGGTCACCTTGTAAGAGGACTCCTGGAGCCCCTCCTCTCTCTCCTTCTCTTGTCTCTCTGTCTCTCCCTTCCCCTAATAAACCCCCCACGTGGATCCGGTGTCGTGGTGTGATTTGTGAACCCATCCTGTCACCTTCACAGCCGCACGTTTCCTAACACATGTACCCTGTATTTACATTTTATTAGCAGAGCAGATCTGAAGTGTTCACATTATCCCCCAACAATAAGTGGCGTGAAGGAGGGCTGTGCTCGTTAGTGTGACTGCTGACTGGTGTCTAGATGCATGAGTACCAAAGCATCCGCTTATGCACACGGAGTGCACACGTGTTATTTTAAAACGATTACAGCTCAGTAAATCTAGAACAAAGACAAACTGTCATTGAACCAGCTGAGAATACATTTCCAGTGTTTCTAATTTTTAAATATCCGTAAGGCAAGCTCAAGAAGCGTTTGTTATGAAGTTTTAGAGAGAAGACTTTATCATGGTTATAAATTTTCACCTAGATTAAGGGTCTTTAGGAACCCTCAGAGAAGGCCTTTCCTCATGGCCTTTCCCTCACGTTGTGGTAAGTGTTTATATTACTTGGTATTGATTATATGTTAGTTTAAATAGCTGAGAAAAAAAACAGAAATTGACTTTTTGTGATGGGTTAAAGTCTCCAAGTTATTTACCATGAGAAAACTACAATAATTTTTAGGAAAACGGTCATTAGAGTTTCTCTCTGGGAAACTCGAGTGCGTACACACTGTTTGTTTACCTCTTACTTAGGCTCCGGGGTCTATGGAGACTCATTACACTTACAAAGGTGTAAAAATGTTCTCTCCTAATGTGTTTGTTGTGTCGTTAAAGTCATGTTGATAATAAAACACAGAGACTCGTGTACTGAAATATAAAAAAGTAGACCTTGGTAGAGAGATATTTGTTATAATAAAATATAATTTTCTCATACAATTTTCTATTTTACTCATTGTAGGTTTTTTTTCCACTTTATGATCGGCATTGGCTGCCAAGAACATGTTTCTAATTTGTCGGGCATTAATATAAACAGTTTGCTGAAATAATCACCCTCAAAAATGCTCAGAATCTGAATTCATAGTAATTAAAATTCCTCTTCAAACTGACACTTTTCTTGATTAATATATGTTCCCTGCTATACTAAATATACTCTCTTAAGATTTAATGATGTAATGCTTTGAACACAGCTCATGCAGAAGAAATAAGGAACAGATTAAAGATTTGGGTTTATTTAAGTGATAAAATGGCTCTGTAGGGGAAAAAGGGCAGATAGATTTTTCAAAGCCTCAAGAAGTAAATCTTATAGTAAATAGCTTGTCTTATAAAATTCTTTTTACGATTATTTTAAGCACTAAAGTTCATCATGCTTAGGCTTATACTTAAAGTTTATTTCATTTTTTAAAAAATTATAATCATGGTAAAATGTGTCTCAATTTACTTAAGGTAATATACTTCTTGGAATAGGTGAGCAATTTCTTTATTTTATTCGTTGTGTGCTTAGAGTCAACAGAAGGCTTCATTAGGATAACGGCTTGTCATTCATATTGTGAAAACCTCAAGCAGAGCTATCCAGATCCCTTCTCCAGAAATGAAGGAGGCGGCTTCCCAGTGCTGAGTGCTACTCAACCAGTTCATTGTACAAGAAGCCCTGGACTCAGGAATGCTGCCTTCCCGGCGGCTGAGGTGACTGGGTAAAAATCAAGCCCTTTCCTTCCTCCCCACCCAGTGTGTTTCTGAGTTTAAATCTTAGCCTAGTTATTTTCCATCCTCGTGTTACCAGGCCTATTGTTTGCATCTTAAGCTTCTGTTTTCTCCTTTGTGAAGTAGGGACGGATAAGCAAAGAACCATCTCTGTAGTTGATTATAACAAGGAAAAAAGGCTAATTCATGGAAACAGTACAGCCCAAATCTAGTACAAGGTAAGATTCATCATGTGTTGATCCACAAGATGTTTCTGTATTTAGCATAACTATCACACTCTTACATTAAATAGTTAATACATTTTAGATATGTTATAGAAAAATACAACATTTCAACGAAAGTAATATTCTATTAGTTTGAATAATTCCATTTCAAACCTTCAAAGGAAATTTTGGTGTGTGCAGCCAAATATCTTTTTGTGTCACTGCATATTTCAAAAATTTCACTGGATTATTAATTAGCTCAAGGAATATTGCTGAGTTTGCACATTCAATTCCTTCGTAGTGCTTCTCAGAATAATTAAGTATAGATCAGGACTAGGCTCCTTTACTACAGATTTATATGAATACATTAATTAACATAAAATATGATTAACTTAGAGCTTGCCAAATGACACTGAGAGTTTTGAGTTTCACACACTGCCCGGTTGTTCATTGCCTAACAATCATTTTATTCCCTACAGCTATAGAACAGCACCTCTTCTATGTCCTACTAGAGTCATCTACTTCAAAGGACCCTCCCCTGGCCCATCTGGGGCCCGAGATCAGGAAGATGAATTCAGACCATATTTCCCAGAAATGTGTTTTTCCTGTTGTCTCTGGATCCAACACTACAATCTAATTTAACAGACATTTCTCTATCCAGATGTCACGTATCATGTGGTATCTCTCCTAGAAACTGCTTAGAATTTCAGTTTGTCCACTGAAAAAATGATTTGATTCATATCAGAGTACCCATATAGCATCTAAAACTGTTTTGTATTTGCCTACTAACATTCCTCCTGGCCAATGGCTTCTCTGTCACAAACTGAGATGAAACATGTAGTTAGAGGCATTGGAGGCTCTGTCATACTTGAGACCGACAGATTGAAGGTCTGGCCTATACTCATGACTACTTTCTCGGTCACCTTATGATTGAGGTTCATTATTCACTATTCAGCAATGATAATTTGTGCCAAAAATTCACGGTAAATATTTCAGTTGTACCTGGGAATCCCATGAATGTATGAGATAACTCACACAAGTTCTATAAAATCAAAATTGCGTTTCTCTTTACACAAAGATGTTCTTTCCTTTTTTTATTGTTATTTGCTTCTAAATGTACAATGACACTTTAATAGCTGAACATTATGTTATATCACGCCAACTGCATGTACAAGGGCCTGTGATTGACACCTGTCTTTTTTCAACCACAAATTAAAAACACTCGAAAATATAAACGAGTGTCATTGTTCTTTTTAAAAATACGTAGTTAACTTGTTGAACACATCACCTTGACCTGCAATGATATGACTGTTTTCACTTTTGATAAATTACTAGTTACCACAGGCATTTATGATTTTAAATTTCTAGTATAAAAATATTCTTAGTTGCAATTTCTAAGCACAGGTGTTCTTAATAGTTTCAAAGAGATCTCAATATAAAAGAGTTCTACCACCCAGCTTGAGTTGTTTAAAGAATTCTTGTCCTACAGATAAGTGTCCTAGATGAGGCCTACAATTTTTTTTAATAGATGTGCTAAAAACAGCATTAGCAATAATAAGACAAGAAATAGTGATTTTATTATTTTCTACTTTTGTGTCCCCCTGAGATTCTGCAGCATTAACACACAGCAAAGGTCACACTGAAGACAGTCCTGTGCTGGGGAAAGATGGTTCTGCACAAATATTTTGATGACATTTTGACGTTCTTTAAAAAGAAAAGTTCAGGCTCCACAGGTATTATTATTTTTGAGAATAAGAGGAAAAACTTAAACTTTACCGTAAAGTTTTTTATAGCTACAATGAGATGTTTAAATAATTTAATAAATTAGAAATGCTAACATAGTATAGATTATCCTCTTCTGCTGTTTGCACTTTATATCATTTTTGGGAGCTCATTCATTCATGTAGTGATCCATTTATTCCTCTTCAGTGAACATGAATGTGTTAATAACTTGTGATTAATCTCTAGATTGCAGTGCCTCTCCCGACTCATGTCCCTCCATCTTCAATACTACCGTTAAGCCAGAGTCACTGAATTCCCCAGAACTGCAGTTGTGAGCCTCCAGAAATGGCTATTGAGAGTAAAAAGCAAATCCTCTGGAAGAGCAGTGTGTGCTGTTAATGGCCTAGTTGTTTCTCCAGCCCATTCCTACAGGAAGCATAGCTTTAAATTTGTGTATTTTTCACTTAATGCCAGGAATATCACCAGAGAAGATTTTTTTCTTTCTAGCAAGAAAGATAAGACTAGATGAACTGGCAATGACAGACACAGAAAAGATAGGGCTTCTAAAGGAGCATGGACATTTGACATGCAAAAACTAGCCAGATGTGGCCCTGCTGACAGTATATGGCGGCTGTCTACAGAACAGGCGCAGAACAGTTGCAGTGCATTCTTTCTCTTCCTCTCTATTAATTCAATTCATACCTCAGTCACAGGCCCCTCCCTCCTGTCCTCCCAGTCCCACCCTCCTTCCCACACCCTTAAATAGAACAGCAACTCAGTGCAGGGAGAAGTGTAAACACAGGGCGATGTAAATAACAGCGGCCGCCTTTGAATATAGCTTAAAGCGGATCTGACGTGCCTGTGCTGTTTTTAGGATCTGGAGTCCTAGAATTCTGCAGGAGCAAACACTGCTGGCGTAGTGTCCTCTGCAGAATGTAGGCACTGTTGGTTTAATAAGTTGAAAACTTTGTTATTTGAGAAAAAATTTTCTGTGTCCTGTGGGTTCATAAGACTGTATCAGTTTTAAATCACCTTCTCCACCTGTTCATAAAAAAAAAAACAGTCACGTCTAAGTCATGTCGAGAAGATCACATCACTTTTGCCACACTGAGCGATGGTGCCTGGGGACAGGACTTGTGAGTTAGACATTCCTGGCTGGGTAAGTTGCAATGGCGCATAAGAATATGAAGCAGCGTGCAGACCACTTAGTTCCCAGAAGAAATGCGCCACTAGGAGCTCTGCATTTTTTTATGTATACTAACTCTTTGTACTTTTTTTTTTTCCTGATTACAATTGCAGTGACTTTGGGTTTAAAAGATCACATTACACTAAGCCAAATCTGGAATTTGGATGATGTCTTAATTTACTCAAAATATCATTATTTATAGGTTGGAAATTATGCTTCACTCTCTTCCTTCCCCCAGACTGAAGCACTTCCATTATTTCAGAAAACTAAATCAGAACTCATGAGAAGTGTAAATTCTCATCACTGGAAGGGCCTTTCAAATCTCTCTAGTTTGGCAATCCACATTTTGCTTGATGTTATTTCTGATCCCTCTGGTAACTGTGAACTCACTAACATCTAACTCACTAACTCACTAACTCACTAACTTACTTCTCTGTGCTGGCACACTCTATGCAATGTTGATCACAGTGTGGAATTTTGCTGTCTTTGATTTGGGAAATAATGGGATTTCATTAACTTTCCAAAGAGGCCAGGTACTCACCAGACACATGCACGTTCTTTCCTCTCTGGACAATTCTGTTGTTTGGTCGGTGGTTGAACTTGTGACCTCGGCTTTCTCACTACCTGCTCTCTTTGTGAGTGCGTGCTTGGGGGTTGCAGGCTCATGGCTCACCTCCAGCTGCCTCAGTGTCCCCTCGGAACCCCAAGTAGCTGTTTCTTACTTCCTAAGGCTTCATCCTGCCTCTGGATAAGCAGTCTGGCTTATGTCTAGAACAGTAGGCTAAAATACCCTTTCCTCTTAGTCTTACAAATACTTACGAATGTTTTAAGAAATTTGTCACAAAAGCAATCAAAACACATTTTTATTAGCTCTCTGTCTCTTTCCCCTTTTATGGCTTTTTTCAAATCATACAATTTTGCAGAATATAGGTATGTATGTAGGCAGTATGAGTTTATTCAATATATTCTAAATTAGTTGATGCAGTGAACTTACTCCCAAACTCAAGATCTCATACTTCTCTGTCTTTCCCCTTAGGCCGGGGTATCTCTAATCAACACACTTAGCAGAAGTCCCGGATGAAAGACCGTTATTAACTAGTTGTGCTGTAGACCAGCCTACGTATTTGGCATTGTGTATTTTTTGTCTTATGTATGCCTATTTTTTCTTGGAAAATGTCTTTGCCTCAATAATTTCTCATGACAATCCTTTTCCTCCTGGTAAGGAAAGAAAAGTACAGTGGCAGGTATTTAGTAAACACGAGCTGATCGAGGTGATTCTCCAGCTGTTAATCAATTTATCAGTGGACTGTGTCTGCTTACTGTGAATCTAGAAACGCACACTCACCCACTCACCAAAACCTCTGCTGGCTGCATTGCAATGAAGTTATTTTCTACCTGTGAATCACCAAAAGAAAAAAAAATCAAGAAAAAAAATTTAGAGTCAAGAATGCATTATGCTCTTCATGGCACAGCAGTGTTTCCAAGGTTTCCTTTTTATATGTTAGTGGGCGATGTCTTCAAATGACAAGATTTGCAGTAAGAGACAGCTTATGAGAACAAATGACCTTTCATAAAGATAATTCAACTCTCTTTCTTCCCTCCCACCACTTCTCTTGATGTAACAAATCAAAAGCACTGAGATGTCATTTCAGAACATGGCAACTTCCAAGGTAGTATCAATTATTTTAAATTATTTTCTCATCGGTTGTTGTCAGCCTTAAATACTTCCATCTAATACACAAATTAATTGCTTTTCCTTAAGCTAAAAATTAATGGATAATTGTAGTTTTCTTTTTTAATGCAGAATAGACATAAATTCTTAAGGAGATCATCAGTCTTTTAATAAGTATTTTCTGCTTATTCAATAATTTAGGGAGTTCTAGCTACATAAATTAGAAACGATCTTAGCCTGTTCATCATACTATGTTGTCCTGTTTCTGTCTCTCTTTTATAAGATTGCTGAAAGGCAGATTTTCATATAGTTTGGGGTTGCTTATATGGCTAGAACAATAGCAGAAGGAAATGCCGTGCAAGCCGTATTTTTAAAGATGCATGAAGTAATTTCTTCTTCTTCTTTTTTTTCTATGACTAAAAAATATATTTCATGTTGTCACCTAGAGACATACAGTTATAAATATTTTCCCAAAATTTTGCTTCACATGATACTCTAGTTCAGAAGAATCCAGAAGCCAGGACAAGTGTCATGGGTATTGTTGTAGAACAAACATTTGGAATAGTTTTCTTTTCTCATTAATTCCAAGAAAGGAATAAAAGTAGTTATGAATCTCCAAACCATTTCTACTCCTGAGAAAGATGCTGATCTGTTTTCAAAGGGCATGGATGTTTTTTCTGGGAGGAAATGTTTTATGTTGGCACTGGCTGCTTTCTGTTCTAAGCTAAGCAAAGCCAAGATGCAGAGGGAATGACATGGGAAAATGAGGAAGACATTGCTGACCTCTCTTAGAACACAGACCTAAGCTGCTCTTATAATGTGAGTGCTTATTGTTTTATAAAATGACATAACACATTATTATTTTAAACTCTTCTAATTTGGGTCATCTTATACTTAAGGAACAACCTACAGCATCCCTTCCCCCTTGATTAAAACCTCTTGATTCTTCTAACCCCCTTTTTGACCCTTGGGTGGAACTTCCATTTCATTTAAATGTTTTTATTTAATGATTTTCTTCTTAAATTTTAATGATATCATTTTATTCCCCTTTCTTTTTGCAGCAAGTACAGAAGATGAGAGGCACTAAAAACATCAAGATGATAAACAGAAGAAGCTATCTGGAGTTGCTCTAACCTTCCACTACAATATTATCAGCAGTGTTAACTCTGTGAAGAGACTCACAAAAATCAAGGAATAGAAAAATAATTTTATTATTTTTTATATTACTTGCTATTGTGTTAATACATATCACATTAAATACATATTACTTTCTTACAATAGGTCCATAGCATCAAAGAACTTGTTAAAAGTTTTAAAAATATAGAAAAAATATTTTAATAATTACAGTCCAAACTCAATAATATCTAAGAATAGAACTCTTTAAATATTTCTTAAAATTGAGCTAAATTTCTACCTTAGGCCATTTTTTTTTGCTTTTTATCAGAGAATTTTCTAGTATGTTACAAGTACTTTCATTTCTGATATCATTTTGGAGTCAAGCCTTGTCAAATAGGATAGTTTTTTCTTAACCTTTTTCTGTGGTAAAGACTTTGTTTCTGTAGCTGTTACTTCATTGTGATGGCAACAATCATTTTGTAATGGCATTCTCCAAATAATTTCTATTTCACCGTGTGCATTACTTCCACAGAAATATAATGATATGTTTTTCAAAGTAGTGCTGGTTGCTGGTCCAGGAGCCTCTTGTATTGTTATTGATGATCAGTTGCTCTTTCTTAACTTGGTGTTTAGCCTCACTGGAGGTACTGGCTTACAGTAAATATTTTCTAGCCTTAGAAATGGTTCAAGGCAACCATGTTTTTAGCAGCTTTATTCGTAATAGCCAGAACCTGGAAACAACCCAGATGTCCCTCAGTTGAGGAATTGATACAGAAATCGTGATACTTTTACACAATGGAATACTACTCAGCAATTAAAAACGCGGAAATCATAAATTTTGCAGGCAAATGGTGGGACCTAGAAATGATCATCCTGAGTGAGGTATCCCAAAAGCAGAAAGACACACATGGTATATACTCACTTATATAGTCATATAAGATAGAATAAACATAATGAAATCTATACACCCAAAGAAGATAAACAAGAAAGAGGACCCGGGTAAGATGATCAATCCTCACTTAGAAAGACAAAAGGGATGTGCATTGAACATAGGAGAAAACAAGTAACAGGACAGGAGCCTACCGCAGAGGGCCTCTGAAAGACTCTACCTAGCAGTGTATCAAAGCAGATACTAAGACTCATAACCAAACCTTTAGCAGAGTACAGGGAATCATAAAAACAAGGGGGAGTTAATATGACCTGGAAAGGACAGGACCTCCACAAGTACCAAATATATCTGGGCACAAGCATCTTTTATGAGACTGTTTCTCCAAACAAGGACCATGTATGGATGTAAACTAGAACCTCTGCTCAGATGTAGCCCTTTGGAGCTCAGTATCCAAGTGGATACCCTAATAAGGGGAACAGGGACTGTTTTTGACATGAACTCAATGGCGAGCTCTTTGACCCCCCCCCCCCAAGGGAGGAGCAGCCCTGCTAGGCCACAGAGGAGGACTTTGCAGCCAGTCCTGAAGACACCTGATAAACCAGTATCAGATGGAAGGGGAGGAGGTCCTCCCCAATCAGTGGACTTGGAAAGGGGCAGGGAGGAGATGAGGTAAGGAGGGTGGGATTGGGAGGGAAAGAGGGAGCAGATACAAAGTGAACAAACTGTAACTAATATTAAAAAATAAAAAAAATTTGGAGAAAAAAATGAAAATAAATAAACATTAAAAAAAAAGTAATGGTTCATGGGAAAATGGAGAACTTTCTATGAGAAAGGTATTTGAGGTTGCCTGAGAAGTCTTCCTGCTTAGAAAAATTCATGTAATGTTCTTAGTCCAGAGTAGAACAAAATCAAAAGGTGATAGTGTCTTTTACAATGAAATTTGTATTTCTGCATGAGGAATCTTCTGCAGAATTTCTGGATAATGTCACTATGCTTGAATATCCTCGTCAAATTCTATCAGTTATTAATTCTGTTAAGATAACAATGATGCTTGGTTTTTATTGAAAAGTATGCTTGTTATTACTAATATAATCATCTCTTTGTATTGTCTTCCAGAAATATGTGTTTATTGTTTCCCAAAATGGAACTTTGCAACACAATCCTAAACAGTCCTGGGGAAGTGTTTGCTCACTCTTCTACCAGATCAATGCTTTCCTCTGCTTTTAGTTATTTCTGAGCCTTTATGGAAAGAGATGATAGAGCTACATTTGAACTGCATCGATACCAATCATTTCTGAGATATATATATGCAAATATATATTTATATAATATATTATAATATATATGTAATATATTCATATAATATATAAATATATAGTATATATAATATTTATATAATATATTCATATATATTATACATATATTTGGCAAATATTTCTTCTTCAAAGAAGATGGGGCTTGCTACAGAGCCTGGGCCTTACTCTTGGCAAGCTCCTAGGATGCTGACTGTCTGAGCACATTTCTGTTAGGGTGAGTCCTGCTCAATCTAGATGTTCATCTTTCTATAAAGAATACACAGACAGGTTTTCCTCGATCATCATCTCTGAAGCAACAAAGGAAATCCTCTTCCTCCACTTCAGACCCGTACTCAACACTCAGGGACAACAGTGTACAGGGGGAGAGGAGACTTTAGACATAGAATACGAGGAGGCATGTGTGAAAGACTACCTTCTGGATATCACATGCATGAAGTCAAACCGTTGACTGAAGACCTCAATAAGATCAAGAGAGTTAAAACTCCCAGCATGGAAGCAGGAGGACTGAGGGGCAGCTGATGGCTGCTAGGGAGGCAGGGTACCTTTTCTTT
This sequence comes from Psammomys obesus, assembly GCF_907164565.1. Taxonomy (NCBI): domain Eukaryota; kingdom Metazoa; phylum Chordata; class Mammalia; order Rodentia; family Muridae; genus Psammomys; species Psammomys obesus. The sequence continues at coordinate 3,913,776 of NW_026585895.1, read as the reverse complement.
GGGTAGAGATGACGATTGTAAGGTTGCTGGTGTTCTCGTGGATGACTGTGTGCACATGGTAAATGAGCAGCTCCAACTGGACTTAATGCATTATTGAACAAACAAGCAAACAACAACAACAGAACCACAAGAAATCAGAAGGAAGGTGGTACAAACGCTGAGGAGGATGGGGAAAGCTGGAGTCAGAGATCTCTTAAGGAATGAATATGATCAAGATGCATATGTCTGTTTTTTCCTTTGTGGGGGGAAGATTTATTTTATTTTTAATTATGTGCATCTGTATGTGGTTATGTGTGTACAAGTGAAGGCGGGTCCTGTGCAGGCCGGAAGAGAGCTTCAAATTTCATAGAGCTGGAATTGTAAGTAAAAAAGTCGAGTCATCTGGAACAGTGGTAACTGCCAACTGCTGAGCCACCTATCCAACCCACATGTATAAAATTTTCCAAAAACTTAATAAAATAGATAGATAAATAAATAAAGCATACCTACAGAGAAAGAGACACAGGGAGAGAGACAATAGAAGGTAGGGGATTTTCTAGAAATCTGTTAACATTCTATTTGCCTCCACATGTTCCCCTTTGCTAGATTTTCGAACCTCATCTAAGACACATGTTCATCTGCCTCAGCATTTCCAGTACTTACTGTATTGCTATCAGGTTAAGTATTATCCTGAATTCAAGTCAATGTGTTGATATCAAGACATCAAGCTAAAAGAAATCTATCTTTTAATTTTAAATAAACCTTTCAACACTGGAAAGATTTTATTTTCTCTATCAGAAAGTCCTTCACTCTTTTTCTATGCCAACAAATATACACTTCAATGTCTTTTCACCTCAGTGAGCAATAGATTGCCACAACAAAGCTGACAAACAAGCCGCTACAGATGCACGTCAGCATACAGCACTGATTGCTTAAACATCTGGACTCTGCTGGGGACTGACACGCTGCTTCAGCTGACAGAGTGTGAGTTCAATCAAGACTACCAAGACTGACCTACTGTTGTCCAATCTAAGCTGATTTTGGTCAGGGTGACTAGAATGTTCACTCTCTAATTCATTAGATTTTAGGATAAGCCAGGACCTGTTCTGCCTTTTTGCTAGCACATATACAGATATGTGGCAAGTATTCAAGAGGAAAGCACAAGTACATAGGCCTTTTCAAGTCCAGGCTTATAACCATCTTTAGTATTTTTATAATATCCAACTAAGTTCATGTAGGTGGATCCGTATGGCAGGACAATAAAGTATTAGACAGAATGAAACAGTAGTGGATGTGAGCAGTGAAGAAAGTTTGAAGGAAGCCAATTTTAATTTCTTCATATTAATGCCAAAGTCCATTTAAAATTTAAAGAAAATTTATGAACTGTAGAGGAATTGTAATCCAGCAACATGGCTGCTCTGGCAGACAATCACATCCGAGGACCAAACAAACAAAAACAAATAACAACAACCTGGTTTCTATAAAAAATGAGCAAGTGTTTATTGTTTATATTGATGGTAAGAATTAAAAACTGGTTGTTGACTATTTGAATAAGCTAGGTAAAATGTTACACACCTATCTTAGCTGATCTAAATTATAACTTGTTACAATTGTTCACAAAGGCATCATGAGTAGATGAAATCTACTTAATACTACCAGTGGATCAGTGAGTAAGAGTCAGAAAACTTGATTTGGGATGTGGAGGTGACAGGAGCTCCACAAGAGGACCAACAGAGCCAACTAACCAAGGCCCAGAGGGGCTTGCTGAGACTGAAGCACCAACCCAGGACCATGAGGGGACCTAGGCCCCCTACAAAGATGTATCAGATGGGCAGCTTAGGCTTCAAGTAGGTCCTCTAGTAAGAGAAGTGGGAACTGCACTGTACGTGAACTCACTTGCCAGCTTTTAGATCACTTTCCCCTGGCAGGACTGCATTGCCAGGCCACAGGGGAAGAGGACATGCTCAGTCCTGATGCAACTTGATGAGGTTTGGAGGATGGGAAAGGGAGCTTCCCTTTTCCTCAGAAAAGAGGAGGTGGGAGGGAAAAGAAGGACTTGGAGGGGAGGAGGGACAGGGTACAACAAGGATGTAAAGTGAATAAGAAATAAAAATTAAATACAATAAAGAAAACCAAACCAAAACAACAACAACAACTTAATTTGGCCTAAAAATCTGTATCCTAATCATTAATGTGCCAGCCATTATGTTATGTATCTTCAGAGTTGCTCCAATCAACTCCTGGCTTTGCAGTTTCCTTGTTAGGAAATGTACAGATCTTTTGAGATCATGATATAAAGATATATAGTCATGGAAATCTACTCCCTTGCTAAGTTGCCCAACACAGTAGTAGAAAGACACTAGCAGCAGGCAGTGAATGAACTTTCACTTTAGGCCATACAAGAGAGAGAACATTTTATTTAGTACAATGCAAGGGAGTCGGCTGTGCAGTAAAAACAGTACCTCATACAGTGGGCAGCAAGGAGTTGTACAGAGGACTGATGCCCATTGTATGGAAGGACATGCTCCTTCGGGAGTGAGATGGTCAGTGTTGTCAGCCTGGTCGAATGTAGACTCAATAGAAGATGGGCCTCTGAGCACTCCTGCGAACGAGTGTCTTGATTGCATCAATTGACTTAAGAACTATCCATTTTTGTACCAGAAAAAAAAAATTCTTGAGCAACAAAAGCATTTGGATTTGCTTTTTCAAGTAATAAATAATCTAAAACTTCCTAAGACACGTAATTGTTTCCTCTCTGTGTCAGAAGGGAGATTTCAAAGTTGCCGTATGTCATTTCATTTCCAGCATGGGATACAGCACAATGCTCCATAATAGAACTGAAGTCCTTGGTACCTACATGGGATAGATATGCAGACATGGAAACACCAGGAAATGTGAACAAAGGCAATCTTTTATTTCCCAAATTGGTTCTACATTTGATCATGTGGTTTTTACCAAATTAAGTATCATTCAAGACCATCCATCCACCCCAGACTTTTCTACTCATGTCTGTCTTTTATAACCCTGGCACATACTGTCTCTTGCTCAGCCATGTTCTTTGCCACTCATGAGCCTGAGCGCATCTCTGTGAGGAGAGAATGTCTCTGCCTCTTAACACATATTGTATTTAAACCTATAGGTCAAAAATTTGACTTTTCATGGCTAGCAGTTGTCACACTATGTTCCAAACAATATGAAAAAAGCTTTCAAAATACTGTGGAACAATAAAGGATGTTTAAAGCTTCTCCTGATTATGACTTATTTTTAAGAATCAAGGTGTTTATAGGGATCTATTAGTTAATAAATAAGGCAAATGTATCTTATGAAACTATATATATTTTTTAAGTTTTTAGTTCAAAGCGTAGAAACAACACTGACCATCACTTAATTGTATTATGTTCTGAAACATTTCAGCATATCAGCATTTCTGAATCTAAAAGAACAATTTATTGTTTAACGGTCACTTCATGCATACTTGGAAGTATGAATCACCTCCAATATTTTGTTAGCACTACAGTAAATTAAAATTTCAATCTAAAGATAATAAATATCTCTTCAGTCAGTGGGAAAAACCAGCCAAAATTGAAATTAAAAAGCTGGATTTCACAAAGTGCGAAGGTTAGAACACAATATCAAATCTCTGATAGCTACAATTTTTCTTTTTCTTTCTCTCTTCTTTTTCTTATTTCTCTCTCTTTCTTCCTTCATTCTCTCTCTCTTTCTTTCTTTGCTTTTTTCTTTCTTAACATATATGCCAGGATACACAAGTGCAGGTCAGAGAATAAATTCTGAAAGTTTTTTTTTCTTTTATATTTACATGGGCTCCAAAGATTTTTATCTCTTTCAAAATAATATTTATTCTTTATTTTTTGTTAAAATTAAAATAAAATATAGCAACTGATTAATTTCCAAAGAAATCATAGTTAATAAAAGTGAAAACAATGTGAGTGATCTCTTTAGGGCACTGACTTTCCTTGGGACACACAGTTCTTTGCACACTCAAGCTTCTTTGCACACTCAAGCTTAGTTCCAAACCTTGACAATACGGTGATTGTCCATGAACACTGTGCTTGACGGAGAGCAGATCTAAGAAAAATGTCAATAGGTATCAAGTAAACAAATATTGATTGTCTATAAAAGTGACTAGAAATTAATGTTTTTAAATGGTGAATTTTTTCTGCTGTATTATTTTTGTCATTTCCTTTTTTGAGCTTCCACCACAGTCACAAATTTGTACCAGAAAATTTTGTCCTGAAAATAATAATAGGCATTTTTTTTTTTGTATGTGTTATCCAGTCACAAGAAAGAATAGCTGTAAAATGGGAAGGGTCTCCAAGAAATCATCAAGGCTTGACGTGTCCAAAGTGAAGCCTCCCCATGAACATCACACTGTCTTGAGCACTTAGGGCTGAAGCAAGACCTGTCGAAACAGAAGCTGTGCTTCAGCCAGGCCAGACTTACGGTAATTTTTGTAGGTTATGCGAAGTTTTCTAAGAGTGACATTGAAGTATTAAAAGCAAATAAGATACTATATAATTAGTCCCAGTGGTTGCTTGGGCTGCTTGATTGACAGTTCTGAAATGAGCTGGAGTCAGGGAAAGGTGTGACAGCTGTCAATCAAAGGTTCAAAACAGAATGACTTCCAACAGTTTAGCTTATATGAAAAAAACAACAACTAAACATTAAAGGTGCTTACAATGCAATCTTACTCTGTCATTGACATTGTTCATAGAGCTTAAATGTTGGACAAATATTTTTAAGAGAAGCTCGGTCTTTTTATCTGGCTTCCGGAAGACTCTGTTAACATGTTCATGGCTGAAAGACTTGACTATTTAAACCATTTTGAAATCCATATATATCTTAAGATCATTTCCTTACTATTTGCATGAAGGATTGTTAGGACTTCCACTTCCAGGGAATTGCTCAGACTGAAGGATTCATTTTACTATTTCACACGAAGCCAGCAAACAGTGAGGGAAATAAAACACTGGCGGCCTGAGCTTAGCTGGAAGAAGGCTTGACAAACTTGTAGGAAGCATTGGATTCAATCCCCACAACGATATGAATTAGCTATCGTGTCACAGGCCTGAAATCTCAGCAGTCATGAAGTAGAAACAGGAGGATCAGTCGTCTGAGGTCATCTGTGACTTAACCGTGAGTTCCAGCCTTGCTTGGGATACATAAGCCCCCGTCTCAAGAGACAGAAACAACAAACGGAGAAGCAAAAGCAATCGACTATACATGACACAAAGGAATAGAGATCTTGAAGAAAACGAGATATCAGAGCAGCCTGGAATTGACTCAGGTTATAACTGTATTTTCTATTCTTTGTGGTGGTGAAGTGAGTCAGACATAAGTGAAAACTATCAGAATTCTTGAACTGAGAGTGGGAAACTGAGTTTGGGAAGAAGGTAAGTAGAGTGCATAGGGCATAAAGAACCGTGGAGAGGAAAAAGCAGTTTTTGGATATGTCACTGACTTCCCACAAGTCCTTGACTCAGTACTGATTAATTCGTCAGGAATCTACTTGACCTTCGGAAGAGCACCTAAAAGAGATTGGAAGCAGCAAAACTCAGCACCCCCACAGATACAGGAGTACATTCCTACCAATCATTCAAGAAAAAAAAATTCTCTTAAATTTTTACATAAAGTACCCAAAATTATCATCTCAGTACTTAGGAATAATTAGCTCTGCGTGAGCACGGCCTCCCTCCTACCTAAGAAACCAGAGACATAGCACTCAAGAACAAGCTTTGACAATTAAGTTTCTTTTGCTTCATATTAACATTCAAGCGTGTATTTTGGAAACCCAAGTTTCTTCTCCACACCAAGCTGAAATCCTAGTATATAATATTTTGAACAGAATTTCAAAGGCATGCTGTTATTGTGAAAATTCTTGAAACTGAAGATTATCATGAAAAGGGAAATGAGGTGGACCCCAAAAGACATTTATCACATGTTTTGTTTCACGTGACATCTAAAAGCAGAAACTCGAGAGTAGAAGGCAGCTATTAGGGGAAAGAGAGGAGACCCATGGAAAGAGCAAAACTGGATTTTGAGGGAAATGACTATGACCAAAGCATTTACATGCATACAGTGTGTCCCCTTAAAACCCTCTAATTAACCTATGACATGACGTTGAACATTGAAAAAGAACATATGGACAGGAGAACCTCTATGACAGGTGTGTGCCTGGAACTGAGACACTGAACATTTTATACTTCATCACTTAAAAGAAGCTCATTCTGAGATAAGGCATAAAAGGCTGCAAATGTGTTGGAGAGGGTACACAGTGACCAAGGACAGGCCTATTCCGTACTTTACAGGCAAACACTGAGACCATAACCAGCCTTTAGAAGTTGAGACATTTTAAACACGTGTTGTATTTTTCATTTGGAAAAAGTTGCATATTGTAAAAAGAAGTATACTTACATCATGCCTGTAAAACTCAATAACATTTTATAATAAATTCACAAGTGACATTTGCATATACATATTGAGATACTGAGTATTATTTAAATTCTAGAGGATATTTCATGTCCACAACTCAGCTGCTTTTTGTAACTATTATTGGAGTTTCCAATACTAAGAATAATGTTCCTTGTTTTTTTACCTTTTCGGAGTCACACTCTGTATGACATTCTTTGTGTTGAGCTTCTTTCAATTAATGGAAAAATAACTGTTTTTTGACAGGATTGTGACTGCTTGAAGGAATCATTTGAAAGACAGAAATCAAAGTCGATCAAAAAAATATAACAATTATAGCTATGTGAGTTCACTCCATCTCAAGATCTTCTCGTACTGAGGACATCCGCAGCTCCAAACGTTAGGGTGTGTTTTGGACTTTGTGTGTGAAGCTACATAGTCCATGGTTATCCAGCAGTTATTTGCTTAATGAGCTCAGTGGTTCCTGGTGTGGCAGAGGGAACCCACCAGGGAAGGAGGTGACATTCCATGGAGATGCTCTAAGGTCATCAAAAAGCACACGTGTGGAGGATCAGAACTGACAAACGGAGCGAGTGCCCCAAAGTTCCAGAAGGTGAGAAGTCTCTGAGATAAAAAGATTACAGAAATGTGTTTTCGCTGTTAAAGACGCTGATACACACCGCTTCATTTTATCTGAACTTATCCATGCAAGGGAGTCAGTTTTAAATTTAAGTAACCGCCTTTGGGGAACCCTGAGTTTTAGATCTGCCTGCCTTAGGGCCTTCAACGCAAAGAAAGGCTGACCACGAACGTGTCTAACTCCCTTTGCTCGTTCATATTTAACGCCCTGCTTTTGAACCGCCTGCTTCACAAGGATGTTTCCCCTGATTGGTCTTGGCAGGCACATTGCTGTCACGTCACGAAGCACGCTGCTTCAGAGAGCTGATTACCTTTGAACACTTGGGTAAATATGAAAAACACCAGCAGATCAATGATCTTAAAATATTTAATATCTTGAATTAAATTCAACGTACAAATTCAGGCAAAAATTAAAAAAAAGGCAATGTTTATGTTAGTCATAAAAATCCCCGGAGCCCTCGGGGTCAGAGGCTGCGGCGGTGCTGAGGTGCGGAGGCCTTTTCAGGGTTTCTCACCTGATGGAGGACTTTCTCCTGGGATGCCGGTGGCTGGTTTCGGCTCAGTGGATCTCTCTGCTCATCATAGCAGGCAGAGATGGAGGCAGGTTCTGAAGTGGGTGTACCCTGGGCACAGAGAACAGTCTAACCAGCTCCCAAGTGACCCTGAAGACTTTCCCCCTGAGCAGGGTAGCCTCCACGGAATCACCCTGGGTGGGTCTCTGGTCAAAGAGACCATCAGTGCTTCCAAGGCCCTCAGGCAGTTGCTCCCCGCACAGCTGTGCAGATGTGGGAGAGCAGAGTTGGGAAAACCTTCCTGTGGAAGAGGCTGGCTGGGAGACGCCGCCTCACTGAGCAGGATCAGCAGCTGACCCTTCAGCTAAGATGACGGCCTGTGGGAGGAACGAACTGTGTGGAACCCTGGCCAATGGCATCGATAATGAACAACAGTTGTCTCCGGGGTGAGTGGGCCCCGGGGGGGAGAAAAGAGTCACCGCGTGGAGACAAGACAACAGAAGCTGCGGGAGGAGCAGGCTTTGCTGCAAGAGTCCTTTGCGGAGGGGAAGAGGCTCTGTGAGGACGGAGTAGGAGAAGAGCTGTGTCCTCTGGGCAAAGCAGCAGCAGAAACAGCAACGTCTGAGAAAAGGCTGCAGTACCCGCTGAGGCAGAACGAGCTGGTCACTCAGCAAGCTGCAGCGCCACTTGACTCTGTCCAGTAGGAGGCCAGAGCAACCCTAGGCGCCAGGCCCCTTGAGAACCGAGGAGGCTCCCCGAAGGCCTCCCCGAAGGCCTCCAAGATCAAGGCGTCCTCAGAAAAAGGCACCTTCTTGTAACTGTCAACTCATCAACGTATCTGCTGGCGGTCCAGCCTCTGCCTGATCCTCACGTCTGTTGTGTCTCGATCCCTGCAGGAAAGAATGCATCAGAAGGGACCCACCATGGTCCCAGCAGCCTGACCTCCACCAGCAAGCGGCCCCGGGAAGGGTCGCGACAACACGGATGAGGATTCATTGGTGAGCAGGAATTACTCTGTGATTTTATTACCGATGGCAGGCTGACCGAATCCTCCACCTTCCGTAAACCGTGAGAAGCCTGACAAGGAAGACTGTCTTAGTGTCGTACTGCTCTCCAGACAGACTGCACCCCAAGGCACAAGATTCTCTCTCCAGCGCAGTGCTGAAGCTAACTCCATGTCCAGCAACACAGCAAGAGAATGTTGCTTAGCTTATTTTTTTTCCGGTTTTTATTGTTATTGTTTGTTTATTTTTCTTTGGATTTTTGGTTTTCTTCATATTGGTTTAAGGTGTTATTTTTTTTTTTATTTCTTATTTTCTCGTCATTGTTTTAACAAGGCTATACACTGCAAATTTTAAGCACCTATTGATTAAATGAATGTATTTTTATAAATTAAAAAAGAATTTCTGAACTCATAAAAAAAAAATCAATGGAGTGATTTACCCAAAAGGCATATTGATAAAATAGGTGAATATTGTAGCTGTCAAGGGCATGATAATTAGCGCCTTGTTTAATACCTTCACACTAAATATTTACTTGCAAGAAAATACTGGGGCAGTGTAGAAAACATTATTTTAGATACAAACAGTAGTTATTTAATAATTATCTCTTAGTACTAAAGACAAATAAAACCATAGCAATAACGGTCATGGTCATCATAGGAGAGTTTTTCTTTGAACCCTGAAGCCGATGAGCTGTGGAAGAACACCAGGAGACATGTCTGCTGTGAAATTGTTCTCATTCTGTGGCATGAGAACTGACTTTTGGTGCTGACTCAGAGCCCAGAAGTTAAGGGCTTTATTCTTGTCAACGCAGAACCTATTTTGTGATGGTCTGAACTCTTTGTACAGTTATGTTTCCTCCATAACAATGGAAATACTATATTTTATTTTTCATCTATTCTTTACCATGTATAAATATAAGCTTGGTTATGTGTTAATAATAAATACTAGACACATATTCAAATAAAAGAATAATTACTAACACACAAAGGTCAGACTATACAATAAAGAAGAGGGGAAAAATGCCAATCATTCATTCAACTTTCCTTTTGGTCCCAATGATAATGAATTAAATAAATTTCATTGAAGGTAATATGAATAAGTAATTGATGTTTATTTAACTATTATATTCAAGTTATTCTGTTGCATTATCTATGGATTCCCAAGCACACTTTTAATTTACGAATGTTTATTCATGTAAAAGAGGTTTATTTAATATTCCAAGATCATATTAGTAATGAAGGAACTGTTTTAATTCCCTAACCGAAGGAGCCACACTCTCAAATTACCGCTTGCTCATTTGCCTGCTCTGCTCTAAATGGAGCACAACGGTTCTACCCAGCAACCTCTATCCACACAGTTTTGAGCAATCTATGGGATTCAGATGTCACTGACTTCCACTTGAATTTCTCTTCTGGCTTTCCTCCTCTCTTTCGCTCTCTCTTCATGAATTTCTGTGTGATATAGTGTCCTACATTCTACTTTCCATCTTACTCTCTCCTTTTGCCTGCCTTCCTTTACAGCTCTATTCCCACAATTTCAGTTACAAGCTATCTTCCCAATTGTATGTACAGAGATCCTGCATTATCTGAGATAAAGTTTTAATATTTATTGAAGCCACTTGTACATTTCCCAAAAAATGTGATGAAAGTTTCTTGGATTCTGTTCCTCTTAATAGATATGGAGATTCTTTCTGTTTCTCTCTATATATATGTAAAAAGATACATCACATATAAACATCCATGTATATCTGTGGACGCTTTTGTTTTCTATCATTTCCAATGTGCTTAACCAATCAACCACACTATACTATTTTTACCTCTTACACACTATACTTTCTTATTTTTGACTATATTAAAGAGCAGTCACAAAATGAAAGTGTGAGAGTATGAAGTCTTCAGATTGACTTGTAAGAGTTTTATCCATTTGATTCTGTCCTGGCATTCCAAATTATTCTTGCTGAATGTTTTCTGAAATGTACTCTCTTACTAAAATATATGCCTTAATGGCCGAGTCTTTACATTTTCTATCTAATGTTTTCACTTCCTGGATCTCTCCTGTCTTATCTGTGGCTGTGAGGTTGTTTCTTTTGTTAAAAGTGAAGGCTAATTGAGAACTTCTTATATCAGCCATTCTACTAAGTAAGCTCCACCTCAATATTTTCACTTGATTTAAAAAAAATAGCATCAGAAAGATTGGAAGGGAAGGAACAATGGATAAAATACTCACTGATCAAGCCTGAGCTCAGAGACCTAATGCCCATGTAGTGAGTGTGGGTGTGTATATCTCAAATCCCACACAGGATTTGAAAGGTGGGCACAAGTGAATGCCAGACATCTGACATCTGTATGAGCTCTGCATTTCAGCACAGGTGCAAACACCCATGCACACAAATATATAACACATCCACACCCATGCACGAAGGAGAGAGACAGACAGACACACAGACAGACACAGGAGAGAGAATCAATGAGAATAACCTGTAGAAAAATGGCTTTCTCTTCTTGTTTTACAGAAAAGTAAATTTACATCAGATGTTGGTAAGCACTGAGTCCATGTGTATGCGCGCAGCCGGAAGGTGGAGTTTGGCCCTGTGCTTTAGTGCTCTTACTGTTCTAGATCCTTCTGCCATGGCTTCTGGCTGTGGCAACAGCACCCTGCAGTGTCCTAGGAGATGTCAAATCTTTTTACACAGCCAGGGCTTCTGAGAAGATACCAGACTAAATAGGTTAAGTGTGTAAGGGGCGCGTTGCTTTCCGCTGGCTAGAGTGGCAGGACTCTCCCCAGTCCTTCAGGGGGACGGCTTTGCCTCGACTCGGACTCGGGAGCTGGCGGCAGAAGCCAGGGTGTGGATTTCCTCTTTCTGTGCTGTTGTGCCCGTTTCCTGAGTCTTTAAACATCTGACGTTCCTCTCAGTGATTTCCAGTGTTTCCTTGCACTCTCTCATTTCAAAGCCTATGCACTGTTTTTATTTCTCTTTGAGGAGGAACATGTCGGCTCTGGTTCCTCTGTTCATCCATTCAAACACCCTTTTGTTACTCCCTCTCACTAGTTTTAACAGGAGTTGGGAGAGGGAAAACATGATCAAAATATATTGTACTTATGCTTGCAGACAGGAGACTGGTATAATCGTCTTCTGAGAGGCTTCACCTAGCAGCTGACAGAAACGGATGCAGGGACCCACAGCTGAGCTCAGGGACTTTTGTAGAAGAGTGGGAAGAGGGATTGAGGGAGCCAGAGGGATCAAGAACACCTACAAAGTAAACTAACCTGGGCCCATGGAGGCTCGCAGAGACTGAACCATCAACCAAAAAGCATGTGCCGGCTGGATCTAGGCCCCCTAACATATGTAGCAGTTGTGCAGCCTGGTCATCATGTGGGTCCCTATCAATGGGAGCAGGGGCTGTCTCTGACTCTGTTGCCTGCCTTTGGATCCCTTTCCCCTAGCTGGGCTGCCTTGGCTGGCTTCACTGGGTAAGAATGTGCTTAGTCCTGCTGAGACTTGAGGTGCCTGGGTGGGTTAGCACCCCTTGGGGGCCTCCCCTTCTCTGAGAAGAAGGAGAGGGGATAGGGACTGTGAGAGGAAAAGGGAAGGGGCTGGGATCAGGCTGTGAAGTGACTACATACATAAATAAATGGGGGAAAATCAGAGTAAGAGCAAATACAAACAAAACAAAACTATTTATACTACAAGACTGTTGTGGAATTTTTCCTAAAGCATGAGGATAATAATTTTCTTTATAATAACTTCAGGCTTATGAAAACTAATGGAGGAAGTCCAGAGGCTTAGGACAAAGTTGTTTTAAAATATATATAAACAGATGGACAACCAGTTATATCCCCATAGTTTTCATCAAGTGAGAAATTATCTATTATTGGGGATTATCCATGACCTAGAAACATCGTTCTAGCATCGTTCAGACACTCTTCTCGGAACTTTAGACATGCTGCACTCTAAAAACCTGGAAAACGAAACATATCGGGGTCTTCCCCACCCCAGCTGTGTGGACAGACGGTAACTCTGTCGCAGGTGTAAGGTCAATATTGAAGTTGTCATGTGGTTTACTGAGGTTTTCACTGTATGTTTACCACAGAGGTTTATCTTGCCTATTATGGCGCTTAGGTACTCAAAACAACATAAGCACTCCCAAAATCTTAGTAGGCATTCTTCTACAAAACCTTCTTCTATGATTTTAAGGGTTCTGAAACACTTTCTCTTGGGAAGACTAGAGTAGACCTTGGCACATATTCATATGTCACATGGAAGAGTAACACCAAGGAATTATATGTCATTTTTCTTATTTGACATTTCAAACCCTTATAAACACGTGTCCATTGACTGCTGGTGTCTGCTCTAACTCGTCTGGAAGCAGGAAGAACCACTGCACTGATAGACTGCAGGCTTACTACTATGGAGAATCCCCTGACATAGGGAAAGAAATAGCGTTAAGCCCAATTGACTTGACGGGTCTCAGTTTTTACAAAGATGTCTTTGTCCTCCTTCCCTCTGTGCACGGCTGGAACTGACTGTGCTTGTGCTCAGCCTGTTTCACCAGCTCCCAGCTGAGCAGGCTTGAGGGACAGACACTGAGTGGGCATTCATCAACGGCTGCCCAGCGCTGCTCAGTTATACCAAAAAAATAAAAAAATAAAAAAAAATAACCGATCAAAACTCCCTAAGAGTTCTGGGCGTTTTTAGAAATGATATTTTGATAAATTGCTTGCTGATTGTGGGAGAAAGGAGAAGGCAGATGGAGTGATAGATCAGGACAGTTTTCCTACACATGCTTGATAACCATCTCGCCAGCAAACCCAAAACGAGCATCACGCATTATGATGCCGGGCTGACAGTTTGACATCCAGGCCAAGTAACTGAACTCCTAGGTTAGAATCAACGGTTTTTAAGAGAAAGGTTGTGGGTAAATACTTTGAGCTCTCTGTAGTGTGAATGTTGCATATAAAATAAAATACACATTTTTCTATTTTTTTTTAACCAGCAGTCAACTGTATATTATTTGTTTGTTTTCTCTGGTTGAGTTTATATGATTTTTTAATATAATGTGTTTGGTTTTATTTGCTTTCAAGTAGTTGAAGCAGGCATATATTTCAAGCATTTATAAATTTGAGTCCTTAAAGTTGACTATAAGTTACTTTCAGACAAAGACGTTCTGTTGTAAGATCATCTTTCTTCCTCATATTCCCTCTTTCCACATTATCAGAATCCATCATTTTCATTATGTTCTTTCCACTTTTGAAATGGAGAATATTGTTACAGGTGACATCTTTAAAAGCAATATGAAATATCATACTTACTAAACATCAAACCCATGTACTATCCTACCTAGGTAGAGAGGTTATATAACACACAGTATGCGTTATCCCACTTTGTTCTATGTTTTTGTGCTGTGTGGGCCATCTGTACATGTGCACAGGCACGAAAAGCCAGAAGGAACTTTCAAATGTCTTCTTTTATTGCTCTCCACCTTTGTGTTTGAGACATAGTCTCTCCCTGAACATGGAGCTCACAGATTCAGCTAGACCAGCTATGGAGAAAAGCAAGTGTCCTCCGGGCACCACGTCACCGGTACCACAGGCGAGCAGGACTGGCTTTGCATAGGTCCTGATGCTGTCACAGAAAGTGCTTTAATTACGGAACCAACTCTGCAAATCTTCTCTTTGCATTTCGATGTTCTCTCTGCTCTCTCACCACAAAAAACTTCAATGGGAATGATGTTTTTTCATTCCTGTGTTTTTGTATATTGATGTTTTTATTCTAACATTTACTATAATTCTTACCACATAATTTGATTCTGCCTATAGTTTATTAATACTTCTGTACTAAATCTATTGTATAAAACACAACTACAAAATGAATGAATGGATGATGAATGGCTTCAACATTAATGAACTAGAAGGAGGACACATGTATTTGTTCCAATTGCGGTGCTAACAGAGCAGAGCATTGAAAATGGGGACAGAGAGGGGGAGAGGAGAGAGGGTGGGTAGGACTGGGAGGAGATGAGGGAAGGGCCTGCAGCAGGGAATAAAGTGAATAAATTGTAAAAATAAATATTTAAATTAAATTAAATTAAAAAAAGGAAATGAGGACAGATAAAAAATCGCAATGGCTGGCATGACACAGCATCTCTGCAATGCTTTGGTAAAACGGGAAAGACTGAGACAAGGGAAAGACTATTTAAAGACAGCTTCTGAGGAAGTGACTATGTGACCCCATCTCGATGTAATTTAATGTTTAACTGTTGTTTAGGAGCAGCACATTGTGAAACGGGGAGAAAATAGAAGAGCCTTAGAGTGCAAGAAACATTTCCTCAGAGAGAGCTGCTGTTTGCACATTTCAAGAGGAGAACCCTGCCAGGAAAGGCCATTTCATGACCTCAGGTTTTAGAAACCAACTCTGCAATGCAAAGATGGATGAAAGCTCAGACTACTTCCTTACCAAGAGGTAGAGAGGCCTCATAGACACAGAGTTCCTGCTTCTTCTGGAGATGTTATCTGTTTCAGAAACAGTGAGTCATTTTTATGCTGCTTAGGAGTGAGCCAGGCATGGTGGCTCATATCTCTTACCCCAACATTTGGGAAGTTGGGGAGGAAATTGCTATAAACTTGATGGCAGCCTACACTTCAAAAAGAGGAGTTGCTGAAACACAAAATCAAGAAAGATAGAAACAAACAAATACAGAAAATATGAATCAATGATCCGAGGGGATCCCTGGGATTTTGGTATTTCAGACTACTTGGAGAAGCAGAAGGTGGAGCATCTATTGTGGCACTTTATGCTTGAGTGCAGATCAGCTATTCTGCGCTGACTACCTTGCGTAGCTTTCAGCCTCGAGGAGCTGATCTTACTGGAACTGATCTTTCTGTGCTTCTTCTCTGTATGGATGTGCTACAGTGCCCTTTCTGCTGCTCAGAGGAGAAAGGGTTTGTGTGGCTTATACTCCCAGGTCGCAGTTCATCACGCAGGAAACTGGGACACAAACTCAAGCAGGAAGTTGAAACAGTAACTGTAGAGGAATGTTGTTTTCTGGCTCACTCTCAGGTTTCTGCTTAATTTGCTTTTCTACATAAGCCAGGTCTGTCTGCCCCTAGAATGTGTCACCTGCAGTGAGTTGTGCATTTCTGTAACAATTAATTATCAATTGTGAAAGTTGGGCCTTATGAACTGTTTTCTATACTGATGCCATCATACAGTGTCTGTGTTTCCTGAGATTTAGGATGTGCATTCCTCCAACAACCTGCCTTGCACGACACTTTCTATAGTGTCTATTGCCTTCTTTGATTGTCAAGGTGTGCATGAGTATAAAAAAACACTGATGTGACATTCACTACAGCTGATTAGAGTAACAAACTCCTCTTTGACTCCGATGCCTTCATCTCTGACAATATGTTTGAAAATATGGCAATCTAACATGGTAACCTGCACACAAGGAAAACCTCAGCTCCATAAGAGCTCTGTACAGGCCTGAAACTGCATGTCCACTAACCTTATCCATATTTGCTAAGAAATTAAGCGTGGCAAACTAGACCTTTTCATTGAGGTTTGGCGGCAGGCTCTCAAGTAGCTCAGGCTGGTCCAAAGTACAGTAGCTGACTGACTCCACCTCCCAACTGACAGGGTTATACACGTGGACACCAAAACTGGCCACCATTCCAAGTTAGTCCCCCTTTCAGCTTGGAGACTTTTCAAACAAAAGGGTAGAAAAGAACATTACTGTCTGTGGACTCCTAGTGGTGACGCTATTCCTGCAGAATTATCCCCTCTACTAGCGATGATTATTTAGCTCAGATGCATGTGTGCATTCATTAGCGTAGGTAATTAGCGTAGGTATGCACGCAGCACACAGGCGCGCCCACACGGCTGAGAGGGGCCTTCGATCCCCTGGCACCTGAGTTGCAGGCAGCTGTGAGTTACTAGGTTGTTGCTGGGAACCAAACCCAGGAGCTCTGCAAAGGCAGCAAATAGCCTTTCCAGCCCCCAGTGCGTACCTTTTGAGCAGAAAATGGAGCAAGAGAATGGATTGATACGGAAACTTCATCTTGGGTGTAGACATTAAGCAAACACACGTTTTTCAAGGACTTAGATTGGGCACACAGCAACTACTACTGTTTTAAACAGAAAACTGAGAGGCCCTAGATATTGTTAACAAAAGGAATATTTATAATGTAGTGGCTGAAATAAAAAGAAAAGAGGTTTTAAATATAATTTGTACTTATAAGAAAACTTATGAGTAATGGGCTCAGGATAATTTTTTAAAAAATATATGCTTACTGGATTTTTCAAAATTGAAAATAGCATATTTTTCTAATAAGAAAAAGTTACTTTTAAAGTTCCTTTGCCAAACATGTTTGGTCTTGACACAGCACCTCAGTACTTAGACTGTGGATCATGGGAGATTCTCACATTCAAACTGTGAAGCCAAACATCGTTCTAAATGACTGCAGCCTTGAATGTTTCTGTGACCTAGTCTGGCACCTCTAATAATATTCTTGTTATAATTGCACCACAAAATGTGTCAACTTAAAAGCATAAAATTATTAAAAGTACAATTCCAGTAGCAAGCTTTTAGAACACTTACAAAATTAAAAACTCTGACATAGACTTTAAAACAAGTTATCTTTTCTCTTCACAGTGTTCCTGAAGAAAGGTTTCTCTGTTCTCTGTGTGGAATACTTATGAGGTTGAAGCAGTACCTTCGGATAAATTGCTTTCTTTTCAGTCTATTCAACAGTTTTATGATAAATCTATGCATTGCTTGTATTCTTATGTCTTTATCATATAATAAACAAGACCAGCACTGCGATCCCTTCATCACATTCAACTATCTCTTCCCATTAGAACACAAAACATGCGGGCACATTGTAATGCTGGTGGAGATCTAACTGTGCCTACTGTCTCATAGCGTGGTGCATTGAGATCCCCAGACCACTACCAGGCCCCAAGATTCACTAGAGAAACATGTCAGAGCCAATTATGCTTATGACTTTTTATAATGAGAGGAAAATAAAGATCAACACCAACAAGAGAGAAAAGATTTGTGAGGAGAAATAGGAGAAACTGGAAGCAAGCCAACAGCTTGCTCCCAGTGGGGCTACGCGTGTGCATGCTTCCCCTCCTAGCAACACATAAGATGTAATAAGGTGTTTCTGGTCTGGGCTCCCACCACACGCCTTCTTCCCGGGCTCCAAGACAAATGTAAGCGTTTACCTTATAGCTGAGTGTTAGTATAAACCGGCCCTTCTTGGCACACTGACATAAGCATTGAGTAAAGATAAGTTGGACGTAATGGGGAACACTGGAATACTGCTGCAACGAAAAGATCAAAGGTCCCCAGATGAGTAACTGTTACAAAAAGAAATCTGTACATAGAGAATATATATTTATACCATATACTTCTTTTTATATACGAGAAATGAACTCATGAAAACATGCCTTGACATTGGAAGCAGAATGGATAAACTATTGTGAGATGATGCACAGATAGAAAGAAATATGATAACTCTCCAGAGAATAGAAAATTCCTCCTCAGCTTCCTGAGTTACGTAACAAGTGGGAGGTAAACAAATCACCGAGCCAGACCCTTCCTTACTTCCCTCTCTTCTATTCAAGCGGTGATATTTGAAACTACTGTGCACTAAATAATACGAGGCTTCCAAATTTTCATTTCTCTGTCCATTTACTTGGGAATTTTGTTGAACCACTTTGAAAAGGTTTAGAACAATTTTAATGTTTTCCATCAACCATTGAAAGTTGATTTTGTTGTGACAAGAATTAATATTAATTTATATAATAAAATATAACACCTCACTCTTTTAAGTACCCAGTTGTATAGCTTGAGGTGCTTCATAGACATTCAGAACATTTACACATGACAAGTTAAACTCCATCTACCAAATTACAACTTCTCATCTCTTCCTACTCCTAGCTTCTGATAATAACACTACAGTCTTTTCTACATTTAGATAGTAGTTGTCTTAGCTAAGGTTTCTAGTGCTGTGATGAAACACCATGACTAAAAGCAAGTTGGAGAGAAATTGGTTTATTTGGCTTACACTTCAGTGTAAGTTAACTTCCACGTGACTTACCCTTTCATTGTTCATCATCGAAGGAAGTCAGGGCAGGACGTCAAACAGGGCAGGAAACTTGTGGCAGAAGATGACACAGCGACCACAGAGGAATGGAGGAATGCTGCTTACTGGCTTGTACCTCATGGTTTGCTCAGTTTGCTTGCTTGCTTTCTTCTTTCTTTCTTTCTTTCTTTCTTTCTTTCTTTCTTTCTTTCTTTCTTTCTTCTTTCTTTCTTTCTTCTTTCTTTCTTTTACTCTTTTTTTAAAAAAATATTTTATTTTTGTTAATTATAGTTTATTCACTTTGTATCCCAGCTGTATCCCCCTCCTTTACCCCTCCCAATCCTACCCTCCCTCCCTCTTCTTCTCCTATGCCCTTCCCCCAGTCCAATGATAGGGGGGTCCTCTTCTGCTTCCATTTGAACCTAGTCTATCAGGTCTCATCAGAACTGGCTGCATTGTCTTCATCTGTGGCCTGGTAATGCTGCTCCCCCACTCGGGTGGAGATGATGAAAGCCCCTGAGTTTATGTCAGAGACAGTCCTGGTTCCCATTACTAGGGAATCCTCTTGGACACTGCGCTGGCAAGGGCTACATCTGTGCAGGGGTTCTAGGTTATCTCCATGCATGGTCTTTGTTTGTAGTATCATTCTCAGAAAAGACCCTGTGCCCAGATTTTTTGGTTCTGTTGCTCTCCTTGTGGAGCTCCTGTCCCCCAGGTCTTCCAGTCTGCTTTCTTAGAGAACCTAGAGCCATCCCAGGCATAGCAGCACCACAAAGGGCTGATCCCTTCCCCATCAATCACCAACTAAGGAAATGCTTAACAGGCCTGCCTACAACCTGATCTGACAGGCCTATTCCCGACTGAGGTTCCTTCCTTTCAGGGGACTTTAGTTTGCGTCTAGTTGATGCAAAACATTCCAGAACAATAGTCTCTTTATGACCTTGTTATTTTACTAGTGCAATAATCCTCAGGCTCTCCCAGATTTTAAGAAATAACAGTATTTTCTTCCTTATAATGTTATATAATAACCCATTTTATACAGCGTTTTTACTGCTACTTTTCCCATATAAATACTAACCTGCCTCCTGCATGCTTGGCTTCTGAGATAAGTTGTGCCTGGGCATTCTCAAGGTGGTAAGGCAGAAAGATATAGCAAAACAGTTTCTCATCTCAGGTGTTTAGGAAGCAGAGACAGACTGACACACATACAGACAGTCAGGTTGCAACTAGAGAAAGATAAAACTTTCAAAAACATTTCTTTAATTATCCATTTTTTTCCAGCAACACACCAGTTTGTAACAGCTCATTCATTCAACATGAACATTCATTCATTCACATGGAACATTTACCCTCTCATCTGGATCTCCTCTCAGAGCTTGTATCTACGTGCTGGTGGCTAAGAGTTTTGTGAAACACATTCTTAGGTAACCTCTAATAGTGTTTACTTAAAATCAAGTGTTTTTTAAAAGTATCAATACATAAAAATGTCACTGCATTTATATAAAAATAAAGTAAACTGTGACAATATCACATACATATAACTTTTATCTATGCAGGTGCTTGAGTGAAAATATGCCCCTTGTGGTTAGATGAGCACTGAGGCCAGGAGAAGGCATAGGCTGCTCCTGAGGTGACATTACGAGCGATTGTGAAGAGCCCAGTGTGGGTGCTAAAAACTGAACTCTGGTCCTCCAGAAGAGCACTAACTGCTCTTAACCACAGAGTTGTCTCTCTAGGGCCAAATGCCACTATGTTAAATAACTTCAAATCCATTTCTTTAAAAATAGTCTAATTGTGATATTAGCAATCTTTCTAATTTTGCTTCACCACCTACATAGCAGTTTACTAATGTGTAAAGCCTGCATTAAAATAAGCCAAATACATAGTACACTAAGACAGCGACAACCATAACAGCCATAAGACAACCATAACAGGAATGCATTGAACCCTCTCTTTTCTAGCCTGCCTTATTTCTGTTGACTTCAAGGTACAACTTTTTGTAAAATATATGCATTGCTAGGCCATATTAAAAGTACAAAACCACTATGCTAGAATAAGTAAGCATAAAATAAATTGACTGAGGTTTAACATGGCAAGAACTGAATTTATATACATAAAATTTAAGGATACATATATTCCAAATCAATTCCAAAATTTAATGTATTTTAAGCTATGCTGGTAGTTTAGGTTACAAGTAAGTTTAAATTGTTATGACATTCAATAAAAGTAAACAGTAAAACATATATTGTCTCTCTCTCTCTCTATATATATATAATATATATATATTATATAACCTCATGGTTTATTTTTTAAGGAATAAAGTAATTCATAGAAAAATTCTTTAATGGAAATGGTGATTTGACAGTCAGTACCCAAATAATCACTAATATTTTTACATATTCCAGTACGAAATTAATATGAGGCAAATCCAGCTGTGTCTGAGCACATCTACGCTCTTAGACTGTTTCCATTTTGACGCCGACTTTTCACAGTCTCAGATCTCCTCATGTTCATCTCTGTCCTCAGCGATGCCTGCTATTTTGTGAGCCAGCCTTCTGCCTTCTGCTATGCTATAGGAGCTACAGGCTAGAACATGAGCTGGGTCTTTGTATGTTCACAGACCGTTCTTTGGTTATTGTCCAAATGGAACAAGTGTAGGTATCATCCCCATCAAAGGAGTTTCTCCACAGTAGGAGACCGTTACAGAAAAACACATTTGGATAAAAGGCAGAGACAAACTGATTGTGGGGGAGCCTGGCCCCAACAGACGCATCTGCATCTACGTTACAACTTCAGTGTCAGTGGGTCAGGGGTCATCCTGCAAAGGGGGTGAAAAGATTTTAAGAGTCCGAGGAACAGGAACTCTACTATGAGAGTGCTTCTCTCGGAACGGCTGCAGAAATAGGAGCTGAACTATGACAATAGTCATTATGACTCCTAGACAAATAACTACAGGCAACTAATGACCAATGGGAGAAGAACTGGGCTTTCCCAGGTATGGACTCCCTGTTTGCTTGTCCAGTTTGCTGCAGTTTCCTCTTGGGTTAAAGCCTTCCATTTTAGAGAGGAACTGCTTAAGGCAAAGCATGTAAAAAAGTAGAGTAAGTTCTAAGCGTTTTAGAAGAGGGTGTTTACAAGGAGATGAAACAGGGTTTTCTAAGGGGAGTCATCCTGCAGAGAAGATAGTATAGACAGGAATTAAGCAACTCCAAATAGCTTCACAAAGTCCCTGAAAGTGACCCGATCCACTGAGCCCCTGCTTCCCACAAGAGTGTGTGAAATACAAGCACTGCAGAGCGTCTAGCTCAGCCTCTGAGCTGCTTGGATGAGGCTAAAACTGAGGAACCTGGAGGAAGCGGAGATTAGCTGAGCAATCAGAGAGAAGCAAGACCAGACAAGAGGCCTGAGAAATAGAAACCAGCTGAACTGACCAAAGACTGGCTGTGCTGCCTAGAAGAGGCTTTACCACCTGGAAACGACACCCTCAAACCTGCTCAGCAGCCTGTAGGCTGTGGTGTGCCCCACACCTCCAGTTTCCAAGAGCTGTCACCTGTGCTGCGGTGGATTCTGGTGATGCAGCTGTGTTTGGGTGATTTCTGCTTCCTTAAATAACCCTATTCCTGCAAATGGCACTAATAAAACTCATCTATTGACTACCCTGGACTTTGATGGTATCCTTGCTCTGGTCTGTCTTCAGTGCCCCGTCTGTCTTGAGACATTTGTTCACATCTTCCCAAGAACAGTGAACTCGACACCATTGCAAAGCAGTCAGCTTGACCCATACGCATACAAACAGCAAGGCTGAAACTTATGTATTGTGCAGACATAGTCTTCAAAGAAAAAGAAGGTATTAGTTTGAGAGTGAGGGTCCAATGGAGAGATTGGAGGAAGTGTTAAGTGACACAATTATATTTTAATTAAAATGCATTATTTAAAGATGCAGTGAAATGAGCCCCAGCCCTATGCCCAAGACCGTAAAACACGGTAGAAACTGCACGAGTGGACCCCTCACTGTGGACACACTGAGGTGTGGTGCAGCTTGTCTTTCAGACCTTTGAGAATGACATTGTTGACTCAGTATGCACTTCTGCACAGTGTTAGCCATCAAGTTCCTTGCTACTCCTTCTTTCTCTGGCCTCCTTCATTTTTTCTCTTTTCCTTTCTTTCATTTCTTTTCCCCTTCTTCATTTTCTTATTGGACATAACACAATCATCTGAGATCCCCTCTGTAAACTTGGCTGGTGCTTATACACTCCTTTAGGCTGTAACATTACAGTTTCACTCTCACTTTCTTTTCATGTTGAGGACTCACTCTGCTTTTCTTCAACTGTAATTCAAGGTGGTCTGCAAAATTAAAAACTAATTATTATTTTGTCTTTATCTCAAAATTACTGACTGAAAAATCTGAACCATTACTGAGTATTATTTTTTGTAACAGAGAAATTATTAGAAAAAGTAATAATTTGGTTATACCCTCTTTGAATAAACGCTTTTCTCAGAGAAATGGCCCTCAGATATAACTGATAATGCAATCAAATAATTAATGTAGCAACTTTAACTGAGATTTATAAAGTAATTTCCCATGGAATGGCTGTGCATGGTTCTTCCCCGGCATTATGCGCACCTCTCTCATGGGAAATGATGATGACGCTATGCACACCTCTCTCATGGGAAATGATGACATCCTTATATTTCACACCTCTCCATGAAGAGAGTATCTTAGATTAGCTTCCTCAGATGAACACTCACATGAATCTAATTTACAGCACATGCCCTCATAGCATTTCACATCTTTTCATCTTTGGGGAAAAGGATGGATACAAAAATGAACAATCAGCAAAGGCAATTTATTCCTGTATAATGTCTTCATAAGGATGGTATTGAAGATTTCTCTAATATAGCGAAAGGAAGTTTTTACATGTAATTAACGTTCCTTCTATTCACAAGACCTATAATTTTGCTTCAGTTCCTTTACTCCTTTAAATCAGAACTCAACCCTGAACATAAGATTGTTTTCATTCTTAAGAAGTAAAGTGAAAGCCATGCCTACCTAAAGCAGAGAATTTAGAGTGTAACCCATTTAAAGCTGCTCTATTTTATGGCTTGCAGTTGTAAATGGACCAATTACTTTAAGTAACTGAACATACAGAGCCTGAAAGGGAAAAGCCTAACAACTGAACACTGTGCTCATAGCGTGTGAAACTTTTTCCTTGAAATCTGTTGGTTTGTTTAAGGTTTATTTTTAATTTTAAAAGTTTTCCTACTATTGAGGAAATTTCCTGAAGATGTATTAGGTGAAAATATTGAGATCACTTTTATAGCTTTGCTATTGAAAAAAATTTAGAGAGTAGTTTTGCTCTCAGGGGCGAGTCTTAGGCAACATTCATTTTTACTATATGGATGTTAACCAAGATATAAATAATGTAAAAAAAATAATGATATGAGTAGAATGTTTATTTTAAAAATGTCACATTTATGAAAATAATAAAAGTAGCTGAAGTGCTGTAAAATTATCATTACCATCACCGCCATCATTATCATCAAAATCATCATCATTCTTAAGACAGACTTATTGCTGGACTAAACATGTGATTGGAGGCATCTTCGCTCGAGGATGAAGACAGCCTGTTGCAATGACTTGAAAAGCGCAGGCGATTGCTCTGGCGCCTTCTTACTTTAAAGACAGTATAAGTAGCTTTAGTAAAGTACCCTGTTCTTGTCAGTGTTGCATGGACTCTGCAAGCCTTGTCTGGCCAGCTTTGATAACATGCTTCCAAAGGAAACAAGAAGAAAAGCGATGTTATTCAAAGACACATCAAAACACCCTCTGCTTAGTTATTCAGAGCCAAAAATTTGCACAAATATCCTAATTTGGCAAAAAGGTGCATTGCCTTAAAAAGCAGCCGGCAATCTAGACTATTTGGAGAAACAACTGTTCCTGACATGAGTAATGAACCCCAGCTGGAGTAATGGAAAGCCCGTCCCAGCTGCATGCTTTCTTCCTATCATGGATCACAGCTTTGGCTCAGAGTCTTCCGTTCTTCTTTGCTGATGGACCAGCAGTAAAAGAAGCCAATGTCTTGCAGCTTTCCATCTGATACTATATAGGTAAAGTGTGTCAAAGTCATTGGCAAAGTAATGACCTAGAACTGTTACTCCTGTTGGCAGGATGCAGGCCAGCATAAGGTTGCTCTGTTTGTGCATCCAACAGAAGCTGACTTGCCAGCTCTGTCAACAGCCACGCACATCTGAGGGCCTGTTCATCAGTACCATCAGCACTAGAAATTATGATGATAGCAAATGAGACGGGACAACTGTCTTCCCTCTTCTGTGTACTTGAACTTGGGTCAGAATTTCAGGTTATTGAAATGTGTGATTTTCAAATTGAGTCAAGATAACAGAGTTTACAGTGACTGAACTTTAGTGCGGGAGGCACTATTTGGCATGTATTCCTTTCATTTTCTTTTCCCATGTAGGTAAAGGTATTAAAATCAAGATAAATGAAACGTTTTGTCCATAAACTAAAATAAACACAAAATAAAACTTTAAATGTAGCAAAGATTCTGCATTCCCTGAGTAGCAAATTCTCTGAGTTCTCCTTCCAATGCATAATGTATTTTAAACTGTTGGAAACTGACCTGCCAGTTCACTCCTTGTTCAACAGATGTTTATCATGACCAACAGTATCCCAGGTCCTGAGCAACTCAGGATACGAAGGGAAAGACAATGGAAGTTATGGCCTAGGGTGGAAAGACAGGCAATAAATAGTCAAATAAATTTATGAAATAATTTTAAATGATAATAGGAATTCTGTAAAGATAAGAGCAACATAACTATGATGGCGCTTTGTAATGCTTATTCTAGCAGGATAATTGGGAAGGCATCATGATTTGTCCATAGAGACTGTTTTGCAGTAGAAGCAAAAGCAAGAGTGGGCTCTATTATAGTTTGGTGTTGGAAATAAAGTTGGTGTGGAAGAATTTGTTGATGAGTAATATTTGAAGGAAAAGCAGATACTCAGAAACAGTTTCTCCCTGGAAATACTAGCAAAGATATGTAGAAGTGCAAAGAAAACTAGTGGGAACAGGATGAAATACACTGCAAGTATATTAGACACTTGCATGAGAATATCCTTTGTAACTACTACCATGTATAATGTATGTGTATCTATCTATCTATCTATCTATCTATCTATCTATCTATCTATCTAT
>NW_026585895.1:3878493-3887909 GCF_907164565.1 Psammomys obesus | reverse complement strand
TATCTATCTATCTATCTATCTATCTATCTATCTATCTATCTATCTATCTATCTATCTATCTACTAAAGCAGCACTTCTTTGTGTGCCCTGCTTGTGGAGATATTTAGAGAAACCACCTCTGATTTTTCTGGTTTAAACAACTTTGGCTTAAACAATCATGTAACCACTTGCTCATTCTCCATTTAATTCCTGCTAGCCAATTCATTGACTAAAGTTTGAACACCAGTTTATCTGTTTTCCAATCAGTGTCTTCTGATAACGTGTGGGTCCCCCAAATTATTTCATTAATTTTTTAGTAATTTTTTTCCTTTTCTTTCTGAATCTCCCCATTAGCACATCATGAATGTGATCATAAGTGAACCCTTTACTTACTTGATTCCTTGACTATCCATGTGGCTTACCTGACAAATTCTAAACACCATCCTTTGTCAGTCCTATCAGGCAGCCTTGTTTTCTGATTTATTCAGAACAGTCAGATGAAAAGGATCTGAAAATCCTGCCACCCTCATTTTAGTATACACATGCTTTATTATTTCACCTGTTTTGGGAAACCATCCATGCTTAAAGAATTGTAAGCCAAGCAACGCAATGTACTAACTTTCTGTCCCTGATGGAGAGCAACTTCCCCCTACTCTTCTCCATCATTGCCTTTCTCCCACACCATGTTATCTACACTCTTATAATAATCTGAATTTACATTTAAATAAACAACCCCTCTTTGATTCTACATTCTCCATCAGTGATAGCCCCTTATTTCTGGAACCTCTTCAGCAAAACTGCTAATCACGCCAGCC
This sequence comes from Psammomys obesus, assembly GCF_907164565.1. Lineage (NCBI taxonomy): Eukaryota > Metazoa > Chordata > Mammalia > Rodentia > Muridae > Psammomys > Psammomys obesus. The sequence continues at coordinate 3,887,115 of NW_026585895.1, read as the reverse complement.
TTTAACTCCTCCCTGTCTTCATCACTCACATTCTTGGTACTGCTTGATTGATTCTACTGTCAGAATATATATAAACCATCCACTGTTCTCTATCTCAGTTAGCAGTACCCCGGAAAAGATCACTGCCATCTTTTGATCAGAGTACAGTTAACTTATTGTGTCTTCCTGCATCTATTCTTGCTTTTTAAATAGGAGTTAATGGCTTTCTTAAAAGGAGAGCAAGGGTGTGCCTTTTCTTTCAAACACCAGTCCCCAGTAATTTTCCATTCTGTGGTAAAATAAAAATGTAAATGTTTAATGTACCTTGCAAGATTTTGCTTGCTTTCTCTCTGAGCTTGGAGCTAACTCTCTGCTGTGTCAACTTTACGGCCTTCTTTGCTACACTGCGGAGTTTTGGCACATGTTAGTCCATGTTAGTATCACTGGATCTTTGGTTTTCAAAGCAAAGAATGGCTGGCTCTAACGCCATCATAATCGATTTTTAAAATATAGACTCTTATTTTCTCATAACACATTTTAAGTTTATAAACACATACCCATTTTATACTTTATGGTTTTTTTTATTAGAAATATAAATTTCATGATGGTAGAAACTGGGATCCATAAATTATTTTCCTAATGTCATACATACTGCTTAGATAAAGCTGATTAAAAGCTGTTAAAATATCTCTGTTATGTCTTTTCTGTAATTTCATCCATTCCTGAGCAAATCTAGACAGATACCTTCCCATATTTAGCGACAGAAATAAACCATAAAAGAATCACATGAGTCTATGTGCTATCAAAACCAACCATAAACTGAGGATTCCTTCTCTCCGTTCTGTCTCTGAAATAGCTCTTAAGTTGCTCCTAGAGGGTGCATTACATAGAGTCTGTAAGTCTCTAATTACTTTTCTTCTCACCTTCTGGATATAGAACACAATGTGCTTAGTCTATTCCTTAAGTGGCCTTTTTTGTTATTAACGCTAATATTTCATATCCTCAGTGTAATATTATCAACTTTAAAACGGTACCCCAAATCAGTATTTCTTTCTAGAATTTACATGAGTACCTACAGAGATGTATGTAGCAGGTTAATTTTGATCACTAATAAAAGAATCAATCAAGGGAAACCAAATTCTTTATTTTACAGTCCATTTGGTCTACCTACTTCATTCCTCACCTCAGAAATTTGCAATACACTTCTTTTAACACCTGTGACTAAGAACTATGAAAAATTTCTAACTGTCCTGTTTGGCTCACATCCCAAGTTGAATTCTCATCCAATTACGCTACAATTTATTATAAATTCTCACTCCACTATCATTTTTGTCCAAACAATTACATTTTAGGCCTTTCCAGTGCAGGTTTGATTGGGCATCAGAGTGTATTAGGGTGCCCATTGCTTACTCTTCAATAGCCACTTGGGTCTCCATCCTTGAATGTGAAAAATGCACTACCATCACTATTTATACACTTTCTTCTTTGTCTTCAAGCTTCTTTATGGCTCATGCTCTTATTTTGGATAGTTTCTATATTCAAAATATTCTCTTTCTGAACCATGCCAAGACTTTCCTATTATTTTATACCTTTATTGATATTTATATCATATATCTATACTATGTTTATCTCCAAGATGGAATGTTAATTCCACAGGGAAAACAGGTACTTTAGGTTATTGTAGAGGAATTTTAACCCAGCAAGATGGCTACTCTGACAAGGGATCACATCCAAACACCTAGGTCTGTGTGATCCAGTAGGAATACAGATACACGCTTAGTATACACCTTTAATCCCACTAGCTGGAATACACATCCTTAATTTCTCTGGCTGGAATATGAACACAATACCCCTTTAATCCCTATGTTGATATACAGACACCTTTCAATTCCAAACAATGACATCTGCCAAGGGACAGACAAAGTGACAAATCAGAGAAAGATTTGACAGAATGAGTCCGACGTAAGATACACCAAACTCTCATGAGAACAAACAGAAAGGAGAAGCTACTAAAGAGTATCACAGAGAGAGTGAAGAGCATTTAGCGTTCATGAAGAAAATATTGCAGTTCAGGAGAACAGTATTGCTCGGTGCAGTTTGGTGAAGTTCAGCTGAGTGCAGTTGAATTCATGCATCTCAGGTCATGGAATTCAGAGGAGTTTTTTTTTTTTTTTGTTTGTTTTTTTCCCAGAACTATTCAGTGAGAAGCAGAGAGTCTCTAGTTTGAATCAGTTAGCTTAGAAAGGAGCTTTGAACCGAACAGCTGATTTGAACCAGCCAGCCAGAGATCAGAAGGAGCTAGAAAAAGTGAGTTTTCAGCAGTAAGTCTTAGAGGCTGAAAACATTTTAGGCCTAGGTTAGCAGATGGCGGCTTGAAGCTGAAGCCTCTAGGGTCCAGGCTCACAGATTAGATTGTACGGAGGCTAGAAACTTCCAGGCCTAAGCCTAGAGATAGTTAGATAGAAACACTCTGGGCTCAGCCCAAGCCATGTATTCACAGAGCTTGGGTAGGGGCTCTCATCTCACCCTCCCATCTGAGGAAATATAAACACAATTCAAAGGTTATGCTGTATTCCCGGTCCCTAAAAAGTTCTTGGCACTTAGTTGATGTTCTCAGCATATACATTGAAAGGTAGAGATGGCAGTAACAATATTTGCTACTGTTTCCCAAGTTGGCTGCACCACAACTGTAGGTGGTTCTATTACCTAGAAATTTAAGTAAAGCATTTCTTCAAAGTGGTCAGAGTTCTGTATTCATAATGAATACTACAAAGCGATTGTAGGCTTTTCAGCATTGAGGAATAAATAGAAATTGGATGCCTAGTCATAGAAACTCCCTCAGGCACCAATTTGTGACAATATTAGACTTTTGCTGTTATTGTTGCTGTTTAGATTCCTTTAATTTTTCCTTAAATTCCTTAGAATTTTTCTCAACCTAGTAAAACAGTAGGTTCTCAAATTTGAAGTGTGCTTTTTAATACAAAGGACACAGCATCACATCTTTCATGTTAAAGGTAGCTGCCACTTTGCTTCTCTTACTGCTCTATTCAGGACACAAAACTTAAGCATTGGGATAAACTGTCATCTTAGCAACATAACCAATAATGAATTGCAGGTTTTCTTCAACCAACAGTTGAATTCAAATGACACATTAAAAACTGTTGTGTAAAGACAAATGGAATTAAAATGTTTTCTTTATATGTATTCCCAGTGTCTGTTTCATTATAATTTGATAGTTGGTTTTATAGACACTACTATAGACACACTGAAAATGACAGCCAGCATTATTAATAGTTTTGCAGTGTAATGAACTTTTTGTCAGTGCAAACTAATTCCATTAGTAACAAAAAATAAGAAACTGTAGTTAGAGATAGAATAATTACTTGATGTCACAATGACATATTGTGAGTAGAAATATAATAATTATTCCTTAAAATAATTTATTACTCATCACTCATCTGATAGGTGCTATCTTATCTTTGACTAAGTATTCACCATATCCATTGAAATTACTGTCATATACATTAAAAATTGTCACCAGTTGTTTAATTTACAAATTATGAAGAATCATAGAATTTCTTGGGAGCTGAATTTTTATATTCCTGGGGACAACATAATTCTGGGTATTTTGTTGTAGTTGGAATTTTACTTCCTCTTTCCTTTATAGTACAACTTAAAGAACTTTCTCATCGCTACCACAGCTACAGCCATACTGCTAAGTTCATGTCAATTCAAAGTGTGTTCCATTATATTTGAAAAGTACATTTCTCACAACTGCTAATCCTTTTGAAATATAGGGTTCTGAAAACCTACACTTTGCTAGGGCATCACAAATGTCTTACACAGGAGTGACAATGCATTAATGTTTTACCAAGATCACTTGTTATTCATAAAACTAATAGTCTATCTCCCTCATTTAAATTTCTGATTCTTTAAATTTATTTTAAAACCCTCTTTTTTTTTCCTAGATTCCCTAGGAATAACTTGAGGTGGTTCTATTTGGTTGAATGTTCCCTTTGTAGAATGTGATTACATTATTCATTTGAACTCATTTGTATTAAGCTATACAGGTCTATGAAAGAATTCTCAGCTAGCTGGATATCACAAAAGATAATTGATTTGGAAGTGCTTTACATATTAAAATCCATTTTAAAAGCATTTGCTAAATTTTATTTTAATTTATTATTTATGAATTATAATCTTCATGATTTTATATAATGCATTAATATTGATTCTTGAATGATGGTTACAGAATGAACTTGCATTTTTTCATATTAACTGTATACCATTTTCCCATTTATATAATAGATTGATACAGTTTTACTAATTTAATTTATATTAATGTAATGTTTTTCCTACTTTTTAAAAAAATCACTCATTGTGTGCATAGTGGGATATATCATTTACACGTACATAAATATTCTTACATATAAAACTGCTGAACTGTGGAGCAACCAGCCATGCTTGAAGCATATTACTCCATGTGTTCTTCAGAGCCTTAAAGGTCACCTAAACAATGAAATATGAGGAACTTTTTGAATAGTCCTTTTTGAAGATATAGTTCTTTATCTCTAATAATGATACACATATGAATTCAAACTCCTCAAAATTATTTTCTCAAATTTTCGAATTAGAAGTACTATGATAACCCTGGGCAGGTACGTGCTGTGTCTGAGAGATGCATATATACACTGTCTTTGATGCAGATAGATTACTACAAAGCAGAACTATCACTTTGAGTTCTTTGAGATATGAGTTTACTTTAAAACTGAAGTTATCAGAAATAATGCTATTCTGAGATAACCAATTCTTAAATGAGCAATAAAATATAAGCAAATCTTTAAAAAAAAGTATATTGTGTATAGAGTGATATATTTTGATTGAAGCTGTAGATGGAAACAGAGAGCGAAACACTGGTTTAAGGGGTATGGCAATATCATAACAACTATATCCTCTCCTAACTTGCCATTTCACACTCCTGTTTTTCATCTTTTATGTATCTAATAAAAAATTAACTAGTGAAACAAAATTAATTTGTATATTTATCACTAAAAAAATAGGGATATCATCAAGTATAGCTTGGTAAACCAATGAACTTTGTTGTTTATTTCCTGAAATATGGGTGAAATGTCACTTGCAGGAGCAGAAATACTTCAAAGATAGCTCCATCACCAGGGCCCATCCAAACATGGATGACAGATGACAAAAGATGGGAATATGGAGCACCCTGGACAGCCTTCAGACAGCTCAGCAGTGAGGTGCCCGGTTGCTCTTCCAGGCAGCATCACTGGTCTCTGCATTACGCAGGAAGCTGGTCTGGTCTTAGAGTTGTCTTTGTAGTTTGGCTCCGCTAAGACCTACTCTCAGCAGACTTTACTGTTTGCTCTTGGGAATGGAGCAGGCTAGTGAATCTGCTCAGTTTGAGGGACTTCCTGAAGCTGTGTTGAGTTGTTTACCTTCTGCGTTGTGAGATTTCCTGAATGATGACCGTTTCTCAATGAAGACTTATTGCACAGATTTCCATATTACCTCAGCTTGTACACCATTCCTGTTGAAATGATACTTATTGATGAGGCTAACATTTTAAAAAAATAGCGTCAGATTTTCTTATCTTGAATGCTGAATCAAAGAAGCACATATTTCCAAGACTTAAATTTGAAATCCTGAAAATTATATGTGCACCTTTAAATATGCATAAATCACAGGTTTTCCAGCTGTGAGTGCAGAGAAGCACAGTGCTGTGTTGGTGAGAGCCATCTCCAAGGGGTCTTCATAGGCCAGAAAGCTCACAGATTTCGGAGGCAGTGGTTCTTCTCTGAGTTTGCATAGTGACTTTCTGGACACGCCACACGCTGGTCCACATCTATTCAGAAATGAAGGGGACGTGAATCAATCCTCAGGTGTTCCCTTTCCCCCTAAGTTGTTACTCAGCCACAGCTCATTAAAATGGTTCCTGACTCACCCTCCTTCATTGTTTCAGAAACAAATATTAAGTAGTCTGTGAATAATTTCAAATCTATACAGCCAACTTTGCTAATGACAAAAATCGAAGAATTCCAGTGCTTTTCCTTTGGCTATGTATGTTTTGCCTGTATTTGTGACTTTGTTGCATCTATTTTATAAGTCATAAAATTCCGGAAAAATATGGCCTATTCTTAGTATCATTCAGAGATCACTAATATAAAATAATTAGTGATAAAATAATCACTAATTTCTGGATATATATTTTGTCCAGTATTGACAATAATCTTTGAAACTAATTTCTTAAATAATATTCTAAGATTTGGGACTCATATTTACTTATTTCCATAAAATCTCTTAAGTATACCAATTTGGTTCATACTATGAATAATTATAAATAATGAATACCGTTACATCCTTTATGCTTAAACCCTTCACTAGTAATATGTTGTTACACTTAGCTATAGCATTATTTTAGCAAACATGGTGAGAATTTTTAAATTTTTTTCTAGGTATATAAAAAAAGAAAATTTGAATACTCTGCTCCTAATATTTGTGACTTTTATCTTGAATTAAAATTATATAACTGATTTATAAATAAATATTTCTATTACATGAAACCTTTGTGTATTTCAAACACTGTCATCCCATCAAATAAATTCCTCTGTTTTATATTTTGAGTTTATGTTAGGAGTTTATTGTTAGGAGAATCAAATCTCTATTTAAAAATATTTTTTTCTTTAGTGATCATGAATCTCTAAGAAATTTTTTCCTCAAGAAAAAAAATCATGGGTTTTAATAAACAATTTAGTTATGATTTTATTAATTTACAAAGAGAGTAACCCTAAAGCATTAGTAGAATAATTAGTTTTTCTTAATGAACTAAGCTGTGAATATCTTTAAAGCAATATCTTTTTTTCTAATGAAATTTAAAGGTATGAATAATTAATATGAGTTATTTCAGCAGATGGAATGAACTTCAGACAAGTCCATTTATGTCACCAGAGTATCAGGTAGAGGAGATTGCGCTTGACAAACTTTAAATTAATACTTTGTCTACAAATAGAATTCTTCAAATATTCAAACCTAAAATGAGAGTGTTGAAAAGAGAGTTCAAGATCTGTATATGTCTCTTCTGTTAAGTCATTGGCTCCTTTTTTTTTTCTTTTCCTACTGAAAATATCATTTTTGTTCAGCAAAGCTTTTCAGTACTTGATTGTTTATCATCCTCCATTCTCTGTTCTCACATCGATCAAACAAACAAACCCACAGCAATGACTTCTAGCCAAGAGTAGTTTCGGACCTTTATATAGAATTCTAGGGAATTATGATGAAAGCCAAGTTTAATGAGGGTTTCTGGAATGAGAAAAATAATATTGACTAGGAATAGTATGTGATTAGTAGCAAATTCAGTTTCTAGCAATACACTATATAAAGAGGAGATTGAAAAACATACCATCAACATATATGTACTTTATTTAGGTGGGAGGAAGCAAGGTTTGAGGAATGGGTTAACTGCACAATCCTGGCAGTAAATTCAAACACTGTTTCGTCAACAGGGAAAGGACTATATTAAATGGAAACAAGCTAGAATGAAAACAGCAAAATTATCTAACAGTGGCAAATGAGAGTGGAATGGGTCCAGGTAATTGAATTGCTGTTCAACGTCCTGCTCAAGCTCCAGAGAAATTAACATGCTAAAAATGGGAGATTTAGGGCAATTGGCAGCTGAAATGAACAAACTCAAAATGGGGAATTTGGACAGATTTAGTCGGACCACAGGTGGGGTTGGACCACACGTGGCGCAAGCATCAGTGCAGCAGATTTACCAGTCAGCACACAGGCGACACGTAACTCGATTTTCAGGGAAAGACAGATCTGTGCTACCCAACAGCTGAGTCACACGGGGCCAGCTCTGCCAGTTTATACTAAGTCAACTTGAAGTGCACTTGGAAATCTGCAGTGGGCCTTGCCCCAGTCTTGGAAGTCACCTGTGGCTGTTGACTCACGTGCTGTTCCCGGACATAGGCTTGTTTCCACCGCTACGGAAAATTTAGCTCTTACTGTTTGGGGTGAAAACCATTATTGACTCCATTGGATATTCTCACACTAAGAAAGGTAATTTTAATGATTAAAAATAATCGACATGATGTAACTTATTTACAAATTTGAATACAAATGAAATGTTGTAGTTATTACATAGTTGTTATAATTGTTTATAGTTTTAAGAAAAACTATAATAACCTATTTTTTTTCTCAAAAATCAACAAGCAGTATAAAGAGAAAGCTACAACTGCGTTGAAGCCATATATCTTTTTTAAAATGAAGAAAAAATCCTAAAAGCTGCTGTATCCAAACTGAAAATAAAATAAAACGGTGCACAGACAAACATCTCCGGGGCTCACTGGCAGCCAGCCTGGTAGAGCCCATGAGTCCTTGTTTCAGCAGTAGAGTCTGGATCAAAACCTAAGGCAGAAGAGTGAATGAAAGAGACAGCCACTATTGGCCTGTGACTTCCACAGGCACACACAGAGAAACGCACACACACACACATTTGACAGCTTTCATTTGTTCTTGATTGACAACATGCTAACTTAAAGCTTGACATAGGAAACCCCTTCTACCTGCTACCACGGTGACATAAATAGTGCCTTTCAGGAAAGTAGTCCTTCTTTTGAAATC
>NW_026585895.1:3815931-3878483 GCF_907164565.1 Psammomys obesus | reverse complement strand
ACTACTCATACCACACACACATACACACCACATTCACACAGATACACAGATATTCACTATTCATATCACACACACATACACACCACACTCACACAGATAGGCACATTCACATTACACACACACTCACACAAACATATACACCACACTCACACACAGATACACACACAGTACACACACACTACTCACACCTCACACATACACACACAGATCAGCACATAAACACACCACACATATCCCCAGCACACTCACACAGATATGCACATTCAGTAGCATAGTGAATTTGTGCTTTGTGTACCTCAAGGGCCTCTTTTTTCCTAAACATGGTGGTACTTTTGAGGAAGCTGGGATGTGTCCTAAAGAGTTGGAGCTCCCACAAGAAGACCAACAAAGCCAAAAAACCTGGGCCCAGGGGGCACTGCAGAGACTGATGTTTCAACCAAGGATTATTTATGGAGATAATCTAGAATCCTTGCTCAGATGTAGCCCATGGCAGCTCAGTATCCAAGTGGGTTCCCTAGTAAGGGGAACAGGGACTGTCTCTGATATGAACTCAGTGGCCTGCTCTTTAATTACCCCCCCCTGTGGGGGGAGCAGACTTATCAGGACAGAGGAAGACAATGCAGCCAGTCCTGATGAGACCTGATAGGCTAGGGTCAGATGGAAGGGAAGGAGGATCTTCCCTATCAGTGGCTTTAGAGAGGGGCAAGGAAGAGATGAGGGAGGGAGGGTAGGATTGGGAGGGAGTGAGGGAGGGGGTACAGCTGGGACACAAAGTAAATAAACTGTAATTAATATAAAAAATAAATAAATTATTAAAAAACAAAAGAAATAAATTATTATATTATTAATATAATTATAATATTTTAATATACAATTATTTATTGCAATTAATCATAATAAAGTTGGAGCTCTCTATCATATTTCCATGTCAAGATACAAAAATCTTCTTCAAGGAATATTCTGTAAAACACATACTAAAGGCTTTTCTCCAGAGGACTCAGCACAAACTTTATCTTATGAATTGCAGTGCAATCCCAATTGGCAGAATCCCCAACTCAGTTAGAAGGACCAAAATCCTCTAGACTCTGCTGAGCAATGGAAATGGTTGGTGCCCACAAGGAAAATAGTATTTACCAAATTTTCTTTTTCTTAAAAAATAAAATCTTTCATTCCAACCTTTTGGAACTAAAATGGGACGAGTGAGGAACAGCTGAGATCTGATTTACAATTAAAGGGAAAATAGTTGATAGAGGCTTTGTCAGAGCTCATCCAGATGCTATAGTTAGCAATTAGACAAAGCAATTATTTCAAACATGTTGAATTAATTAGAAGGAAAATAGGACAGAATGAATGAAAGTTCAGTGATTTAAACAAATAAATGGCATTTCTATCTATGACTCAAAATAGATTTTGGAACTGAAAATATAGAATTAGATGTTGAGAGTTAAGGTTTACAATACATTGAGCAGAGAGGCAGAGAAGGGCAACAGACACAGCGAGGCCATGAAAATTACCAAGAAGTAGGGGAGGTTTGACAAACAACAGAATTAAAACTTTGGCACTGAAAGTAACAAGAAACATTCAAACTAAGTTTACATTAAGCTTGTAAGTTAAGATAACATGACTTTAAAAAATCCTTCAAGAGATAGTAGAGTACCTCTTGAGCAAGCAATTCAGAAAACTTCAGAAAAAAATTAAAACTAGTATTTAGTACACTATTGCCTTAAGTTGAAGGCAAAGAAAACACTACTACAACAGAGAGGAAACAGGCAACATGACATTGATAGGAACAAAAATCACAATAAAAATTCCAGAAATATTGAGTATAGAAGGAAACAGAGCAAGTCTTTGATGTACAAAATAACAAACATAGCTCACTCTCCTAGAATCTTATGCATATCAACTGTCCTTAAAATGACCTTTTCCCTCATAAAAATGAAAAGCTGACAGAACCCCTCACCACCACCCTTACATTATAAGAAATACTACAGAAATACTTCAAAGTGAAGTAAAGGAAAAATATCAGAGATAAATGGATCCTTAGGAGCAAATGAAAGAGTAAAGAATGATTAAAGTATTTCATGACTGTCTGTAATTGTATATGTTTTAAAGTCTAGTATCTTTTATTTTGCAATTTTATTGTCTGTACATTCGTTTTTGTAATATGAAAGTCTGTGTTTCTCCGCCTCAGCTAAATAAATCTAATAGTATTATTGAAATATTATAATCGAAATTTTGCTTCCATTTCTAAAACATCTTTTTATTTCCTTCAATAATTTTACTCATACATAAACCATAAAAATCTAAACGTTAAAGAGACACCATGTTGTATTTGTTACATGTATGCATCCCAGAAGCTATTAATAGGTTAAAGAAATCTATGTCCTTTAAGAGTTGTCACTATGTGAAACATTCAAAATCCTCTTTTCTAGTCTTTGTCCCATTTCATTGTTGTTTTTGCACTGTTGCCCTTCTGTGCGATGTAGCCCACCACACCACGCCCCTCCTCTGCCGCTGTAATGTTGCTCATTTTGCAGTATTTCCTCAGTGCTCCCTTCCCTTTAGAGTATTCGGTGAGGGTTTTGTTGTTTTTCTCCTCTCATGCACTACATCTCCCTGCCGTTCCCCTCCCTCCACGCCTCCCAGCTCCCCTACATTCAGACTCTCCCCTCTCCAGATCTGCTCCTCCTCCTTTTCCCTTCAGAAAAGAGCAGGCCTCCCAGGGAGAGCCGCTGAACATGGCGCAACAAGACGCAGTGAGAGGAGGCCCATACTCTCGGGTCAAGGCTAGTGAGGTGACCCAGTAGGAGGAAGGGGGTTTAAGAGCAGACAAGAGTCACAGACACACCCCCCCCCACACACACACTCCCATTGTAGTCCCACTAGACCATGTTTTTAATGAAAGAAACCTATCGCAAATGTAATACACACAGTAGTATAAAGTTATTAACGAGGGTATGAATACGTATAGTGTATGTGAGGAGCCTACCGTTGAGGTAAAATCTGATATAGGAATTTTCACCACTAATCACAGGCAGTTACAAGTCAGAGCCTCCGGAGCTGAGCGGCAGCGGTTGGGAGCTCCCTGATGTGGTGACCGGAAACTGAATTAGAGTCCTCTGCAGGGACTGTACTCATTCTTCACACCTGAGCTATCTCTTGAGCTCCAAATACTGAGAATTTTGTGTTCTTATTTCTAACCCTTCTCAAATGTATCATAGATTATTTTAAGTGAAAGTTAATCTTGAATACAAAGATGAGGAATTAATTTTTCTCTGTATTTTCTACCCCTCCTCAAACCTCTTTCAGCCCCCAAAATTCCCCATACCATTATTTCTCTATCAACTAGTCTATATCCTTGTTTTCATTAATTAATTAATTAATTAATTAATTAATTAATTAACTTTACCTTCCTCTTTTCCTCCAGTCCCTCTCTCCCACCTCCCCTACCCTCTTGCTGTGGCCCTTCCGTTTCTTCTCAGAGAAGGGGAGGCTGACTTCCGGTGTGTATCAACTTGCATTTGCATATCAAATAGAACTGAGCCCATCTTCTATGGAGTCTAGACAAGGCTGTCCAGTTAGAGGATAGGGATCCTAAGGCAGGCAACAAAGTCAGAGGCAGCCTCTGTTCCTGCTGTTAGGGGTTCCACATAAGGGGAAAGTTGTTCATCTGTTTCATATTTGTGGGGCCTAGAAGCACCTATGGATGCTCTCTGGTTGGTGGCTCAGTCTCTGTGAGCCCCTATGGGCATAGGCTAATTGATTCTCTAGCTTTTGTTGCCCTCGTGGAATCAGAGGTGTCCTTGACCTCTCTGACTCTTACAGTCCTTATTCCCCCTCTTCCATAAGATTCATGAAGCATCACCTACAGTTTGGCTATGGATTCTCTGCATCTGTTTCATCACCTGCTGTGTGAAGCCACTCAGATGGCTGCTATTCTAGACCCATGTCGGTAAGTATAGCAGAATACTATTAATAGTGTCAGGGATGGGATATCGCTCATGGACTTCGACTCAAGTTGACCCAGTTGTTGGTTGGCTGAGTTGAAGGTTTTATTGTGAGTTGGTGTCACTTTGTGAGTATATACCATACAAGATTTTCTGGATCTGAGTTACCTCACGCAGGATGATATTTTCTAGTTCCATCTATTTGCCTAAAATTTCACGATTTCCTTGTGAAATTTCCAGTATTCCATTGTGTAAATGTACCACAATTTCTGTATCCATTCTTCAGTTGAGGGACATTGAGGTTGTTTCCAGTTTCTGGCTATTGAAAATAAAGCTGCTATGAACATAGTTGAGCAAATGTTCTTGTTGTATGGTGGAGCATCTTTTGGATATTTGCCCAAGAGTGGTATAGCTGAGACTTGAGGTAAAACTATTTCTAATTTTTTGAGAAACTGCCAAATTGATTTCCAAAGTGGGAGAATATGTTTGTCCTCCCACCAGCCATGGAGGAGGGTTCCCCCTTCTCCATATCCTCATCAGCATGTGGTATCATTTGAGTTTTTGATCTCAGCCATTCTGACAGGTGTGATATGGAATCTCAGAGTCGTTTTGATTTGCATTTCTCTGGTGATTAATGGTGCTGAACATTTCTTTAAGTGCTTCTCAGCCAATCAGGATTTCTCTGTTGAGAATTCTCTGCTTAGCTCAGTACCCAAGTTTTTATTTGGGTTATTTGGTTTGTTGGTGTTTAATTTCTTGACTTCTTTATATCTTTTGAATATTAGCCCTCTGTTGGACATAGGGTTAGTGAAGATCTTTTCCCATTGTGTGGGCTGCTGTTTTGTCTTATTGATTGTGTTCTTTGCCTTGCAGAAGCTTTTCAGTTTCATGAGGTCCTTTGTATTAATTGTTGATCTTAGTGCCTGAGATTTTGGTGTTCTGGTAGGGAGGCTGTCTCCTGTTCTAATGTGTTCAAGGCTATCTCCCACTTTCTTATATTAGATTTAGTGTATCCAGTTTTATGCTTAAATCTTTGGTTCACTAAAAACAGACAGTTTGATCAATGGAGTTGAATCAAAATCTCAGAAAGAAACCCACACACCCATGGACACTTGATTTTATACAAAAAGCCAAAACCATACAATGGGGAAAAAAAAGACAGAAACTTCAATACAAGTGCTGTACTAAGTGGAGGTCTACACATAGAAGAACGCAAATAGATCCATATTTATCACCCTGCACAAAACTGAACTCTAAGTGAATAAAAGACATAGCATTATTCTTTGATATGAGAGAATCACAACCAAGTAGACACATCTGTATTTCAAGTGAAAACATATGTGACCACAATGTACTTGTTATATCCATAGATCAGGCTAATAGCATCACTATAGATACGTCAAAAATTTAAAATGATAAAAAATTTTATTTCTAACATTTATCTAACATTTAGAAGTATTGCAAGAAAATGGGGTGTTGTCCTTCTGGGCCTGGGTTACCTCATTTAGCCACATTTTTAGGCTCACTAATTTCTTTGTAAATTTTATCATTTGTTTTTCCTCATAGCTGAATAGCATTCCATGCGTACATATACACGTTTGTAGTATCCATTCCTCCATTAAAGCACATTTACGTCATTTCAATTTCCTAACTATTGCAAACAGTAGGAGGTATCTCAGCTAAGCAAACATCTGTGGAGAATGATGTCCAGTCATTAGGGCGTCCACCACGGGGGATGGGTGCTGTGATGGGTCACAGCACTAGAGATTCAGTTCTAGCTTTTCAAGAATTTTCAAGAATTTTACAATAATCTTATAGTAACTCTACCAGTTTGCAATCCCAGCAAGAGTGAACAAGGTTCTTCCTTTCCTGCATCCTCACCAACATTTCTTTTCAGTTTTCTTGATCTTAGCCATGTTTCTCAAAGGAGGTTTAATTTGCCTTTCCTAGTTGTTAAGAATGTTGAACACTTCTGATGGATTTCTTAGCTATTATTACTTCATCTAAGAACTCTGTTTAATTTTATGACCTCTCTTAAATGTCTAATTATTTTTATGTGGGTGTTTTGCTTGCCTGTGTGCATGTGCATGAGAGAGAGAAAGTGGGTGTGTGCATTAGGTGTATCTCTGATTTCCTAAGAGGCAAGAAGAGGGCATCAAGTTCTCAATAACTGGATTTACAGACCTCTGGGAGCAGCCATGTGGGAGCTGGGAAGTAAATTCAGGTCCTTTGCAAGAACAATACATTCTCACTACTAATAAGCCACTTCTTCGGCCCCATGGCTAACTTTTAATTAAGGTCCTTGGTTTCTTGGCTTTTATTTTCGAATTCTTTGTGTGCTCTGCATATTAACTCTCTGTCAAAGTTAATAAATTTGTAAAGATTCTTCCCTACTCTCTGGGCTTCCCCATTCCTTTTCTGGTAAGTTCCTTTTCTGTACAAAAAGTTTTAGTATTTTTAGGTTCCATTTATCATTATAATCATATTTCTTTATCTGGTGTATCTTTACTCCCAAGGAACATTTATATTATATTGGATCTATAACTATAGCCCCTGTAAAGTTTAAGAAAATATAATTCTGAGACCCACATGTTGGGGTATAGTTATCTTTTAGGGTCTAATTTTCTGCCCATCAGAGAAATATGTAGAATATAATATAGTCACACATAATATTGTTTTGAGGTAAATTTTATCTGTTTGCTAGATATAAATATTATTTTAATATTAGCAATGAGACATGACATAGAGACTATCTTTTTACTCCAGAAGTAAAATATTTGAGTTTTAGTACTGGAAATAGCATATGGCTCATCACTTTCTTGAATATTAGAAATACATTTTTTAGATAACCATATGTGTTTTCCTCTTAGGATCTGGATCACATAATCTATATTCAGTTTTTTTTTTCTTAAGTGCTAAATGGTACAAGTGCATTTATTTTGTTTTGGAACGTATTACTCTTGAAATGGGTAATAACTGCCACAGGTTTTGGTTGAAGCTGATGTAACTAACATTTCATTCCACAACCATGATTACAGGCTTAGGTATATAAGTGTAGACAAGGCAAAGTAAAAGCTTAGAAAATAAAGGTGCATCAGGCTTCTACTTGGAACTCTTTGGAATAGATGTGTGAGCTATAGTGCCAAATTAAGGGGCGTGGATCAGTGCATGGAGAGAGCATCCACATTTTTCAATCTCAGGAAGGTTGAAGAACATACCTTTGAAGCCAGCTAAGGATCCTCAACACTGATGAGTTCATCAGGCAAATGTGTCTGTGTTGGTAACCCTACACAAGTCGAGTAAATAATGCATAAGTCACACCAGGGCAAAATTAATGACATCTAAATCAAAAGAAATCTAACTGTGTAATTTTTAGTCACTGTATTTTGGGATAGTTTGGTATTCGGTGATAAACAACAGAATAAAAAAACGTATAGAGAAGGTGGTATTCCCATAAGAAATAAATCTAAAACACGTGCCATTAAGAGGAGCACCAGGTAGTGGCTAGAGGGCAGTGGCATAATAGGTTTCCTTATTTGAATTAAATAACAACTGAGAACATTGTTCTTGATGCCAAGAGAAATTTAGCTCCACGGTGACATGCAAGAGTCGATAAAAATCCTACACTCGGTAACTTAGAACACAGGAACTGCACAAAGTGAATGCAAGAGATTTAGGTAAGAAGATTTTCTGGAAGAATTTTCAAAGCCTCAATTTGTTTCTTTCAGGAGCTTTACGAAGTATTGCAAAGGAGAAATAAGCCAAAGAATAAAATAATTACTTTTCAGAAGTTAAGATTAAAAATAGTTTCACATGTCTAGTTCCTTCACATGACAAAAATATTTAAAATAAAAAAATGTAAAATAATATGATTTTAAGTGAAAGAACTCTTGTTAAGAAATCTGAAATATTGAAGATAGTGCTTAGTTCTATTAGTTTTTTAAAAAGGTTTTCAGGAATTGTAAGACATTACAGTTATTTTACTAATAGCCTCGAAAAGAGAGAGAGACTAATCTAAAAATATATAGTTATGAATGTGGCACTCGCAGAAAAGATTGAATCTATTTGTATTCACAAGAAACTCATGAAGGCATCTACAGATTCTACCAGTGTAGGTTAAAAAACAGGGAGTCCCAGGGAAGGGGAGGTTCTGGGTCAGAGGAAGGAGACCGGTCTCTGCTACAGAGAGTGGTTTACCTCCCTTCCCATCTCAGACTTCCATGAGTATGGCAGTTTCATGTACTCTAAAATAATATGAGGAGAAAACAAGTAACAGGACAGGAGCCTACCACAGAGGGCCTCTGAAAGACTCTAACTAGCAGTGTATCTAATTAGATATTGAGACCCATTACCAAACCTTCGGCAGAGTGCAGGGAATCATATGAAAGAAGAAGGAGTTAGTATGATCTGGAGAGGACAGGAGCTCCACAAAGACCTAATATATCTGGGCACAGGGGTCTTTTCTGAGACTGTTTCTCCAACCAAGGACCATGTATGGATATAAACTAGAACCTCTGCTTGGTTGTAGCCCGATGTAGCTCGGTATCCAAGTGGGTTCTCTAATAAGGGAAACAGGGACTATTTCTGACATGAACTCAGTGGCTGGCTTTTTGACCTCCCCACCCCCCAAGGGAGGAGCAGCCCTGCTAGGCCACAGAGGAGGACTTTGCAGCCAGGCCTGAAGATACCTGATAAAACAGGGTCAGATGAAAGGGGAAGAGGTCCCCCCTATTGGTGGACTTAGAAAGGGGCAGGGAGGAGATGGGGGAGGGAGGGTGGGATTGAGAGGAAATGAGGGAAGGGGCTATAGCTGGGATACAAAGTTAATAAACTGCAACTAATATTTAAAAAACAATATGAAAACAAAGTCTTGAAAAGGACACACAGGTTCTTTTCAGTTAGGATGTAAAATGCATTTTATCTAAGTCTGCCTTATGATGACTTTCTAACTATGCCCTTAAAATTTAGCATGAAAGTCCACTCTCAAGTCTGCATTAGGATTCATCATGTCTGGAATTGATCAAAAAGATGGCATGAAATGAAAGATAATGGAATGTCTGACAAATGCTTGCATATAGGGAAAGCTGACAAAGAAGGCTGATTTGACACACTAAATGAAAATAAGCTACTTAACAGAGGTCACCTTTTCAATCCCATTACCCAGGGCCCAGAAATGTGGATGGAAACTATACCCTCCTGCACAATTCAAGCTTCTCAGTGACCACAGCGGTCTGAGTGTCATAGGTGAGCATCTACGATCGATGACCTTGGTCTCTAGCCCTAAATTACTGAGTGAATAAAATTTGAAGAATACAAGTTGTTTTACAACACTTCCTTTTGAAACATTTTGTGTTCTAGTAAGTGACACAGAGACTTTTCTGTTGTCAGAAAGTCAGGCAGGGATCTGCAGGCAGGATGTAAAGTCCTGGAACAAATGACACTCACTGGTTCGCCCTCGTTCCTTGCTCTGCTTGCTTTCTTTTCACACTCAGGACCACCAGGGCAGGAGTGATACTACCTACCATAGGCTGGGCATGTCACACCAATGCCTAAGAAGACAAACTGCAAACTTGCCTGTAGGTCAATCTTGTGGAGGCGTTAATTCAACTTACATATTGCTCATAGCCCCTCCTCTCCTCTGAGTCTCACCCTCTCTCGCTAATACTCCCCTTCCCTATTCCTTAGAATAGGGGCGCCCCCCTATGTAGACACTCTAGCTCATCTATTCACATGAAGACTGAGTTTTATGGAGGCATTTATCAGACCCTAATAGAGTCAAATTCATCTTCCCAAATGAAACTCATATGTGTCAAATTGACATAAAACTAGCCAGCATAATACACAGACACTTCTCATCACACTGTTTCCACATCTCTGTGTAATTATGTAAGTTTTGACCAAATATCTGCCAGAAACATGAGAGAGAGAGAGAGAGAGAGAGAGAGAGAGAGAGAGAGATGGTTTGATTCATGGTCATCTATTTCAGTCCATAATTACTTATTCACTCAGGAGCCTGGGTGGAGGAGAATCCAGGCTTATGATGGAGAAGAAGCAGAGCGAGTAGGCAAGCATGTAACCTCATATAATCATCGTCGGTAAACCCTAGTCTTGCACGCCCTTCAGCTAGTCCAAACTTCCAAAGACTGTACCATCTCCTCACACAGTGCCACCAGCTGGGGGGCAAGGATTTGACCCGGGAGATCACTGAGAACATTTCATTCTCAAACTGGCATATTTTGTGGTCTTTTAAATATTGTTAGTTATTATGTTCATAAAAATAGAAAAGCAGACATTTTGTTAGTACCTTTTGTTAGTCCCTTCCCACTTAAATGCATGCATCTAACTGCTTACTTACTGTTCATGTTCAGGCTTTTAACACTGGACCCTTGATTTTAGACTTTTAAATCAAGAAGTCAGAATCGCCCAACTTCTTTATTCAGAATTTCATGCGTTTCTCAGCTAAAACCAAACATGTAATTAGAACTTGTAAAATCAGTCTTGAAGTTCTCCAGTCATGAAATAAAATTAAAGTCATAGTGCAGTTATATTAGGTATTCAAGCTGGAGATGAATAATCTGCTTAATTAATTCAATATAAGCGTCTCCTTTTCTGCATCAGTCCTTACGCTAGTTATAAAGGAATGAAAGATTTAATTCTAGTCTTTATGCATCAAAGCAATCACTGTCACATGGAGGATGCACACAGAAACTGATGGCACTGTGTGCAGCAGCAGCATTAAGAAGGTATGTGTGTGTGTGTGTGTGTGTGTGTGTGTGTCTGTGTGTGGTGAGACATTAAAGAGAAAAGGAAGGCCATCTGATCAGGTTGTGAAAGAGCAAAATTAAGCCAAGACAATATTTTTGACTTAGGAAATAGACATATTTTATCTCAAAAAGCCACAGCAAATGGGTAAAAGTCCTACCATAAGTAAAACTACTTTGAATAAACCTCAGCTTCACCAAGAAAGTGGCTTCTGAGTATGAACAAGATAACTAGATGTTTCTATGTTAGCATTTATGTCAGCATTATAAAGTAAAAGTGATGAGGGTATATAAAGTATATGTCTGTGTGGAGGATAAAATGACTAAGGAAAGGGCCTGCAGAAGAGTCTGACTGTATCGCCACTATCATTCTCATGGAGAGATTGAAGGGTTTGATTCTAGGGCAAACCTAAAAATGAAAAAAAATATTATGTTAATAGATTAAGAACCCTGCTAAGTAGTGTTTTTTATTGTTGTTATTGTATGCTTTTAATTTCCTTGCAACTAGACTTAGTTTTTGTTGTTGTTTGTTTCTCTCGACAGACTTCTGTTAAGATATCAGCAAAAGTTGGAAGGGAGAGAAAAGGGGTGAAATGCCATAAACATAGTATTTATATTTAAAACTTTAGAAAATTAAAATAAAAGAACCAAGAGAAGTTATGCATCATAATAACTCTCTCACAATCTCTGAAGAATAGTGAAATGACACACACAATTGTAGGCAGCTATGAAGAACTTCCTCTCAGTGAATGGGTAATCATTTGACAGTTCATTTCCCACCAGTTAACTGCTTAAGAGGAGTTGGTTGATCATAGACTGATTTATAAAACACTAATGGCTTTGTGGCTCACTTGGGACATCTATAATGTGATTGAGATGATTTCATTTTAATACTAATTTTAAAAAAGTCTAGGGCAACAGATTAGCATTTCTCTGATATAAATTCTCAGGTATTTGTCCTCAGCTGCCATGTTCCCTTCTGTGCGGTTGGCTGATTAGATTGCACAGGACTCTACGGCTCAAGAGCCTACTTAATTGGGGCACTGTGCTGAGTCAAGGCTGTCTTCCCTCATAAGGGCTTTCGGCTCTGCTCTGATTCACATGTGCAGACTCCAATATGCCCCGCTGACGAATGGGCATATGACTGCTGAGGGTAAGGACCCCCCCCCCCCCAAGGTAGTGTAAGCGCATCAGAAAAACTCTCTTGTGGCTGCCTTGAAAAACTCAGTCCTGGCTTGCTGCTGGTGTATCAACACTATTGTTTTATATAGGAAAGAGCGTGCAGGTTGGCTCATATTGAACGACATTTAGAACTGGAGTTGGAAATGGCTAGTTTTATTTGATATAGCTGGTTCACAAATCTAACAAATCTTACTATCCTTAAAAAGTTGATAGAAAATGTTAATGTGAGCATCCTTCTTTTAGCTGTTAACGTGCTGAAAACAAGAAGATTCAAAGTAGATAGAGGCATTTTTTTTTTAGGTTGTTATCATGCAATTACTATCACATCTTGTGAGTTATCTGTATATAGGCAAACTTGTTACCCTCCCAGGCCTCTGATTTATTTCTTCTGTTGAATCTATTTACCCATCTATTTGGGGCAGCTTGAAATCTACACATATATTTCTTGCATTACACATTTATGTTGTGTTGTATGCACTGTCGCGGCTACCATTGTCCAGATAATTAAGGAGAAGTATAGTAAGGGGTTGGGCATCTACAGGTAATTTCACAGTATATGAAAGAATACAGTTCATCACAGTGGGCGCGACTGTGATAGCCGCATGGTCACATTGCAGGAAGCAGAGAAGGAAAAGGGGTTGTTCTATAAAGTACCCACGTTCCAGCTAAGTGACAGCCTTCCTCCAAAAAAACCCCACCTCCTAAAGACTCCACAACCTTCTGAAAGAAGGCCATCAACAGGGGAACAAGTTCTCCAACCTATGGGTGATATTTCACATTCAAGCCACAACACACACAAAACCAAAAAGCATAAATGTGCCGGTGGAAGGAGATAGATATGATAGATATTGGTTGATGATTTGGGAACTATGCAGATGAAGAAATTCTGCATTTGTAACTTTTTAACTTTAAATATGAAGACTAAAATCTTATGTAAAGAAAATTGCAGAAATAATACTTAAGGACAATTAAGTTGTCTGGCACATATTTCTTTTAAAAAATAGAAGTTACTTTACAAAAATGTACTGGAATTCAATATTTTTTACACACTTGGTGATAATGCTTCAATGTAATGCTTCTCTGTATTAAATATTTTACCTGAAATAACCTCACTCAGTATTTTCTTCTAAGCAGACACAAGCCTGTTGGCATACTTTTTAAAAAACTCTTATTTACGTCTCTTATATCTTTTTCTCCTTACTCCACCCCAATCCCTTCTGACATCCCAATACCAGGTAGGAGAGAGAAAGGGTTAATGGGAGAGGGGGAGTAGTTCTTTCTGAGATGCTCCCTGCTGGTTAGGGCGCTTGGGTTCCTTGGATCAATCCTCCAATCTTTGTTTCAGGAGATCTCCTACTTCTTGTCTGACAACAGCATCCAAGAGCACTAAAGGAGGAAGCAAGAGCAGCATTGTTCTTTCTCTTGATTCACTCTCTGGGCTCTGGCATTTATTTTCCCTCCTGCTTGCTCAGATTTAAACTATCTGCAGCTGGCAAAGAGCGCCTGTCCAAGCCCGCGGGAGGCGAACAGTCTGCTGCTATGGACCATGGAATCAGCGCCACACCCCACACCTGGGACCAAAACAAAAGCCGTTCACACCCGCAGCACTGGCCTAGGAGGATGCATGTGATGTAGGTAGATGAAAAACAACAGTTGCGTCATTGCTTGAACTACCATTTCATGCCGGGTTCTTAAGGAATGGAAACATTTAGAAATCATGGCCTCAAGGAAAGCTATTCTGTAACTTACAGGAAACGCTGAGTGCAGCAATGACAGCAGAGAAGAAAACTGGTTCACGGCGTCCTCAAGCACGTCCAGTCAGACATCTTGGTCTCTGTGGATTAACTATGCCGCTCAGATGTTTACCTAAAGTGATTCCATTTTACTTACGAGAAGAGTTATCAGTTCAGTGTTTGACTAAATGGATCATTATGGAACAGAAGATGGACTTAGCAATGACTAATTGACTGTAACTCCTCTCATCAGTCAGGGTTGCGGTGCCATGATTAAGGCAGCTGTGTTACTGTTAGCCAGGTCATGCTTGGTAATTAATTGAGCTTGCTCGCTGAGACTTATCTTCTGCACGTATAAAGTGGTTTGGGTGTATTCGGTTATGGCCGGCCTGAATAGAACTGTTAGGACAAGGAACTTGGGGTTAGATATCTAAGTGCAAATCCTTCATGTGATTCTAATTATCTGTCTTATGGGTCCTGCGTGATAATATTTTTGTGCCTGGGTTGTCCCATTTGTAAAGTGGATATGTGCATTATAATGAAGTCACTGTTAGTCACACATGAGTGCATAAACATACTTTGCTTTGAGTACAGAAGACATGTATTCAGGTGTCACATATTAAAATTATTTTTCTATATTAAATATTGTCATAAAGATCAAACTCTTGACAACAAAATGTCTTATATTACTAACATTTATTTTTATTGATTATATCCCAATGTTGACATAATCATTACTTAGTGATATTTAAAAATTAATTAAAGATGATTTACTTTTGCTAAAGTCACATATATATAAAATTAGAAATAGATTTCTATTACAAATTATGCATATGTTAATAATGGTAACATTTTATGGTAATTATTATAATATAATGGAATGATTTATTAAGACTCAGCTCTAAGAATGATATTGTTTTGTGTTTATTTTCTTCCTGCTTTATATCTGTCATCTCTAATCTATCCCATTAGTTTCCAAGGATACATTATCTCTTGCAGAAACAAATGAACAATGTGTAGTTTGAAGTGAAGATCAAATTTACTATTATTCTCTCAAATGCAAATTGAAAATAAAAATATATCATCTTTCTTTCTAAATTAAATATTTGAAATAGGCCTAGACTGGAGGGATGCCTCAGCAGTTAACAGCACTGACTGACCTTTCAGAAAACCCGGCTTTCAATTCACAGCACCTACATGAAGGCACATACAGTTCTTCTGCTCCAGTACAAGGGAGCCCAGTGCCCTCTTCTGAACTCTGGAAGTACGTGGCATGCTTATGGTGCACATACATATATGTATCCAAACACTCATGCACACGAAATAAAAATGAATCGAAATTAAAAAGTTCTTTATACATATGATATACTTATACGAACCATACACAATACCAGAGTTTTGATTAAATAGGACCTGTACGATGAGAAGTCATAATTCTTAATCTATGTTCACTGTCTCCCTGCTTTCACCATTTTCTCAGGTATTATAGGTGACTACGAGATCACTATTCTACATATTTCTTATAGAAAGAATACTGTGTGGCTGACTTATGTCACAAAACAGTGTGGGCTCACCTATGGGCTAGCATATTGTATATTCTCCTTCTTTTTGATATCTTTCCTCGTTTTAATAGACCCTGTTCAGCAAAAGAAACAAGCACCAGAATGAGAAAGAAAGACTGATGAATGAGAGAAAATACTTCAAACTTTACATCAGATTTGGAATGAATTGTCAAAATATCTAAGGAAATGAGGGATTTTGGTGGCAAAAAAGCAAAACAAAGCCAAAAACAATTATTGACAATTACTAATAAAGTAGAAATTTGAATAAAATGTTTTCCAAAGAAGACATAGGACTGACTTATATCTCCTTATAGGTGTATAAAAGGTTACTTAAGGTGTACTCTATATATGTATAAAAGGTAACCTAAGAACACAGATATTCAAAGAAAGGCAAATAAAACCTACATATCCATTCATGATGGACACTAATAAAATAATGTAAAATAATAAGCATTGGTTAGCATGAATAGAAATGAAGTCTTATGCACTGCATACAAAATTGTGAAACCAATATAGGAATGAGTATGACTATTGTGAATCCTTGAAATAAAACTACTGGAGAGGTTGTGGAGAATGGGGAACCCTTCTCCATTGCTCGTGGGACTGTAAACTTGTACAACAACTTTGGAAGTCAATGTGGCCCATTCTCAGACAATTAGGAATAGTGCTTCCTCAAGACCCAGCTATACCACTCCTAGGCATGTATCCAAAAGAGGCTCAAGTACACAACAAGGACATTTGCTCAACCATGTTTGTAGCAGCTTTATTTGTAATAGCCAGAACCTGGAAACAACCCAGATGTCCATCAACGGAGGAATGATACAGAAATTGTGATATTTTTACACAATGGAATACTACTCAGCAATCAAAAATGAGGAAATCATGAAATTTGCAGGCAAATGGTGGGATCTAGAAAAGATCACTCTGAGTGAGGTATCCCAGAAGGAGAAAGACACACATGGTATATACTCACTTATATAGACCTATAAGATATGATTAACATAATGAAATCTATACACTTAAAGAAGAAAAACAAGAAAGAGGACTCAGGGTAAGATGATCAATCCTCACTTAGAAAGACAAATGGGATGTGTATTGGACATAGGAGAAAACAAGTAACCGGACAGGAGCCTACCACAGAGGGCCTCTGAAAGACTCTACCTACCAGTGTATCAAAGCAGATATTAAGACTCATAACCAAAACTTCGGGAAAGTGCAGGGATTCATATGAAAGAAGGGGGAGTTAGTATGACATGGAAAGGATAGGAGCTCCACAAGGAACAAACAATATCTGGGCATAGGGGTCTTTTTTGGGACTGACACTCCCCAAGGACCATGTATGGATATTACCTAGAACCTCTGCTCAGATGTAGCCCGTGGTAGCTCAGAAACTAATTGGTTTTCCTAGTAAGGGGAACAGAGACTATTTCTGACAGGAACTCAATGGCAGGCTCTTTGACCTCCCAACCCCGCAAGGGAGGAGCAGTCCTGCTAGGCCACAGAGGAGGACTTTGCAGCCAGTCCTGAAGATACCTGATAAAACAGGGTCAGATTAAAGGGGAGGAGGTCCTCCCCAACCAGTGGACTTGGAAAGGGGCAGAGAGAAGATGAGGGAGGAAGGGAGGGATTGGGAGGGAATGAGGGAACGGGATACAGCTGGGATACAGTCAATAAAATATAACTAATAATAAAGTAAAATAAAAAGAAGAAAAAAAATTGAAAAAGAATAAAACTACTGTGCTACAATTTTGCTTCAGGATATTTATATAAAGAAATTTAAATTATAATTTCTAAGATATTACCAGCTCAATATTCAGAGCAGAACAACTATTTAAAAAAATTAATGAACTTGCTTAAGTAGATAAGTGATTAAATAAAATTAGAGGAAATACAAACACACATATAAATAGATAGATATATATTGAGGGAGAAAAGGATGTGATGAATCTTAAAAAGTGATTTGAATATTTTTAATAAGATGTTTTTATAAGGATGGAAAGACACAAAAAATAGAATATAATCATACTATATAATGATATACATATGTAGATATCACATATAATTATATATGAATTAAAAAAATAGCTGGATGGAAATAATGATGATGGAAGAGAATATTCAAAGGAATCAGAAGTCAGTTAGAACAAAGGTTCCGATAAATATAAAGTACATTTATATGTATAACCCTGCAGCTACAGATGTGTGCAAATATATCTACATAGATAAAATCACTTATTTAAAGTGAAGTAGAGACTAGTAGGCCAAAGATCTTTCTGAATATTGAGAGGTATGCCAGAGAAATTAAAAACATAAATGATAAAGTTTTGTTACATGAAGTGGAAATTTCTGGTTTCCTTGAAGACTCAATTTTGTCATATGATGTTTGTCTGCAACCTGGGAACATGATGTTTTGCCAGATTGGCTTGTGAGAGGGCACATGATGTTTTGCTGTGAGTTCTCACATACAAGGGCGTGACTTTGGCCAGCTGAGAACATCCACGGGTGGACTCTGAGGAGAAGAGATATATAAAAGCCCACTTACAGTGGGACATTGTTTTTTGGATTTACATTGCTGCACTCTTCTTCATATTTTGACATTTTACTTCGCAGAAAGATAGTTTCAGAGAACTTCTTGGAGCAATCCAACTGACTCTTGCAGCTTTTGCTGACTTGTCTTCATTTTCTGAATCCTATTGCTACTTGATATTGGCCTTTGGACTGGACTGCTGGTATCCTGAAGGCTACATTTGGTAATCCCCTAAAGACCCGTTGACCCTAATCAGTAGGAAGTAGATAAAAGAAGTCTACAGCTCTTTTCTCCACTAATCTCCTACCTAAGGTTACAGGGCTTGTGTGTGTGTGGTAGCTGGAAGGGAGGTAAAGGTGCTTAAGAACCCTGAATGTTTTTGGTTGTGAGCATAGCATTTAACTGCTGAGCCATCTTCTGAGTGAGGTAACCCAGAAACAGAAAGACACACATGGTATCTACTCACTTATAAGTGGATATTAGTCATATAATACAGAATAAACATCCTAAAATCTATAGTGCTAAAGAAGTTAAACAACAAGGAAAACCCTAGGGAATAGGCTGAAACTTCACTCAGAAAGGCAAACAGGATAAACATTGGAATAAGGAGAAAACAAGGAACAGGACAAGAGCCTTCCACAGGGGACCTTTGAAAGACTCTACCCACCAGGGTATCAAAGAAAATACTGAGACTGATAGCCAAACTTTGGGCAGAGTGCCAGAAACCTTATGGAAGATGAGGGAGATAGAAAAACTTGAAGGGGACAGGAACTCCACAAGGAGACCAACAGAGCTAAAAATCTAGGGTTCACTGGGGCCTACAGAGACCCATACTCCAACCAAGGACCATGCACAGGGAGGGCCTAGACCCCTTGCTCAGAGGAAACCCATACACGGCTCAGATTCCAAGTGGGTTGCCTAGGAAGAGATACAGGGGCTGTCTCTGACATGAACTTAGTGGCTGGCTCTTTGATCACTCCCCCATCCCAGGTTGATGCAGCCTTTTCAGACCACATAGGAAGAAATGCAGCCAGTCCTGATGAGACCTGATAGGCTACGGTCAGAGGGAAGGGGAGGAGGATCTCCCCTATCAGTGGACTAAGGAAAGGGCATAGGGGGAGAAGAGGGAGGAAGGGTGGCACGAGGAGGAGATGAGGGAGGGGCTACAACAGGGATACAAAGTGAATAAATTGTAACAAATAAATAAATAAATGAATAAACGAATGAATAATCCTGAAAAAAGTAGGTTTGGTGAAAAATCTAAACCTATCATTACACGATACAAATTAAAAGGAAAAGAGAGGAAACTTGAGTGTTTTCTTCAGATCATACAAGGGAGTTACCGTGCTTGGAAATGTTCAGAAAGAGGCATAGGGCTGTGATGAAATGCTGGTGCAGGGAAGAAAGCTGATCTTTCTGTCCTGTGCTACTTTTAGAACAAAAATAATGCAATGTTAGCTTGAGCTCACTTTCAAACAGTCAATGATCTGAATGCTAAATTTCTGAACAGCAATCCGTATTCTAAGGCCATTAAAGGTATCATTTTATACAAAAACGAATAAGCATTTCCAGTGTTAAGTACTACCCTTTCAGGTGCAGATCACGTCTGACGCTGTTTTATCAGACGTGTGTGAGTGTTCCCTCTGCTACTTATTTGACTCAATAGCAGCCATGTCTTAGGACACTACACAAAGGGATTAGCAATCCCATTTCAAAACGGGAATCAGTGTTCATTTCAACAGTGCTCAAATGTGTGGGGTAAGTAAGAAGAGACACACAGAAGGCAATTAACAAGTAAACAAAACCAGTAATGTTGTGAACTAAAATAATAATAATTATTATTATACTTTCCCTCCATTTTAGTCTAGTGGCCCGTCCAAGAACCATGTGGTAAGATTTCTTATTAACTTAAGGATTACCCTTGATAATGTCATTTCCACTCCTGATACACATCTTATGTATAATAGAACTCTGAAGTCTCATGAGCGATATAAGTCCCAGGAGATCTTTGTAGCCTTCATATGTTGGTTATTTCTTAAATAGAACTGAAGCTTTGCTTTTAAATACGTTTTAAGTCCCAAAGTCATCTGCAATGCCTTTTCTCAGCGTCACAGATTTGGCAAAAAACAATTTCCATTTATGAATAGTCAGTAGATATGATATACAAATATGTCTATTTGTATGTATGTAAATATATATGCCCACACACAAACTCATTCTGTGTATGGGCCTTTATTCTAGGTTAAAAGAACAAAGGCACCCTTTTGGTAGTACAGGATCTCTCAAACACTGGGAGTTGATACTTCTTTCACCCACTGACTCTGATCACGGTTGTCCTTTGTGCTCCCTGTGGAGGGGAAGTGCTCTAACTAAGCAATAAACACAATTCTCTGACTGCCAGATTCATTGTTGTGCTCACATCTGCTAATCTGCATTTAGCCTCTGGTCTCATCCTGCAGCATTCTCTTTATATTGGTTGGATTCCTGTAAATCTATGTGATGCCACCTATACTTCTTCACAACTGATTTCCACTTATGATGTGCATTAAAAGGCACGAGGTTATAAGTCAGATGATTAAAGAATCTTCTTTATATATGTTCAGTCACCTGGTTTCACATAAGTCATGATTTCTTGCCTGAATAAGCTTGCACAAGCAGTAAGAAGACATTGATTTCCAGATCTTGAGCAGCTCCAGAAAATGCAGAGCAGAGGTCAGCTTAGGCTCCAGTCACATTTACGGGTAACTCTTCGAAGATTCTCCTCATCCTCCGATGGTGTTGGAACCAGCTGCAGGCAGCTCAGTGGTCCAGCACCAAGGTGCAGAACTACTGCACAGTGTCCTGTTATGTGGTACTTCTCTGGTGGGCCTGTCTATTACTTCCGGTTCTGTTTTCAGAATTGGATTTTATACCTTCTGATCACATTCCCCCATGTTTGTGTATTTTAAGGTTGTGGAGAACAAGCTCTGAGTTTTCTCTGTCCTTCTTTGGCTCTCTCAACCCTGCTCATGTTTCTTACGA
Source organism: Psammomys obesus (assembly GCF_907164565.1). Classification (NCBI taxonomy): domain Eukaryota; kingdom Metazoa; phylum Chordata; class Mammalia; order Rodentia; family Muridae; genus Psammomys; species Psammomys obesus. Next base: position 3,857,750 of record NW_026585895.1, on the reverse strand, counting down.
ATACTGTCTTGGAAAACAAGGGTCGCTTTTCCCGTCTAACTTAAGGTAGAGAAGGATGTGGCGCACCATCATTTTAACCAGTAAGTATTCAAATGCTGTAACTACTACAACAACAGCTACTACGAGAGCTGCTAGTACCACTACCCAGTAAGTATTGGCATGCTGGACTAGTACAGCTGCTGCAACTACTAGTACTATTGCTACTGTCTGTGGACCTAAGATCTGAATTTCCGACATGGAGTTTCTGGGGGCATAGAAACGTGACTACTTCACAAGCAGAGCTTTTTAAAAGCCAGAGGAAAATTTCCCTAAGGTTAGATGAGGCAATGTGACATAAAAAGGTTTTGAAAAATTGATGAATGTTAGCACTGTCTGACTACTCACACTGTCACTAAGTAAGCACCTTTATTCTAGCACACCAAAACACTTGTGTTCTTCTAAGTGCTGTGTGCTGGAATGGATTTATGATTTTTACCGCACTTTTTATCTATTTGAGCTCCTTATTTACATTTTATTCTTTGGGCCTTCTAATGTTACAATCAAAATGCTGATCCTACCTTTGCCTTCATATCCTGTTTGTCTGAAACATAAACAGGACACTTTTAAACATTTTAGCTCATTTTGAACTCACAAATTTCATCTTTTTGTATTTTACTTTCAAATGTTTAATTGTAAAGCATAAAAATTTGTCCCAGTACTCCCAAAAAATTCTGTAAACACCCAGAAAACCAAAGACCAAAACCAAACAGACAAATAAACAAAAGCCAGTGAGAACCATCCTAGCCCCTAGCCTCTGTGCCAATGAAGCCACTCCTGGCTGAGTTCAAGAACGGGAAGAAGCTAGAAAAACACCTGGCCCTTGGTCAACCTCATATGAAAAGTCTTATTATTACTATTTCCAAGTAACTATTCCTAGTAGAATAATAACCCATTAGATATTAGTTTAAGGGAAATCTTTTAACAAAGCCAAGAGGAACATTTCTTCATATTAGGCTTAATCAGTACAGAAGACCTTATGACTATAAACTGGAAACAGAAGCATAAATTTAAGATGGACTTGTGACAACTAGGCACACAGCAAATATATAATCTTTGAATTTTCCATACTTGATGCTCATCTTCAGCACCCCCAGAAAGCACACATAACAAATTACTTTGACGTGTCCATTGATATGCCTTGGCATAGCCTTATTACTGTGTCATGACTTTGGTGTAGGTGCCATGACACTTAGGATTTAGATTATTTCATGAACAACCATAGGTTAGAATGTCACCTAATGAATCATTAATATTGCTGTTGTGGCATGGTTTGCCATTATTTTCTCTTCCTGCTTCGTAACCTGACTTGACCTTAATGAATCTGGTAACTTAACAGATTCATCACTCATCAGGTTGTGCCTTTGATGATAGGGATAGATGCACATAGACAGTTCTGTCCTTTTGGTCAGCACCAGAGTAGAACCATTTGGTGATATTATCGAGCTGATTTGATGATTTTTTTTTTTTTTTACATTAAGTCAATGGACTGTATGCAATGGGCATTCTGCAGGAAATGGAGGATTCCTTTTCTAACCGAAGACTCTAGGCCATTTTTTACATTACTTAAGTTAGAGAGTTGTAAAACAATGCTACAGAAGGGTGAACTGTAAGTCAAATGATTTCTAAAGTTATCTGAAAAGACACAGACAATTTTATATCCAGTTTTTCAAGATATGCATGCTAGAACTGCTCATGGGAAATATTCCAAAGCGATTTCTGCAACAAATGCAAGAGGAAGTAGAGGTAGCAGCATTGATAGAAAGGAAGCCACCTTCAATGAAGCTATAAAAGCTCAGCTGACCCGAGGGTACTAGATACCTTTAAGCTAATAAGGTCTGTCAGAGGTGTTTCCTGTTGGGGGAATGGAAGGGGACTCATATTCTTGCATCAAGCAGTCATGAGTGTAATGCGCCAAAGGAGAAAGCAAAACCCTGAATGAGGTCACTGAGAATCTGAGTTGAGCAAACAGTCATTGCTTTTGCAGCTTAGGAAGTAGGAAATGAGGGCAGCTGGCCACAAGAGCACCACAAACACATATCTCCTGGTCAACCATAACATACTGGGTCTTCAGATTTCAACCATGTCCTTCAGAATAACAGTTAATGAAACATTTGAAGGTCCTGAGCCTTGTGGAAGCAAGTGCTTTGCCCCCCAAGGCTGGTAGGGGACAGCAGTGATACACTGTCTCTCACGCTTGGCCATGAGGTACCAGGTCTCCTATCTTAGGCAGTTCTACTGTTTGATTTTATTCCACCAAAGACCCAAAGTATTAGGTCGGAGTGTCCAGCAATGGCAACCTCAAAATTGTAAAATCTTGATCATATTAATTTACATCAACCATTTTATTCTAGTACTGGAAAGATGACTAATAATGTGTTTTTTCTACCAAATATTCATATGTACTCTCTGTAAATACAGTTTTAATTTCCTCAGATATAAATGTTGGTTTTATTTTCTCAGAGGAGGGGATCAAATGAGAGCCATACCCAAGCTTTAAGAATACCTGGCTTGAGCTGAGCCCAGAGCATTTCTGTCTAACTATCCCTAGGCCAAAGCCTGGAAGCTCCTAGCCTCCTTACAATTTAATCTTCTGCAAGCCAGATCTTGAAGGCGTCAGCTTCCAGCCTCCATCTGCTAACCTAGGACATTCATGTTTCCAGCCTCTAAGAATTCCTGCTGAATAAGATTACACCCCTAGTTATTTCTGAACTCTGGCTGGCAGGTTCAACTCAGCTGTTCTAGCTCAAAACTCCTCTCCAAATGACTGATTCAAACGGGCTTCACTCTGTTTCTCACTGAATTGCTCTGCTTGGAAAAACTGTGTCTACACTCCAGGAACTGAACCGCACTGAGTGTACTAACTCAGCAGACCTGGATGGAACTCACCTCACCTAAGCTGCATTCAACTGAGCTGCGCTGAACTACACTCCTCTCTCTTCCTCACTGCTCTTCTATAGTCCCTCCTCTCTTTCCCTCAATCTCGTGAGAATTTGGTTTATCTTAACTGTGCCTTGTCATATCTTTCTCTGATTCTTCACTTTGTCTTTTTCTTCATTAGATGTTATTCTTCGGGATTAATGGTTTGTACTAAAGCTGTATCTGTATTCTATTCATAGGGATTAAACATCTGTCATGTCTATATTCCAGTCAGAGGGATTAAAGACATGTGCTAAAGGAGAGTCTATATTCTTGTCTTTGGGTGTGATCCCTTGTCAAAGTTGCCATGTTGCTGGATTAACATATCTCTACAATCCTCCATTCAAATGATTCTGCTATTTATGAAAATAGCAACTATCTTAATATTTTTTCTTAATGCTTTTTTAATATTTTGTGCTTTTATTTTCAATGTATTCTTTTTCTAGAATACAGAGATACTTTGGGAAAATGGCATAACTTAATTAATATATCATATTGAATATACTGCAAAAACAAAACACATGTAACATGACTTACTGTTTTTACATATTGTTGGATTCACTCTGTTATTGGAATTTTAATATTTTTATGGGAGTTGGAGTTGGGTGTCAGATTTTCTACAATGCAGTAAAATATTTTAGTGCTTAACATGTAAGAGAGTTTCTGTTAATTTTACAAACTATGTACTAAGCCGTCTGATCCAAGATTATTTCAGTGGGAAGAATCAGATATTCTATAATTATGCCTTTGTTTACAACTTCTTCTGTGGTTGAGAATGAATTCATGTATGTCTCCTGTCAGAGTGCCAAACCAGAGAGTCCAGTGAGTACCATGACCATAGTCTTGGTTCTTGATCCTTCCCCGCCATAGTCTCTGGTAATGAAGATTCTTGAGGAATCTTCGCTTCCTGCCCAGCTGTAATGAAGGAAATGTCAGTCCCAATATAGAAATTCTTCACTTACCACTTCAGGGATCCTGTCAGTCCCAGCAGCTCCCAGGAAGGGCTGCTACGGAATACTCAGCAAGAGTACAAGAAATCTACCTTCAGTGAGGGTGCAACCCTTGTCTTAGCCCCAGTGGCGTGTAGGATTCTGACTGGTATAATGGTAGGTTCCTTTCAGGCAGGCACTGTGAGAAGGCCCATACAAACCATATTTTGAGAATAATCTTTTTTCTTTAGTATAACATAATATTCTGATTATAAATAAAAAGCCTCACTTCCGAGTGGGCCAAAGCATATTTTGTGGCTTTTAGAGAAAAATATAGTAAATACTGTATTGCAAGGGATAAAACTATGTTTAGAATGTCAGAAGAGTTGGAGACATCGCAAACCAGCAGTTAGTTGGGCATTTATGAATCAGCCATTGTTTTTGATGGGCAGGAATGCCCAAAATGGTGCTCTATTCCATCCTGGTCTTGAACATTTCTAAATATTCTTTTCATTGTTAGTCAGTTCTCACAATCTTTCCTGAAGTTAACCCCACAATTTAATGAAAAGATAAATAGTGCCTTATGGTGAGACAGTGAGACATAAATTTCATATTATGTACTGTGGTTTCAACAGTGTATTACACAATTTCATTTTGTAGCTTCTGAAAAGACTGAATTTGCTTTATCTGTAAAATTATTACCCTTGTGGAAAAAAAAATCACCAAATGTATTTAACATTACATCCTTAATTCCATATTGCCTATTTTATGGATCAAAGATAATTTGCTGGTAGTTGTCAATTTGCTGATTTTACATTTGGCACGCCTCTTCATTTCTTGCCCATTTTAATCATTGGTTGGTAGGCCCTTCAAGGACTTCCCTGTGAATCCTTACATTACTATCGTGTATACACACATGCCTGTGAAAGGAGGAAGATAACAACGTAGGGACTTGTTCTTCCTTTCAGGTTTCTAAAAAATGTGACCTTCAGTGGGGCTTATGCTTCATACTTTACCCTCCATCTTACTGGTGTATATTGTTTGCGTCCCTTTAACTGGAACTGTAATGTTTAAGTGGATTTTTTTATATTAGGATGGGATCTGATGTTCTAATCCAAATGTCAGGGGTTGCTGGCAATATCAATAAGAAGCCATCGGCAGGGCCTTCCTCCTAACTCTCGTCCTGACATGTTACAAAAATAAGCATGATAATTTTATAGCCTCCTTTCCTGCCGAAAATGTAACTACATTAATCTGAAAGACAGCTGATTTTTCAAGGTCAAAAGTGCTTAGTTACAAATTGATGAGCTATTATGCGTGTCTGTGGTTTTCTTGATGGCACTGTTTTAATAATACGCGTGCAGAACAGGCCATAAAAATTCCATTTAAAGGTATTAAGCTATACTGTGATATTTAATCAGGTTAAAATTCCTGTCAGTTGGCTCCAGGCACGGTGTTGCTCAGTCAATGATTAACAAAGTGTTTGGAATGTAAAGATTGTGTCTATTACATGAGTTCAGATTTCACTTAAATGACCTTTTGTTTTGTTTTTTGTTTTCTGCATCTAGCAAATGATTCAATGAAAATGCACTGCAGTGATATTCATTGTTTTAAATAGCTCCCACTGTCTCCCCCAGTCCGGGTTGTTTTGATTAGGAAATAGAGAGATAATATGCTTGCAAAGGTGCTGATATTCTTTCAGTGTTGGACAAAAGCACTCTGCGATGAAGTGTTTTTAAAATACGAAGCACATTGTAAGCTTTCATTTGCGATTTATAAAAGCTATCTCACCGTGTGCACTATGCTCTCAGACTTGAGAAAGATTAAACGAGAGAAAGCTATAGAAAGGGTTCTCCTGATAGCCTTTTACAGGATACTTTGCAAGTTCAAGGGGGAACACTGTAGAATATAATGCAAGAGAAATGAGAATTCATCTGCACAAGTTTGTGCATAGTACAGAAACAGCCTTGTTCCTCAGATAAAGAATGGCATGAGTATTCTTAGCCTGAGACAATCTCTCTTCATTCCAGTAGTGAATGAAAAATGCATTTCTATAAGAACAAGCTCCCTAGAACACTTTCATTAACAAACCGTGGGCAGTATCTGAGGTGCAACTCCAAGGCAGTCTAACAGGTCTACTTTGTAGCTGTGTAAAGTTAGTATTTATCCCTGCCTTCTGTGCACGCTTGCATGTCTGTATAGTAGCAGAAATGTTTGGAAAGTGAAATTACAGTAATTATTTAAAACCTCAATGACCTTGTTCATATAATTCAGAAAAATGTATACTTTCTTCACCTAACAAATCCACATTCCCTACTGCCTTTCACATATAAACTTGAAGTTTACATTACATACACTTCATTACTTTTTCATAGATTGGGGCTATTAAAAGTGGAGAGAAAGATTCATTTCTGTCTCCTGCCAACTGCTTCCCCCATGAACATCTCATGTTTCTAGTATACTTTTGGAAATTTGAACCAGTGTTAATAAACTAGGGTTAACTAGGGTCCGTATTTTACATTAAAGTTCACTGTTTGTTGTGATTAATTTTAATATTTTAATTATGTATATATATGCATGTATTACATATGTGTTCATGAACACACCATGTGTCCACAAAAGTCACTGGCAAGCAAACCTCCAGATCTAGAGTTGTCGACGGTTATGAACTATATGATGTAAACACTGGAAACTGAACTGGGGTCTTCGGAAGAGCAGCAAGCATTCTTACCCACTAGGCCATTTCTCAGTCAAAGCCTTATTTGTTTTTAAGACAGGTTCTCACTTGTCTCAAGCCGGCTGCAAACTCCATACAAAGCTAATGTTGACATTAGCTTCGGGTTCTTCTACCTCTTGAGTACTGAGACATTTAGCACATGCCTGGGGTCATAGGTTGTACCAGAGATGAAACCCAAGTCTGTTTATCATGGGCCAAGCCATGTCCAGCTGAGGGTCATCCCCTGGACTCACGCAACACAATGAGTTGTATAATTCTACAGGCTTACGAAAACATGGTATCTATCATGGTTTACTACACAGTGGCTTAGTTTCAGTGTCTCAAGTTCCACCATGATCTTCATGTATGTGTCTGTTCTCTTCAGTATTCCCCAACATGTCGCAGACATTGGTATTTTACTGTACTGGTTTTCCTGTCCCAGAGTGTTGTAGATTTCGAGTCACACAGTAAGAATATCTTTCAAATTATCTTGGCTGAATTTGCAATATGTTTAAAGTCTACATCTTTCTATGATTGCAATACTTATTTGTTTTGTTCTTGAACTATATTCCCTAATACGATGTTTACCACAAAAATGGTTGTTTAATGACCAGCTAAAGAACAAAATTTGTTCCCCTCAAATTTTGGGAATTATTAATAAAAGCTGATATAAATGGCTACTTGTGTAGTTGGTGTAGACATTAATTTTAAACTTCCTTCGGTAAATTCAAATTGAAAAATCGCTGAATCTTTATTGAATCTTTTAAAAATCCTTAAGAATGACACATTTTTGTTTGAAAAATTTTATTGCCAAGCATAATTAAATGCTAAAGAAAATATTATGTTCAAGTTAAATGAATTCACTCTGATTAAACAATTTTCAATAAAAAAAGCAATTTAGCTTTTCAAATATGATTCCTATTTTCAATCATTGCTAAATATGAGATTTCCTCTGAGCTTCTTTATTTTTTAAATGTTTTATACTTTGCAGCCAGCCCTGAAGATACCTGATAAAACAGGGTCAAATGAAAGGGGAGGAGGTCATCCCCTATCAGTGGACTTGGAAAGGGGCAGGGAGGAGACCAGGGAGGGAGTGTGGGGTTGGGGAGGGAATGAGGGAGCGGGATACAGCTGGGACACAGAGTTAACAAAATGTAACTAAAAAGAAAAATAAAATAAAAAAAAATAAAAAAATAAAAAAAAATCATGAGAGAGCCACGTTGCATTTAAAAAAAATTAAAATAATAAAAATATTTCAATACATTAAATTTCAATAAAATTCAGCTGCATAATATTTTATGTCTTTAGTTATTAAAGCATCTTTTAACCAATTTTGTCATGATGAATAATTTATGATAAGGTTGATCATTTTCATTGATAATGCTAAAATATATTATGATTTCATATTATTGAATTAGGTATTATGAAATATATATTATGAATTACTAAACTAAAATGTTATATACAGATATAAAAATTTCAATTGCTCACTATTTTGAATCTATTATTGTAAAAAAGTTTGAAAAATTTATTTCTTAAAATTAAATAACACATTAATAGAATTTAAAAACAGCTTCAATGGTTTATCAAAAGCAACATTAATACATATTTTAAATTAAAATTAAAAATAAATTGATATTCTATCTCACCTCAGTCAGAATGAGTATCATCAAGAAAATAAACATCAAATAATGTTCAAGCAGTTGAGGATGGAACATTAAATACTGCTGATGGCAGTGTAATTAGTACAGCCAAATACAATGAAAAACTTCTCAAAAATGTAAACAAAAGATATTATATGAAACAACCATATATTTAACTCAATAATTCAAAGTCAGTTTATAGTAATGAATTCTCATTCCAATGCTTAGTGCTGCACTATTTACATCAACCAATCTGTGATCTCAACCATGGCACCCACATTTTGAGAGCAATGCCAAAGAAAAGAAAACATTTACAGACAACGGAGCTTGACCAAGTCGTACTGAAGAATGGGTGGCCCAGAGATCATGTTAAATGAAATAAAGGAGTCCCACAAACACAGGTGGCATGGTCTTCCTTGGTATTTGGAAGCCAGGAGAAACAGAAACAGAGGGTATGAAACCAAAAAGGGAATGAAGTAAAATGAAAGATGGAAGCCAACAGTAGGATTACGATGAGAATTACAGGAGATAAATAGGATCAGTGTAAACTACATAGTGTGTGGAAATGCCATAATAAAGCATTGTTGTCAGTATTCACACAAAGAAGCAGAATATGAATGATGTGTTAAGAGATATTGTATACATACGTAAATAGTGCAATAAAATCTGTTTTCACTTACTAATTGCCCCATTGGCCTAGAGTACTTTGTCAATTAAATCTTGTTAAATTTTAAAAGTATGATAAATGCTAAGTCTATAAAGATAAATACCAATTAAATTAAATTTGATAGAATAAGAGTTAAAATTATTCATAAAAATATCAGTCTCAGAATAGTGGCTCAGTTTTTAAGAGTGCTTCCTGATTTTCAGAGAGCAGGAATTTCATTCAAGTCTGGTGGCTCAAACAACTGCCTGTAATTTCACTTCCTGGGATTCCACACCCTCTTCAGGTTGCTGCATATTCCTGTACTCACATGCATATTTAAACACAGTAACACACACAATTAAATATAAAATAAAATAACCTTAAAATACTAAGTTCATATTGTAGAGTAGACAAAGTTCATAACTGCACAGACTCTTTCTATTCTAAAGAGCCACATTTCCTTACCCATCTCCTACCTAATGATGAAACCCCTGGGCTATCTACCCGGCTTGACTGCCTAGCCAGCCTGCCCAAGGGCTCAGAACCAGACACAGTGTCTAGTTCTAGACTTTGCCCCCTCCTCTCCCTACCCCTCACCTCCTACCTCCACCTACGTATTTTGTAAACGCATTGACTTTTGGCTTTCTTTTTGGTAATTATCAAACTTCATAAAACTTTATTTGTGGATGGCAGAACCATGTTATAATCCCAGTGGTTTTTGGTTTGTTTGTTTTTTGTATGTTTGTTTTTACATTTTCTTTTCTTTCTTCTTTACCTTCACATTTCCGTTGTGCATATAATATAGCTGCCAGTTTTGTGTGTTTATGGGATTCCTGAGTCTGAGAACAAGTGGATCTCCACACCTATGTTTGTTTTCTGTGCCTTCCGGGGGACGGGGGTGGTACTTTTACTTCTGTATATGTTACGTGAGGAAGAAAAAAATCCATTTTAAATAAAATAAAATAATAATTAAAAAAACAGTGTTTAAAGATCTTGTAAATCATGTTTGATCTCTCACCCTTCTGTCTCTGTAGTGTTAGACGGCCCTTAACAAATCTCAATATTCTGACACAAATTCCCAGTCATCCAGAGCTGACTCAGTTTATAGAGTTCTGTTAGAGCAGCACAAATGGATCACGATGTCAAGACGGCAGAAGACTTTTCACCCTGAATTCGCTGACTTAACAGTCAGCAGGGCCACATTCCTTCCCGCTTCTAAGCTGAGCTTTTAAAGCCTTGTGGTCATCTTCTTCAACCACGCAGCTGCCATGTCATCCATCCCCATCATGTGAGACTTCACTTCATCTAGGAAGAAGCCGCAATCCCAGCCAGCAGACCCAGTGCGCCTCCGAAGGTGGTGTGTGCAACTGGAAGGGATGAGGTGGTTCAAGCCTCCATACGGGGATTATGAGTGCTTCTGCTGTCTTAGTTCTGGGGGTAGTCAGAGGACTGCATCAGGATGCTCCAGAACTGAAAGAATCTGAAGGTGAAACGGACAGACTTTCCCCTAGTGCTGCTGTCTCCTTCACTGAGTGTCTCTGTCTTAGAGCCTTTCCCTTCAGTTCTACCTCGGGCTCTATGAGCCACCAAGATCCTTCGAGTTAATAAGTGATCACAATAAGTGACCATAAACAAGCGTCTCTGACCTGAAGGAAGGAACCAGATGGGCACTCTGTGCTTAGAATCCTGTAACACCCACGTCCCCGTAAAGGTACCCTCACAGAGCTCTACCCCCTTCCAAATTACCTTCTACCAAATGAGACAAACAACGCGCAAAGCGATGCAGCCCTCTGTAAAACTCAGAGACACCTGCCTCCACACAGCACGTCTGCGCTGCTCAGTTCTGTGACTTACCTCTGAGCTCCGGTCTCTTGGGAAGCGTAGTATCTGTGGAGTATATTTACTATAAAGAAATAAATGACCAACAATTTTCAGGAGGCTGATTCACTCATTCTCCGCCAAGTGTAACCGACACAGCCAGTGTTCTCAGGTCACCTGTAGTGACCTCCCCAGTTTGATCATTTCCACGGCAGTGATGGTGCCTTTCCTACTGCTGTGAGCACAGGGTAATTGGGCAGCATTTGGTGCCCACCATGCTCTCTGCCACGACAGCAAGGAGCTAAACATCTGAAACTTAAGCCCCAATTAAATGCTTTCCTTTATAAGAGTTGCACTGCATTCTCCGCATCATCAATTGAACACTGACTGAGACACCCACAGTCCGAATTCTAGCCCTTATGTAATATCCGCGTCTACTTTGATCCGGTTTAGAAGGGACAGTAACTGCAGCTACCGAAACACATGAACAGAACACTGTTTGTTAGATTACAGATTTTGATTATGTTTACTTTGCAACTACAGCTCTAAGTTTGCTCTCAACGCCCAAATTCAAAGGCAGATTCATAACGAAAACATAACAAAATTCTAAAAAGAGGTCGTTATATCAAGATCACCTAAGTTAAAATTAAGACATTTGTTAAATAACAAAAGCGTATCTATTTCTTCATTAAACTTACTGGAAAAGTTCTAAGGTCCTCAAATAAGATTACTTTTTTTTTTTTTTTAAACAACAGATGTCTTCTGTTTTACTGAAGGCCTCGTCATCATTTATAGAGGAATTAGGCTGAGATTAAGTCACTTGCCTGTGATCATTTAGCCAATAGAGTTTAAAACAATAATGTAAACCAAAAAGGCCAATTTCAGAAACTTTCAATTATTCTGTGATTTCCTGTGCTATATAAGTGATGGAAAAAAATAATATATGCATCTGTTATTATTATTGTATGAAATATTCAGCCTTTATGAAATTGTGTAATGAGGAAGCAAGGGTGGTTTGAGGATAGATGCAGAGGCAGAGGTGGTTTGCTTTCTGCTGTCTGCTGGACAGGACAGCACATGAAAGGACAAAGATAAATTCATGCGGCTCTTACTTTCAAAGATCACCTAACATACAGAGCAAGAAACAAGGGCAGAAGCCCCTGGATTGTGCTCAGAGAGTGTTCAAAATAATTATTAACATGATTTTGGAGCAGTGCATTACACAGTAGTACAGGGAGGGTACAAAGTTTTAGGGGATAGGAAAAGGCTTCAGATATGGGGAAATCTGGGCTGAGATTTTAAGAAAAGAACAGAGGAGAATGTATTCAAAGCAATGGGTAATTATATACAAAAGACACCTTAAAGCTTGTGCAAGGAGGCAGAATGGTGAATGGATATTCAAGTCTAGCTGGAATGAGAGATTGTGTGTTCAGAACCAGAATTTAGAGGAGAATCAAAGGGCTGAAGCAGACTTCAAGGAAATCTAACTTCGTTTCATAACTAGAATTGCAAGAGAGCAAGCAGTTGGCTACACTACCATAATTGCTTTCATAACTCTGTTTTATTAACTGTGTGGGTGATGGCCTGGAGTGCAAAGGGTCTGTGATGATTTATCGGGGTTGTTTACTGATTAGATTGAGAAGTGCCTGAATTAGTAAAGCTTGCCTCTGGAGTATCTGTGAGGGCATATTAAGACAGGATCTACTAAGGATAGACCACTTTCAAGGTGGACACCGCCATGCCGTAGATGCCTGGGATGGAATCAATGGAGGCATGAAGAAAGCTCCCAACAGTAGGCTTCTCTCTCTTTGTCTCTCTCTCCTTCCTAATTGGCATGACGGGTGCTGCTCTGCTCCACCAGTATCTTTAAATTGTGAGCCCAAATGAATCTTTATCACTACTGTTCTCATTGCTGTAACCAAACACACGACAAAAGGCAACTCATGGGATGCAGGGTTTACTTCAGCGTAGACGTTCTACACATTCTGAGGCTGCAGTTCACTGTCGTGGGAAAGGCATGGCTGCAGAAATGGGAGGCAGCAGGCCATACTGCATCCATTCCCAGGGTGGGAGAGACAGAGAGAGAGAGAGGCAGACACGTGCGCGTGCGCACACACACACACACACACACACACACACACACACACACACACGGAGATAGGAACTGTTGGTACTCTGTTAGATTTCTGCATGTTTAAAGGCTTACTTTCAATTTTCTTTATGTGTATGTGCCTGAGTATGGCATGGGTGTATAGGTGCCTTCAGAGGCCATTTGAAGGGTAAGAGTCTTTGCAGTGAAATTGCAGGAGGTTGTGAGCTGCTTGCGTGGGTGCTGTGTTCTCTGGAACGACAGCACGGGTCTCTTCGCTGCTGAAACACCTCACCGCACAAGTTTCTAACTTTTACATGGTCTCGGGCCCCAGTTGATGAGATGGTATTGCTCACATGTGAGTCAATCATTTTACCTCAAAATAATCTAAAATTCCTTCACAAATACCTGCAGAGATTTGTTTCCCAAGTGCTTTTAGGTAGTGTCAAGTTGGTTACTAATTCAAATAATCACATTTTCTTCTGTATTTTTGCCATATATTTGGTCATACTGATATAAAACTCACAGATAGAGGAAACTGTTTCCAACGAGTGGGTTTCCAGTAGTGGCATTTGAACATGTGACTCTCGTGTCTTTAGAAGTAGCTTGTGCGACGAGTCTAGACATGTTTATAGGTACAGCATGCAGAATTCCTACAGTTATATACTTAGAGTTTAGTGGATAATTCTGGTGGGAGTTTAAAATACAAAATGGTCTTTGTAAGTGCAGAGAGATCAGGCTGTTCTCTGATGATTCAGATGGGAACAGGAACGTTATTGGGAATCGTGCTAGAATTCATTCCTCTCGAGTTCAAGCAAGGAACTTGACATTTTGTCCATTTAAGGGGACTTAGTTCAAATTGACGTGGTCAGCAGAGAAGTCAGGAAATATTGAATTAAATCAGTAATAGATATCAGAGGAGAGACTGTATTTGGAAGGCAATTTGCAAGAAATTGTCTTATGTGGTTGGAGAGATGGGAGTTATTTCTTCTTTTAGCTCTTTAACCTAGAATTATATTCATACAAAGGTGTGCACAGTCTCCATTAGCTTAAGCTTATCATTTTTATTACATTTAAAAACTCAAATTACCAAATGTAAAATTCAGCATGATAGTCAGATATAATGGCATTTTTATGTAATATATTTATGATTGCTTCTATTAGGGTTAAAACTTATTCAAACATAAGGGAATGAAATTGTTTTACTGTCTGGATAATAAAGATAATCATATTATCCACATCCACTGATAGCTTCATAAATGTATAAAATTGTTCCAGGCGCTTTCCAATAATTGTTACATCTTTCTGAAACTAAAGGAACGTAGGCTCAGAGAAGATATATAAATCAGTTCAGGTGCCCTCACAAGTTGTCCTCCAGAAAACCATTACAAAAACAAGCTTATCTACTCCAAATCTTAGGTAGGAAGATGGTGTTTCAAAATAACATATGTTCAAAATGATGTATAATGACCGGAATGTCTTTGTGACATGAATATTAACACTACCACTAGCATTAACACTGCCTCTCCTCAATAGAAAAGTAAAAATTATTTTGACCAGTTTTTCCATGGCTTTTAAACAGAAAAGATTATGTAAAAAAAAAGTCTGCACCTGGACTTACATAATTTGATTGACTCGGAAAAATGAGACTCTATTTATGAGAACACACTGTATGGCAATGCATACGGATCACCTTTCCAACATTAGTGCTAGTCGTTTTAAAGAGAAAAGGTAAATTCTATTCACAATTTTCAGCATTTTTATGTGCTCAATAAGGTTACATTTTCTTTCAGTTATTAAAGTTAATTTCACCTAACGTCTTTATTTTCCCACATTATTTTATGTATATTTGTTTCATTGACAAATATAATATGTCTTGGCAATGTTCAGCTATGTATTCAGTGACATTTTTTTTCATTTAAGCTACACTGATTTTAAAAGGAGTTTTAGAAATAGTTTTGAGTCTAATAGGTCAACAGTTTATAAAAAGAACAAAAGGGGTACTTTGGCAATTTATTTAAAAGCCTGTGGAGGAAATGTCATGGTAAAGTTTAGACAGTGGTTTTGTTCAACAAAATATGATTTTGACTTATATAAGAAGACTGAATTACCAGGTGAGCATTAAATGCCATTAATCTTAAATAATTTAAAGAGGCTTTAACGTCATCTATTGATAATGAGAGTTGGTATTGATAATTCTACCTTGTGTTTATAAATTAATTAAAACACACCTTGGGATGTTGTGCTGGTATGTGAATACTGTAACTGATATCATGGATACAGTTTTATATTGGTGAATTCAATCTGTCCTGGTGGGAATTTAAAGGTTCTGACTGTGCCCCTTGTCTTTCTTCCCACCTATATATTTTATATTTTTTCATTGCACCATCAGGTAGATTGGAACTTCTGAAACAAAGCATCTCTGATCAATCCTAGGAGTGATAGAAATATAGATCATGTAGCTTCAAAGAAGCATTTTCTGAAAGAAGCAAACAAATAAACAAAATCTGTAAGATAAGGTAGATTCCTGACTTGGATCAGTCTTTATTTTCATTCTTCTTACTAACATGTACGAATATCTTTAAAGAGAACATAGTTCTGTGAAGGAGATTACAAAAAGGAAATGCTCTATTTTTCATTTTATACTTTATAATTTACCTTACAATGAATTCAGCATTTACTATAGACAAGAAATCATTTTTGATAACTCAGTAAATTATTTATAGTAACCTCAGAATTTTTTTTATCTTAGTAGTGTTTTAAACCTTATTACTAAATTTTTTTTCAGAAATCACTTTTTAGATGTTGTTATTTCAAGAAGCATTTAAAGCACTACATTGAAAGAGAATAGAGAAAGTGTTCTTCCTTATTCATGTAGGAGCATGATTCCACTTAACTTGGCATTGGCTAAAGGATGTCGTATATTGACTCTATTATGTTGAGGTGTGTTGGCTGTATGACTAGGTTCTCTAGGATTTTCATCTTGAGAGGATGTTGAATTTTCCCAAGTCTTGTCTGATCAAAAGCAGAAACACTGGGGACGAAAATATGACATAACTATTAACATTAGGAGACATAACTATTAACATTAAGAGACAGTTAAAAACAGAAATGTTTATGTCAGTTAATCATATAGACTACTTAAAACAACATGAAATTGTTTGATATAAAATAATATGAAATGGTAGATTTCCAATTTATATTAATATAATTTATATCCACAAGGCATTTGGGCACATTGTCTAATTTCTATGATGCAAAAGTTATAATGATGCATTAAGAGAGATGTTAAAATACAGAAATACAGGCGAACCTCCAGCAACCGTGATTGCTTGCCCAGGATCAGGTCATTCATATCTGAGCATAAATGGAGGAGGAGGGGCACAGTGAGCCCTCCTCCGTCACGAAGCTGCTGTCAACTGGCGTCTGCTGGCTGCGGCGTGAGTTTGTTCAGGGCTGTAGGTAATAGCCCCACAGCCGGACCAAGCTCTGGTTGATGAGTTGACCACATCCGCACTTGGATATCAGTGGTTATCGAACACAGCGGTTTATTAAAAGATGAAGGAGGTGGGAGAACAAGAGGATGAGAAGAAAGGAGAAAGAAATAACGAAGAAGAGGGTTGGAGAGAAGAGATGGGGGCTTCGGTACGATCCAAATACAATGAATACACGGATGAAATTCTCAATAAAAGGAATGAAAAAATAAATAAAATGACGGTTTCCCCCACAAAGGGAGGATAGTTGAAAGTCATAATCTTTGCTGATCTCCTCAAATACATATTTTTTTCTGTTTTTATTTTTTACATATTTCTATTTGCACTACCTAGGAACTCATTTAAGGATGTATAGTGTGGGTCTGCTTTGATGGAGATTAAAGCTAATGGAGCAAACTGCTCTACAGACTTGGCGTTTGTAAATGACTGAGCTCCCAGAACCTTAAAATAAACTCCTGCAGGTTGAACTTAAAGATTGTTTTCTGGTAAATATTAACGTGTTCCCTAGAATCACAAACTAACTAATTTTATTCATCTGTCTATAGGCTAAATATTTTTCTTTGTGTGGTGTGTGTTTTGATGATTCTGATATTGCTGGTAACAGAAAGCCCTGGAAACACGCATGACAGCCACTATTTGTCAAATAAAATTGCGCATCACCCTCACAATAACCCTTTCACTGGTAACCTTAGGTCTTGGTCTTTATCCTGCACAGACTGTTTGCTCATGTGTAAGCTGTTTTCAATGGGGATGAAGTTCAAAATTAATTTGCATTTGCAGAACTGAATGTATTTTATTTAAAATCTTGAGAAAACACATTTCACTGTAATAATATTCTAATGCTGTCTCTCTTCAGTTATTAATAGGATTGTGGCTCTTCCCTTTCATAATTGAGCTAAAAGGTAATTCGAGAAGAACAAATTAAAGATGTGCTGGCGCAATTTTGAGGAACACTCACCATGTCCTGGCATGAGACAGGTGAACCTCCTGAAGACTTAAAACAAATAATAAAATTTTTAAAATAATCAATACTACACGTGGAAGCATTATGTCTAAGAAGTTACAGTGGTGATGTTCTTTACCATTAACGTAGCTAATTAATGCCTTCTAGTCTACTTTTTGTTTTTGTACTTGTTTTTAAAGGCTTCTTGAAGCATTAAATGTAATGTAGATTATGAGTCTAACACATATTAAAATATAAAAAAGTATTCAAAATGAGATTATAAAATGATACTTGTAAAATTAATATTAAATTTTTAATTGTATCACAAAGAATCTAAATAGTAAATAAATTATTGAAGTTAAAATTAAATCATTTGACAATAAGGGATGTGTGCCCCAAGAGAATGGTCCCAAATTAAAAAAAAAAAAAATATATATATATATATATATATATTAGAATTGTTTTTCTTAGGTAATTTTTTAATATTATTTATACTTATATTTTACCATTAAATTGAGCAATTGAACATAGTTTTGCTTCTCTTCTATCTCTGTTTTTCTGACAAATTTTATTATTCATATTTTGAATGTTATATTTTAAATATTTATAATTACAATATACAGCAGAGCTTTTCATAAATAATTTATGATTTTATACCTTCCAAATGTGGTATAATTATATGCCTAACCCCGTTCTCATTCTCAGGTTACTACAGAAACCAAACCAAAACTGAAGAAAACCAAGCAACAAAACAACAACAACAAACACACATGTTTTTGTGGTCTAGGATGGAAGTTGGAGAGCAGAGTTCCAGTGTGGAGTATGTACTTGGTGGCTTGCTGACGGCTGTCTTCATGTACCCACACATTTTTCTTTTTGATGCTTGTATATTACAGGACAACAAGTGATCACCTCTGCTTCTTCTCTTCTGTTTCATTGTTTTTAATGTTTATTTTAATGTGTGTGTCTGTGGGTGTGTACAAATATAAGTGTGTATTCTCATACACACATGTCCCACTGTGTTAGCTGGAGGTCAGAGAAACACTTGTAGGAGTTAGTTCTCTCCTTCTGCCTGTGGATCCTGGGCTAACTAAGGTTGTTTGGCTCAGTGTCCTTGAGCCATCAAGTGAGCCCAAGCATCAAGATCTTACTTAAGACAAACGTTCCTTGTGGGGCTCCTGTCCCCTCCAGGTCCTTCTCTCCCCCTTCTTCCATAGGAATGCCTGCGCTTTGTCCAAACTTTGGCTGTGAGTTTCTGCATCTGCTTTGATCCTCTGCTGATTGGATTCTTTTAGACTATATCCGTGGTAGGCTCTCTCCTGTTTCCTTTCTTCTTCTGCTTCTGGTGTCTATCCTGTTTTCCCTTCTGAATGAAAATTTCCTAGGATCCTCCTTGTTTAGCTTTTATGGGTCTGTAGATTTTAGTATGGTTATCCTACATTATATGGCTAATATCCACTTATACGTGATGGAAGTAGGGGAATATAAAAGGGACAGGAGACAAATAAGGACAACAAAAAAAGTCAGAAAAGCAGGACCATGGGGAAAAACATACATAGAGGACATAGAACCCCTGTTCAGATGTAACCCGTAGGCAGCTCAGTCGCCATGTAGGTTCCCTAGAGAGAGTAGAAAAGACAGTCTCTGACATGAACTAGATTGCCTGCTCCTTGATCACTTCCCACTTGTGAGCAACCTAGCCAGTCCACAGAAAAAGAAGATCCACAAAGTCCTGATGGGACCTGATTGACTAGGGTCAAATAGTAGGGAAGGAGGACTTCCCCTATCAGTAGACTAGGAAAGAGGGATAGAAGAGGAAGATGGAGGGAGGGTGGAACCAGGAGGAGATGAGGGAGGGGGCACAACTGGGATACACAGTAAAATGCTATAAATAATAATAAAAAGACAAATGTTTTGGTATATCTTTGTATACATAATAAAACACTAGTGAAAACCAACTTCAGGGAGAAAGTATTCATTTTATCTCAAATATTACAGCCCATAATAAAGGGAATCCATGGTAGAAACTCTAGGCTGGAACGTGACATAGGAACTGAAGCTGAGACCACGTAAGAATTCTGTTGCTGCCTCTTTTCTGGCTCACATTCAGCTACCTTTCTGTATTAGTCTGGGTTTTTCTAGAGGAACAGGACTGAGAGGATGAATGTACAAAAGTGTGATTTATTAGAGCGCATGACAGGGTGTGGTCCAGCTAGCCCATTACTGGCTGTCTCCAACCGAAAGGCCAAGAATCCCAAGTTTGTTCAGTAGTGAGGCTGAATGCCTCTGTTGTAATGTTCTTAAGCTCCTTGACCTCTATAGCTCCTCTGTGGAGTTCTTAGCGTAACTGTGGCTCCTCTGTTAAAACCTCTTGTCTCCTTTAGCATACCAGAAGCCATGTGGCCTTCCTGTCTCCATGTTGATCATAAGGTGGAATTAAGTTCAAGTGCTCAGGTCCCTACATGTCTGAGACAAGGATACAATTCAATAGTTCAATACTTGCTGTTTAGAATAAAGCAATAGATGATAAATGCCTCCATTGCTGGTGGAAATGTAAACTGCTTGTACAACTGCTTTGGAAATCAATCTGGCCCTTTCTCAGAAAATTAGGAATAGTTATACCTCAAGATCCAGTCAGGCCACTACTAGGCATATATCCATAATATGCTCAAGTATACAACAAGGACATTTGCTCAACCATGTTTGTAGCAGCTTTATTCGTATAGACAAAATCTGGAAACAACCCAGATGTCCCTCAACTGATGAATGGATGTAGAAAATTGTGGTACATTTACACAATTGAATACTACTCAGCAATTAAAAACAAGGAAGTCAAGAAAATTGTAGGCAAATGGTGAAATCTAAAAAGATCATCTTGAGCGAGGTATCCCAGAAGCAGAAAGATACACATGATATATACTAACTTAAATGTGAATATTAGCCATATAATACAAGGTAATCATACTAAATTCTGTACACCTAAAGAAGCTAAACAAGAAGGAAGACCCGGGCTAAGATGAGCAATCCTCACTCAGAAAGACAAATGGGATAGACATCAGAAGAGGGAGAAAAGAGGGAACAGGGCAGAAGCCTACCACAGAGAGACTCTGAAAGACTCTACCCAGCAGGGTATCAAAGCAGATTTTGAGACTCATAACCAAACTTTGGGCAGAGTTCAGGAAATCTTATGAAAGGAGGGGAAGATGAAACACCTGGAGGGGACAGAGCTCCACAATGACACCAGCAGAATCAAAAAATTTGGGCCCAGGGGTCTTTCCTGAGACTGATACACCAACCAAGGACTGCATGGAGATAACCTAGAACTCCTGCACTGATATAGCCCATGGTAACTCAGTCTCTAAATGGGTTCCCTAGTAAGGGGAACAGGGGCTGTCTCTAACATGAACTCAGTGGCTGGCTCTTTGATCACCTCTCCCTCGGCGGGGGGTGGGGGGTGTATCCTTACCAGGCCACAGAGGAAGGCAGTGCAGCCAGTCCTGATGAGACCTGATAGGCTAGGGTCAGATGGAAGGGGAGGAGGACCTCCTATATCAATGGACTAGGGGAAGGGCATGGGAGGATAAGAGGGAGAAAGGGTGGGATTGGGAGTGGATAAGAGACGGGGCTACAGCTGGGTTACAAAGTGAATAAATTTTAATAAATAAAAAAATAAAATATGAAAAAAGGGGGAAAAGGTAAATGTATATTCTGTTAGAGTTAAGACCACAACACCTTTTATGTTCCTTACTCCCAGAAAGCTGGAAAGCCCGCAAGAGCTCCCCTACCCTAAATCCCAGTCAATCAGTGTAAAGTGCTTTGTCCAGCTACAGTACACTTGGAACCAACACTTGGGACAAAATCAATTATGCTTAGCCAGTCACAATGACATAATGCTGCCCGTTCTCATGTCATCTCATCTCATTTCCTGCACCTGGTTACTGGTTGTTATCTGATTACGGTCTTTCACATATAACCTGCCTTAGCAACAGACCAGAGTTATAAGCCATAGTCTGGCTCCCAAATCCAAACTATGGCCTTGATCTGTCAGTTTTTGTTCAGTGTTCAATAAATAACCTGCCATCGCTCTGAGTCTGCTGTATGAGTTGTCAGTGTGCAGTTATTCCTGAACCCATAATAGTCTCAACTGGTCTTTGTTATCTGTCAGGGACTACTAAAGAAATGGGCTCTAATGGCAGTGAAGGAGTGCCTCAGCCTCAGGAGAGACAAAATTGCCAGTGAGAGTAAGGGCAAGTAGGCAAAATCCACAAGCTTCTTTCCTTAATGTTGTTTACATAGACTGCCAGCAGAAGGCGTGGCTCAGATTTAGGGTGTGTATTGGGACCTCAAATAATCCAGTTCACAGAGGTGTGTCGAACTGATTAAGTTAGTTAAATCCAGATGTAGTCAAATTGACAACCAAGAACAGAATTCTTCCTTTCCTCTACAGACCAGGCCCACTTGACTATGAAATGTCTCGCTCGCAGGGCCTGAGCCCTCCTACATTAATTAGCAATCAAGAAAATGTCTCAGAGGTGTGGCCACAGTCTGTCTGTGCAAGATAACTCCTCCGCTGAGGTCTCTACTTTCAGAGTGTTTCAAGCTGACAACTGTAGCTAACTCTTAAAATAAGCATATTCTGGAGCAGGGACCAGTCCTGATTATCACATTTAATATAATTACCTACTAAAATCCTAACTTCAGATGCAATTACAGTGGAGAGGTGCTTCAAAATGTGAGATTAGAAAGAATATTCTGCATTCAAATTTACTTAGGGACACAACTTTGCAAGACAGAGAGTGTGAAAGGAAAAATCCTTAAACCCCATTGTGACCTTCCATGGGGAAGGTAACCATTTAGAGAGAGAGCTGCTTTGTGTTGTGAGTGAGGACCAAGGACAGAGAT
This sequence comes from Psammomys obesus, assembly GCF_907164565.1. NCBI lineage: Eukaryota > Metazoa > Chordata > Mammalia > Rodentia > Muridae > Psammomys > Psammomys obesus. Next base: position 3,835,615 of record NW_026585895.1, on the reverse strand, counting down.
CCTGCTGGTCTATTTGGTCAATGATGTGGCAATGTAAATGATGTTTGTTGTGTGAATCACTGAGCTATTGAAGCAAGCATTTCTGTAACTTAGCTCACCCATATGCCTGTATTAAGCTGTATAATTTAATTGATTGGTTATATAGGTTTTTTGTTTTTTGTTTTTTCCAATTTCTCTCACCATCTCACTTTCATGCTATTTGATTTTTTTTTCTTTATTTATAAAATACAGTATTCTGGGCTAGAGAAAAATCTCAGCAGCTTTTGCATAGGGTAAATATTTATTTCCCAATGTCCACAATTGGCAGCCCCAACTGACTGTAATTTTATCTCCAGAAGATTTGCCATCCTCTTCTGGCCTAGAAGACCATCTTCATATGAGACTTACATATGCAAAGCCACACACATGTGCACGCACACACACATATTAGTAAAAAGAAAACTATTTTAAATGAAAACAATTCCGTTATGACTCTAATAAGCAATGCTATTTTCTGCATTAATTTTCACAATATAACTATTAGGTTTGTCTTATTATAACAACCCACATTCACCATTTTTCACAGAGCCTTACTGTCTAGATTTCTGAGAACAGGCTAATATTTACAAATATTTCATATTTGATGTTTTCTGTTGGAAATAACAGGAATGTTTTAATTCTCCTTAATGAGAGATACTATTCCCATAAAAATTATCAAAATAAAAATGGTGGCATAATGACTAACTAAAATAAAACTTTTAGATGGAAAAATCATAATATTTCCAGAACATGCCCTGGTCTTTAGAATGCCTTCAGCTCTGATTTTGTACTTTCACCTTCTTAGGGGCATAAAGAACACTTTTACTTTCTAAGTTATTATTTCCTTGTTTTCTTCACTATCTATCATCTATCTATCTATCTATCTATCTATCTATCTATCTATCTATCTATCTATCTAATGACAATTGAAAGATAAATGATTTTTAAAATGCTAGAAATTTTATTCTGAAAAAACCCTTATTTTTGGTGATAATTTGTATCAGTGGTAAGCTTCACAAAAGCATTTAAAAACTGCTTCAACAAGTTATGTCAATGATTTGTGTACATATCGATGCTATGTGCCACCCAATGTAATCTTACTAGAATTTAATTCACATCCTAGTTAATTTTAGTTTTATTTATATATGCTGATTATAGGATAGGTCAGAAATAATAAAATCATTCTGAGCCTGATGTTTATAATAAAATACAAAACACATTCTTTCATGACTGATGCAGAGCCTTCTACACAGTATTCTGGAAATAAAATGGTCTTGTTATGACTTACATTGTCAGCAACACTGCTGTTAAACCTATAAACTTATGAAACTTTTTTGAGGTAAAATAAACTAGAGATTAAAATCACAGATAAAATGCTTTCTTATTTAAATATTCAGAAAAATTTAACATATATTTGTCTAACGATACATTCTGGAAAAAAAATACACAGGCTGCATAATAGAGGGTTTCCCTGAAGGACCAAGAGCAAATGTTTGTAAATAATCTGACCATGATCCTCTGCTGTTTCTCTTGATGGTGTTTGGGATTTTGGCAGCTTAGAATAGCTTAGCATTACCAGGGAAAGTCATTTTTGGAATGTACTAATGGAAGTTGTATAGCAAATTGTCATTTCCTTCATTGCAACCAAACAAGTGATTCATAGTGAATGTGTTTCCACCCTTTGGAGCAATTCGGGAAGCCTACAAGTGCTGGGAAATGATTTTAAGGGTTTTCTAATCATCCCTCCACAATTCGCATTTCATTATAAGCTTATATGGCACATCTGCTCCTTACCAGTCCACTTCTCCTGATAGATGTTCTTTTTATTTTGGGAAATCATGTGCAACCTGTGTGTGCTTGTGTGTGTGTGTGTGTGTGTGTGTGTTTGTGTGTGCCTATGTGTGTGCACACCCATGTACAGGTACCAGTAGAATCCAGAGATTCTACTGTTGGGTGTTGGTTGCCTTGCAGTGGGGGTTATAGGCAGTTGTGAGCGTGCTGCCATAGTTAGGGACCACGCTTAGGGACTCTGGCGGGGCAGTAAGCATTCTTAAACGCTGAGCTGCCTCTTCCATCCTGTCTTCCTCACCGCTTTTTATGTGAGCATTCTTAGTTTTTTTTCTAGAAACTATGTTTCTTTCAAATAAGACTTTCAATAGATTTCAAAGTTTTCTCCTATTGCATTTAATGCCTTGGTTTTTTTTTTTTTTTTTTTTTTTTTTTTTCCTTTGACCTTTACAAGAGCACGAATTTAAAGCTTTAAATATCGAATGTCAGAATACTTACCTGGAGGCCAGGAGCTCACTCATAGCAAAGTTATTATACAGTTCACATTCTTTATACAGTGTCTGTTCTAGGAAGTAAAAGGTTAAACTCGCTTTCACATTGCAAAAGCCAAACAGTGACAAATGGAAGGGCATGTTTTTTAACCTCCTTTTATTATCTGTAATGTTTAAGAAATATCACAGTGAATAAAACACTTTAAATGGAAACATTTATTTTAAAAGACCATGTCTGTCATGACATCTGTGTTTCCCTAGCAGAGAAGCAAAATTTGAAATGATCAGAAAGAGAACAATAGAATTTTAATCTCAATATAATATTTTGAGTGTAAAATGGGACATTTAAACAACTCCTATTCAAAACTGGCAATTAAAGTTTTTATTGGTAAAGGTATATGATAATGTATTGCTTATATGAAATATATTTGAATTTTCATCATCTGACTTACATTTTTGTCCACAGTAACAAATCTCTCCTAATGTTTTCAATTCTGAGTAAATATATTAATAATTTTAATTAACAAATTTTCATGAAAATTTAATTTGAAAATTATGTCTTCTAATGTACAGAAAAATGTTGAGACTGTGGTTCAAATACCTGAATATCTGAAGGTTCTTAAGCTTCAAGGGGTCCACTGGAAAATGAGTTTTTCACTGACTATGTTTGGGTACTTCAGAATAAAATGCGAATAAATAAGGGAATGAAACAAGAAAAACTCTCAAAGCACCAACCAGTCTATCTGAGAATGGAAACACAAACATTAACTCGTTTGCAGAGATAAATGACATCTAAACAGAGAGCATGAGGCAAAATTTATTCCTATAAGCCATTATGTCATTCAAAGATGCACAGGCCTCACCCTGCCTGAGAATGTCATGAATCAATCCAATACTTTTAAACTTGATTAAACTTGAACCTATTTTTAATTTTAAAGTAATTTTACTTTCAACAGCTAGTTTTGCCATTATAAACACATCGCTAGACCACATGAAATTACATAAATGGCACAGGTAATTATTGTTAGTCAAATGTAAATTTGTGGGTTTGAATACTTTTAATTTTCTCCCAAGAATTTATAATCCCAGAATTGATCAAGAAGTTTACCAGAACTCCTAAAACACTGTGACTTCCAAACTCAGGGGTTCCAAAACTTTGGCATACAAACAAACACACAAACCCAGCACATTATCTCATAATTAACTCAGGATTCTCTCTATTTGAGAGGGGCTTGCTAAATTGTTTAAATATTCTGTATGTCAACACTTTGCATTTGTATGAAAACATTTGTGTTATTTGAATTCCTTTAGATTATTATGTACTTTAGCAACTATGCTACAAAGAATCTTGATGTTTTTCTAGGATTAGCCATTTTATACTTCACTGCATTTGTAAGTACATTTATATCTTCAAAGCTTAGTTTTAAATATTGTTCATGAGTTTCATGAACAAAGCAATTTGCTTTCAGTTCTAGATTTTTTGAAGATTCTCTGTAATCAATATTGGTATTATTTTTCATGAGTGTTGTGTAAATAATATTGTATTATTGTGAGGGTTTTAATACATTTCATGTGTTTATAGTTAAAACACAGGTGCATATTTTCAGTTCATCATTTAGCATATGGGGTGGTTTTTATTATTTATTGGTTTCATCAAAAGATGAAAATGTAAAATGAATGATCAAACAACTCCTAGTACAGTAAGGCTTTGGTTTTAGCCAAATATAAAAAAAAATGCTCATACTAATATAATACTTGAATGAATATAAAAATTATTATAGTTTCAGAAATATGGTGTGTTTCATATTTCATCTTTGGTCTAAACACTATTATGAAATTCAAGAAAGTATAAACTGGGTGCTTTCTTTTGATTTGATTTTTTTCTTTATTTAGGGTCTGTGTCAGATTTTAAAATTCTTTGCGGCCTCATGCATTTTCTTCTCATGTTTTACTAGTTGTATACTCTATGAGTAAAAATACCACTAATAATTAATTTTGCTAGCATTAGTGTACTAGGTGTTTATACTTAATCCATTAAAGTGAAAGTAAATTTTCAGTAACTCATGGAAAGCTGTTCATTTATAGTTATGTTGATATTTTAATATTTTATAGAAAACCAATCACATGGCTATATAGGTTTATTTTACGTGTATTATTACTATTATTATTTATTACATTTTATTCATTTTGTATCTGAGCTGTTGAACCCTCCCTCATCTCCTCCAGGTACCAACCTCCCCCTCTGTCTCTCCTCTAGTATACTGAAAGGGAAGGTCTTCCTCCCTTACTATCTGACCCTTGCTCTCAGGTCTCATTTTGTTTCTCTGTGGCCTAGTAAGGCCACCTCTCCAGGGTAGGAGATCAAAGAGCAGGCAACGGAGTCCATGTCAGAGATTGTGTCTTCTCACCTTTTAGGGACCCACATGGAGACTGAGCTGCGTATTGGCTCCATCTGAGCGAAGGGTCTAGGTCCTCTCTATGCATTGGCCTTGGTTGGGTCATTGTTCTCTGCAGGACGTCCTGTGCCCAGATATTTTTGGCTCTATTGATTCTTCTTGTGGATCTCCTGTGCCCTCCAGGTCTTTCTATCCCCCCCATCTTTCATAAGATTCCCTGCACTCTGTCCAAAGTTTAGCTATGAGTCTCAGTATAGGCCTCCATACACTGCTGGGTAGTCTTTCAGAGGCCCTCTGTGGAAGACTGCTGTCCTGTTCTCTGTCTCCTCCTACTTCCCATATCTATCCTGTTTGCCTTCTGAATGAGGATTACGCATCTTCCCGAGGGCCCTCCTTGTTGTTTAGCTTCTTTATAGCTATAGATTTTAGTATGTTTATCCTATATTATATGTCTAATATCCACTTATAAGTGAGTATATACCATGTGTGTCTTTCTGCTTCTGGGATACCTCACTCAGGATGATCTTTTCTAGTTCCCACCATTTGCCTGCAAATTTCATTATTTCCTTGTTTTTAATTGCTGAGTAGTATTCCATTGCATAAATGTACCACAATTTCTGAATCCATTCCTCAGTTGAGGGCTATCTAGGTTGTTCCATATTCTAGCTATTAGAAATAAAGCTGCCAAGAACATAGTTGAGCAAATTTTCTTGTTTAATGATTGAGCGTCTTTCAGATAAATGCATAAGAGTGGTATAGATGGATCTTGAGGTAGAACTATTCCTAATTTTCTGAGAAAGTGCCAGATTGATTTCCAAAGTGGTTGTACAAATTTATATTCCTACTAGCAATGGAGGAGGGTTTGCCTTTCTCCACATCCTCTCCAGCATGTGTTGTCACTTGGGTTTTTGATCTTAGCCATTCTGGTTGGTATAAGGTGAAGTCCCTGATGACTAAGGATATTGAGCATTTCTTTAAGTGTTTCTCTGCGTTTACATATTCCTCTACTGATAATTTTCTGTTTAGCTCTGTGCCCCATTTTTAAATTGGATTACTTGGTTTATTGGTGTTTAATTTTTTGTGTTCTTTATATATTCTGGATATTAGCCCTCTGTCTGATATAGGGTTGGTGAAGATTCTTTCCAAGTCTGCAGGCTGTCATTTTGTTCTGACGACAGTGTCCTTTGCTTTACAGAAGGTTTTCAGTTTCATGAGGTTCTGTTTATTGATTGCTGATCTTAGAGCCTGATCTCTTGGCGTTCTGTTCAGGAAGTTGTCCCCTGTGCCAATGAGTTCAAGGTTCTTCCCTACTTTTTCTTCTAACAGATGTAGTGTGTCTGGTTTTATATTGTGGTCTTTGATCCACTTGGACTTTACTTTGTGCAAGGTGATAAGTGTGGATCTATTTGCATTTTTCTACATAGAGACCTCCAGTTGGACCAGCACCATTTGTTGAAGATGCGGTCTTTCCCCCATTGTCCGGGTTTGGCTTTTTTGTCAAAAGTCAAATGTCCATAGTTGTGTAGGTTTATTTCTAGGCCTTCAATTCAATTCCATTGATTCACCCACTCTGTTTCTATGCCAACACCATGCCATGTTTCTTACTGTTGCTTTATAGTACAGCTTTAGATCCGGGATGGAGATACCTCCAGAAGATCTTTTATTGTACACCATTGTTTTAGATATTCTGTGATTTTTGTTTTTCCCTGTGAAATTGAGAATTATTCTTTCAATTAACCCCAAGATAACTTTGTTTGGCCTAGATGAATGATGTCCTTTGTTTATTGTTCATCATACATTTTTTTTTATTTTTAAGTATAAAGTGTACATGGAACACTACTTACAGGTTTTATAAACATGTAAGACAGCTATAATAAAAGTGAAAAACAAACTGTCTCTACACTGATAAAAAAACAGATTAGATCCCATTACATTATTTTCAGATAGACATAAAACTTATTCCTGTAGGGAAAGCCTGCTATGATTTTTTTTTCTCTCTCTTTCTCTGTCTGTCTCTCGTTTCTCTGTCTGTCTCTCTTTTTCTGACATCTATAATTACACATTTATCATTTAATCTCCACTGTTTGGTTAATGTAGTATGTTGATGGAGACACAAGTGTACAGCTCTTTCATGCTCCTTACAATGTCTTAAAGAACAGAGGCACGATATACTGAGATCTTTCTTTAGCAAATTGCATTTGGCCCGTAGTTTTGTATTTTTTGAAGCCTGAATTCATACACGATATATGGCCAAACTTTATGAACAATATTTCCAGATGAAACAAATGTGTTCTGCCATGAAATGAAACCATGTGATGAGTGGTTTAGAAAGCAGAAAGTTTGTTCTGAACTGCGAGCTTCTGTAGCAACAGAGAGTGCAGCTGAAGGTCCGACACGGGGAAGGTACATGCCAGGGATTACACCTTCCCTACAGGACAATGCCTGTTTTTAAGGTATCCTTTTTGGCTTGTTCTGCTCCTGCTACTCTGTAGTGAAAGGTACTCTGTTTCATGCAAAACCTTAAACTACTACATGAGATGTGATTAATTTCCCTCCAGGAAAGAACAATCTTGAATTTATCATTTTCTGTATACAACTCAAAGATGGTAATAAGCAAAGTAAATTGTATCTTCATTTGGATTTTCAAAAAGTGTGTGTCTAATTCATGTGTATTCAGAGTTGGATAATAAAAACATATGATTATGAAGAGAGCAAAAATACCTTGATTTTCTTCTTTCATTACTGAAAATGTATTTGAAATATAAGCAGTATGTTTCAGTTAAATACAAATAATTTAAAGTTCTACTTTAAGGAGAAATTGCTTCAATTTTTCTTACTGTTTAGAATCTTATCCATTTTCAATCAAAAATAAAATACTAATAAATGGGAAAATTATAAAAATTCTGATCCTAAAACTTCTATCAACTATCTTTTAAAATATCACCTTCCAGACTTTCTTTCCTTAAACTGTGAAATGTATGAGGATCGTTTTTCCAATATCTATGTTTCTTACGTTTAAATTAAATGCAAATTCATCTAGATGAAAACAACAACAACAACAAAATAGTTCTGTATTCAAATGTATTTTGAGTGCTTTTATAAGAGTTATAATTTTACATGGAATAGCTCTGTTGTGTATAAAGGACTTTGATATGGAAAATGTCCGACAAATAGAGGCTAGATTATTGATGCAGCAGAGAGTAGCACAGAGTCCTCAGGAAAACGCTGATAGATCCTTCCTCTTACTCCTCTGGTTCAAATGATAAAAAGAATCCACAGAAAGATTTCAGTCTCCTTGTTGGCATACCAGAATGGAGCAAAAATCCTCACCGCGAGCCAATTTCAACCATCACACAGAACACCGGAAAATTTCCTAAGATACCCACCTATAACACACTTTAGTTCTTTATGTATTTTTTCTTTCTTAGGTGTCTCTAAAAATTCTACACATTATATTTTTGTCTATATCTATTAAAATACTCCATACTCTAGAGCCCACAATCTCAAAAATCTAAAAAAAAAATTTAGAATTGATTTTTTAAATAAAATAATTTACACATAAAGTATATAATGAAGCCATTATAGCAATAACGATAATCAATGATTTTAAGATTGATCATGCATCTGACATTTCATGTCTGTTAGTACTTAGGGTAACTCTTCTGGTAACAGAAATGAATATCACTTTATTTTATAAGCGATGGGCCAGTCAGCTTCTCTAATAGGTAGACCAGTAAAAATATTTTAAAATTTACTCTTGCAGAGTTGTAGTCCATATCCGCATATCTACCTGTTCCCAGAGCAGCATGCCATGTTGCCTTGTATGGCTGTGTTCTCAACATTGTAAGGTAATTCATGGTGAGTCTTAGTTGTAAGCTTGAGTGGATTGATAACCATTTTGGAGAGTAATAAAGGTCACGTGTGTGTGTGTGTGTGTGTGGTTACTGATACACCAAATAGCTTGACCTAGTGAGTGGATTAACCCCTCCATGGAATTATAAAATGGTGGCCTTACCAGGACATGGAGAAAGTAGAAACTGTGACCTCATTGGAAGAAGGGTGGTTGTATCCTAGATGAGTTTTGACCTCCTCTGTCTGCTTCCATCTTGGCATGCATTGAGCTTCTGTCTTCCAGCACATGTCTTGACAGCATAACGCTCTGCCTGGTATTACAGGGCTAAGTGCCTCTGGATTGAATTTTCTGAAACAATGAACCAAAGTGTTCATTTCTTATTTGCAAGTGGTTTCTATCAGCTACTGGGTCAGTGACAAGAAAATCGATACAAATTGCCAATCACAATAATGTAAAGATAATAAAAAATTTGAACACATTTCTGCTTTTAGATAATATTCCATAATTTCCTAAGATTTAAAAAGAAAACATAAAATATAATAGTATACAATTAGTTCAAAGAAGTCACCCCAAACTGTTGACTCTAGTGCTATTTATGGAAAAAGTGGATGAGAATTTTGTAATTGTTAATTACTTATAGAAAGAGATATTTTCTTGCCTTACATATCCATGTTTCACAATTCAGGAACAGAGGCCAGTGATAAGCTTCTGAGTCACTCAATTCAAAGAAATATTTTGTATTTCAAAATCACTTTGCACAGTCTTCAAAATAACTCACAAAACCATAAATTCTGTAGAAATCTGTATATGCCTTCTTTCTTATGTAAGCCACACCAAACTTCTAGGAAGCTGCAATCCCATGGAGAAAAAAAAAGCTCCAATAACATGAAATCCCTGATGCCTGACCAAAGACCTTTATCCCCGAACTTTTACTACAACACCGGAGGCCTGGTAATAAATGCCCTTCACACCAGTTTTCTTCCTGGCTGAGGCAGACATGCATCAAAATCATAATTAAGCAAATGAACAGATAATAGAATAGAATAGTTTCTACGAGGTATCTGCTCTAAGGATTTATGCTTGTATTTGTGTGGCTGGAGAAGTGATCATGGGTCAGAGCATGGATGTAGAAATACGAGGACAGCAGTGGGAGCTGGTTCCCTCTCTGTTTCCCTGTGTGAATCCAGGAGACTAGGACCATGTTATCGGGCTTAGTGGCATGTCTTTTTATGCCACAAAATCTTGCCAGCAATCTTAATGTAAAGGTAAGGGCTCACATACTGACACACAGAGAATTTGTTTAAATAACACCAACACCAACACCAACACTTAGATGTTTAATCAACCAAAATTGAGCACAACCTCCAACCTATCACATATAGAATAACTAGAGAGATTGTAGTACTGTCTGCAGGTGTAATGCTATACAGAAATTAAGCTGACATGATGATAATGATCTCAGCGTGGATGCGAGCCTTAACATTCTCAAGTTTTTTACTGCTCACTGTTCAACTTCTTTCCTGAACAGTTTTGCAGTTTCTTCTAAAAAAGGTTCATACCTTTCCTGAATCACCAATATTGAGCTTAGACAAATCATATGTTCTGGCCAAATGTCAGGAAGTGAGGAAAGCACATTAATAATTGCACCCGACTTTCTGTATTTTATGGGACAAGTAAATTTTCAAAGAAAAAAATTATCTATTTGAGATACCATATTATAAATTTTAACATCAAGCATAACTCAGTACACTCTGTGCTGCTTAAGAATGAAACATAAGATTGTAAAGAGAAGTGAAATTTAAAATTAAAATATTGTCCTAACTCAAAACAGTAGAAAAGAAATATGAGGATTACAGAAAAATGGTCTATAAACTATTGGTAATATTATTTCTTATTCTGGAATTGTATACATGGTATCAGTTTTATTCTATTTTATAAATAAAACCAATTATAATTGTATATTATTTCTATAAAACCTTCTTCAGGGGAGTAGGGCAAGATGGCGGCGCCGGAAGGACTCTCTTTCTGACCAGCAGCACAGCAGGATTGGCACAGTGACCAGCAGTCAAAACTCGTGGCCCTAAAGCACAAGGGATTGTGTTTCCCAGGTGAGAGGATACCCCACGGTGGGGGATTCAATCGGCTTTATTTCACCCAGCTAAACCACAGAAGAGATCCCGGTTCCACCAGGCGGTTGGTCGCCAGCCCAGAGCCACAGGCCAGAATGATCTGATCACTGTCCCAGACTGAACTGTGGACACCACAACATCAGAGACTGCGATTTCCAGTCGAGAGATAACCCCACGCTGCAGGAAATGATTGGGACCGACCTTAGGTCACCCAGACATCCCCTGGAAAAGACTTGGGGTTCCGCAGGTGCCCAGGAGCCAGCCCAGAGCTAGAGCTGGGGACCCAGGCACCAGCACAGAGTCCTGTCTGCATGACTGATTTACTGCCCCAGATAGAACTGTGGGCCCCAGGGGACAAGAGACTGAGTTTCTCTGTCGGGTGCAAACCCACTAGGAAGGGAACAGCTAGTCTGATCTCAGAGCACTCAGCCAATACCACCACCCCAAAAATGTCTCCGGAAAAATTACCTTCAGCAGACGGCCAGGCAGCCAATCCCCAGAAAGGCAGAAAGGCAGAGCCACATAAACCTGTGCCTGCAGGTTCTACTTGCCATCGCAGACAGAACGGGTGTCCCCAAAGCAAAGACTGGGTGTCCCTGTCAAGAGGAAACCCCACAGTGGGGGGGGGGATCATCATGTCCAACGCTCAGGACACCCAGCTCCAAAAGACTTTCTGGATTCACGCAGACTCTAGGCTCTAGCTTTCTACTGCAGGCATGAGCACTGTGCTCACCTGCCATTATTGAGTACTGCTAGGGCACTGGGGCACACAGCTGCATCCTCAGACCTACAAAAGCCAGAGAGCCATTACAGCAGCCCTCAGATACCTCTCCAAGGATCAACCAGTTATCCCTAGCTAGATTGACAAAACTGTGGGAATCCCTGGTTCTTCAAGAGGGCTGCACCCAAAAATTACACCTTAAGAGCAACAGCCACTGCTCACTAAATTCAGAGCAAGAAACCCCGCAGCAGGACAGCCATCACCAGAACCTCTCCTGATGAGAGGATAGCCTTCCTGAACACCACAGCTACCACACAGGTCCATACACCTGAAGTGAACTGTGACAATTCCTGAAGCACCACCATTCAGTTGACCATACCCAAAAAGCAGAGGAGAACTTCAGAACCCCGCCAAGTGGATTCTCCTCACCCCGGGACCCAACAGGCACCAGAAATTAACAGACAATACCTGAGACAGAGAGATGGGTAGAGGCCAGCAAAAAAGCACAACCAACAAAAGGCAAAGCAATATGGCATCCCTAGAACCCAGTTATCCAGGGGCAAGTAGCTCTGGACACCCTAACATAAGTGAAATTCAAGAAGATGACCTTACATCTATGCTTATGAAGAAGTTAATGGAGGAAGCAAATAAAATGCGAAAAGAATTAGGGGAAGATATAATAAAACAGATTATGGTCATCTGTAAAGAAATACAGGAAGATGCAACCAAACAGTTTGTGGTGTTCAGGGAGGAAATGATTAAATCACTGAAAGAAATAAAAGAAACAGAGGAATGTTCAAACAAACAGCTGAAGGAATTGAAGGAAAAACAGGAAAATACACTCAGACAGGTGAAGGAAATCAACAAAACGGTTCAAGATCTGAAGATAGAATTTGAAAAATTAAAGAAAACACAAATGGAGGAAATCATGGAGAGGGAGAACATTGGAAAGAAAACAGGAACTACAGAGATAAGCATAACCAACAAACTACAAGAGATGGAAGAAAGAATCTCAGGTGTGGAAGATACAATGGAAGAAATCAATGTATTCGTCAAAGAAAATAATAAATCTAAAAAATTCCTGACACAACCCATCCCAGAAATCTAAGACAACATAAAAAGAAAAAAACCTAAGCATGAGGAATAGAGGAAAAAGAAGATTCCCTCCTCCAAGGCCCAGAAAACATTTTCAACAAAATCACTGAAAAAAATTTCCCCAAATTAAAAGGGAGGCCTATAAGAATACAAGAGGCCTACAGAACACCTAATATATTAGACCAGAAAAGAAAATCCTCCCGTCACATAATAATCAAAACTGTAAGTATACAGAACAAAGAAAAAATACTAAAAGCTGCAAGGGAAAAAGGCCAAGTAACATATAATGGCAAACCCATCAGAATCACACCTGACTTCTCAAAAGAAACTATGAAAGCCAGAAGGGCCTGGATGGATATCATGCAGACCCTAAGAGAACACAGATGTCAGCCCAGGCACTATACCCAGCAAGATTCTCAGTCCTCATAGATGTAGAAAACAAGATATTCAATGACAAAAACAAATTTCAACAATACCTACACACAAATCCAGCATTACAGAAGATACTAGAAGAAAAAACACAACCCAAGAAAAGTAACTACTTTCAAGAAAATACAGGAAATAAATAACCTCACTACAGCAAAACAAAAAGTAGCCAAACACACAAACACACTACCATAGCCAACATCAATATCAAAGGATCTAACAGCCACTGGTCATTAATCTCCCTCAACATCAATGAACTCAGTTATCCAATAAAAAGACACAAACTAACAGAATGGATGCATGAACAAGACCCAACAATTTGTTCATCAAGAAACACACCTAAATCAAAAAGATAGACATTACCTGAGAGTAAAGGACTGGAAGATGGTTTTCCAAGCAAACGGACCCAAGAAGCAAGCAGGAGTAGCCATTCTAATAGTTAATAAAATAGATTTTCAACCAAAATTAATAAAAAGAGATAGAGATGGATACTTCATGCTCATTGAGGGAAAAATCCACCAGGAAGATATGACAATCCTGAACATCTATGCCCCAAATGCAAGGGCACCCACATTCATAAAAGAAACTTTAATAAAACTTAAACCACAGATAGACCTCACACATTAATAGTGGGAGACTTCAACACCCCACTCTCAACAAAGGACCGGTCAACAGAACAGAAATTAAACAAAGAAACAGTAATTCTGACAGAGGTCATGAATCAAATGGACCTAATGGACATCTACAGAACATTTCACCCAAACACAAAAGAATCCTATCTGATCACCATGGACTAAACCTGGACCTCAATGACAAAAAAAGCAAAAGGCCTACACACACGTGAAAACTGAACAACTTACTACTAAATGACAGTTGGGTCAGAGAAGAAATGAAGAAAAAATTAAAGTCTTCCTAGAAGTCAATGAATATGAAGGCACAACATACACAAACTTATGGGACATAGTGAAAGCAGTGCTAAGAGGAAAGTTCATATCAATAAGTGCCTTCAAGAAGAAATTCGAAACATCTCATGCAAGCAACTTAATAGATCACTTAAAAGCCCTAGAAAAAAAGAGAAGCAGACCACCAAAGAGGAGTAGACGGCTGGAAATAATTAAACTCAGGGCTGAAATCAATAAATTAGAAACAAATAAAACAATTCAAAGAATCAATGAAACCAAGAGCTGGTTCTTTGAGAAAATCAACAAGATAGACAAATCCTTAGCTAAACTAACTAAAAGGAAGAGAGAAACTATCCAAATCAACAAAATCAGAAACGAAAGGGGACATAACCACAGACACAAAAGAAATCCAATCAATAATTAGGTCTTACTTCCAAAGTCTATATGCCACAAAATTTGAAAATTTAAATGAAATGGACAATTTTCTTAACCGATTCTACATGCCACAGCTGAATCAAGACCAGGTAAACGAATCAAATAGTCCTATATCCCCTAAGGAAATAGAAGCTGTATTCAAAAGTCTACCATGCAAAAAAAGCCCAGGGTCAGATGGTTTCAGCGCAGAATTCAACCAGACCGTCAAAGAAGAGCTAACACGAATACTCTTCAAACTATTCCACAAAATAGAAACAGAAGGAACACTAGCGGACTCATTTTATGAAGCCACACTCACCTTGATACCTAAAGCACACAAAGACCCAAGAAAGAAAGAATTTCAGGCCAATCTCCCTTATGAACATTGATGCAAAATATTCAACAAAATACTTGCAAACCGAATCCAAGAACACATCAAAGACATTCACTCTGACCAAGTAGACTTAATCCTAGGCATGCAGTGATGGTTCAATATGCAGAAATCCATCAATGTGATCCACCAAATAAACAAACTGAACGAGAAAAACCACATGATTATCTCCTTAGATGCTGAAAAGGCATTTGACAAAATCTAACATCTATTCATGTTTAAAGTCTTGGAGAGATCAGGGATACATGGCACATACCTGAACATAGTAAAGTCAATATTCAGCAAGGCTATAGCCAATATCAAACTAAATGGAGAGAAAGTTAAATCAATCCCACTGAAATCAGGGACAAGGAAAGGCTGCCCACTCTCTCCATATCTCTTCAACATTGTTCTTGAAGTCCTTGCTAGATCAATAAGACAATTGAAGGAGATCAAGGGGATACAAATTGGAAAGGAGGAAGTCAAAGTATCACTGTTTGCAGATGATATGATAGTATACATGAGTGACCCCCAAAATTCTACCAGGGAACTCCTACAGCTGATTAACACCTTCAGAAAAGTGGCTGGATACAAAATTAACTCAAAAAATCAGTAGCCCTCCTGTATACAAAAGACAAAAGGGCCAAAAAGAAATTAGGGAAACAACACCCTTCACAATAGCCACAAAGGACATAAAGTACCTTGGTGTGAACCTAACCAAGCAAGTCAAAGACTTGTATGAAAAAAAATTTCCAGTCTCTGGAGAAAGAATTAGAAGAAGATATGAGAAGATGGAAAGATCTCCCATGCTCATGGCTTGGCAGGATTAATATAGTAAAAATGGCCATCTTACCAAAAACAATCTACAGATTCAATGCAATTCCCGTCAAATTACCAACACAATTCTTTACAGACCTTAAAAGAAAATTTTTCACCTTCATATGGAACAACAAGAAACCCAGAATTGCTAAAACAATTCTCTACAGTAAAAGATCTTCAGGAGGTATCTCCACCCCTGATCTTAAGCTCTACTATAGAGCAACAGCAATAAAAACTGCATGGTACTGGCTTAGAAACAGACTGGTGGATCAGTGGAATCAAATAGAAGACCCTGGCATAAGTCCACACACTTATGGACACCTGATTTTTAACAAAGATGTCAAAACCATTCAGTGGAAAAAAGACAGCATCTTCAACAAATGGTGCTGATCTAACTGGATATCTACATGTAGAAAAATGCAAATAGATCCATACTTCTCACCCTGCATAAAACTAAAGTCCAAGTGGATCAAAGACCTCAACATAAAACCAGACACACTAAACTGCTTAGAAGAAAAAGTGGGGAAGAGCCTTGAACTCATTGGCACAGGAGACAACTTCCTGAACAGAACACCAAGAGCACAGGCTCTAAGAGCAACAGTCAATAAATGGGACCTCATGAAACTTAAAAGCTTCTGTAAAGCAAAAGGCACCGTCATCAGAACAAAACAACAGCCTACAGATTGGGAAAGGATCTTCACCAACCCTCTATCTGACAGAGGACTAATATCCAGTATATATAAAGAACTAAAGAAGTTAAACAGCAAAAAAATCAAGTAATCCAATTAAAAAAATGGAGTACAGAGCTAAACAGAGAATTCTTAATAGAGGAATATCGAATGACAGAGAAACACTTAAAGAAATGCTCAGTCGCATTAGCCATCAGGGAAATGCAAATCAAAATGACCCTAAGATTTCACCTTACACCCATCAGAATGGCTAAGATCAAAAACTGAAGAGACAACACACGCTGGATAGGTTTTGGAAAAAGGGGAACCCTCCTCCATTGCTGGTGGGAATGTAAACTTGTACAACGACTCTGGAAATCAATGTGGGGCTTTCTAAGACAATTAGGAATAGCACTTCCTCAAGATCCAGCCATACCACTCCTAGGCATATATCCAAAAGAATCTCAAGTACACAATAAGGACATTTGCTCAACCATGTTTGTAGCAGCCTTATTTGTAATAGCCAGAAGCTAGAAACAGCCCAGATGCCCCTCAGTGGAGGAATGGATTCACAAATTGTGATATATCTACACAATGGAATATTACTTAGCAATTAAAAACAAAGAGATCATGAAATTTGCAGGTAAATGGTGGGATCTGGAAAAGATCATCCTGAGTGAGCTATCCCAGAAGCAGAAAGATGCACACGGTATATGCTCACTCATATAGACATATAATATAGGCTAAACCTACTAAAATCTGTACACCTAAAGAAACTAATCAAGAGGGAGGACTCTTGCTAAAATGCTCAATTCCTATCCAGAAAGGCAAAGAGGATGGACATCAGAAGAACGAGAAAAGAGGGAACAAGTCAGTAGCCTGACACAGAGGGCCTCTGAAAGGTTCTGCCCTGTGGACTATCAATGCAGATGCTGAGACTTATGGGCAACCTTTGGACAGAGTGCAGGGAATCTTAGGAAAGAAGTGGGAAACAGTAAGATCTGTAGAGGACAGGAACTTCACAAGGAGAGCAACAGAACCAAAAAATCTGAGCACAGGGGTCTTTCCTCAGACTGATACCCCAAACAAGGACTATGCATGGAGATAACCCAAGACCCCTGCACAGATGTAGCCCATGGCAGTTCAGTATCCAAGTGGGTTCCATTGTAATAGGAACAGGGACTGTCTCTGAAATGATCTGATTGGCCTGCTCTTTAATTTCCTCCCCCTGAGGAGGAAGAAACATTACCAGGCCATAGAAGATGACATTGCAGCCACTCCTGATGAGAAAATAATTGACTAGGATCAGAAGGAAGGAAAAGAAGACCTCCCCTATCAGTGGACTTGGGGACGGGCATGCATGCAGAGGGTGGAGGAAGGGAGGGATTGGGACGGGAGGAGGGAGAGAACCACAGGAGGGGATGCAAAGTAAATAAAGTGTAATTAATAAAGATTTTAAAAAAAACTTCTTCATAAAACTAAGGAGAATTTTGCTGTCTTTTTAATCTTTCAGTTTATACAATAAACTCAGTACCAAGAAGCTCACTGGCACGTGTTAACTATATATCAAGCATAAAGCTTTCAGTACTGCTTCCTGGAAAATTGGCTACTATATTTCCTCTTGATTTAAAAAAAATTGTCTGAAAATCGTCTTTTTTTTAATTCAAGTAATTATTTTTAATATAATACAAAATAATAATGAAATTGCTTCAACTGAAACTTTAAATATATTAGGAGGAATTTCAAAACATGTTGCCTGATAAAGTTGATAAAAAAGAAAAAGAAAAAAGAAAAGCTATTGCAGCAGGGCCAAGCAGAAAGGCAGGGTGGGATCTCTATGCCCTGTGGGTGCTCATTAAAACTACTGGCTTACTGGCTGGTTGATTGACTGACCTAAAAAAATGTCTCAGGGAATTTTGATCAAAATATTGAGTTTTTAGTAGAGCTGCAGAGACTGGACTTCACCAGTTCAGAAGTTAATACAGAGACTGAATCCTGCTGATAACATTATCCTGTGTGTGCTGGTAGAAATTTGGGGTGGCCTTTGTTTGTTTTTGTTTGTATTTTTTTGTGAGGCAGGGCTTTTGGAGTATCTCTTGGAAAGGCCGTACTTGGCTCTGAACATAGGAATTTACAAGCTCCTGAAGCCAAAACAGTTGCCCTTATTTGACTCTTAATCCTCATTTTGTTAAAATTCAGTGACAGTTTTTAGAATTTCACCAGTGTATAGTGACTTTCTATAATTTTTCATGTCTAATTTTCTGACAATTTGAAACAGTGCCCTGTTAAAAACTAAGCATCATTTTAAAATGTAAATGTATTGTTTATGTACTATTTACTTTTGAAAAATTTTAGACTCTGGTTTTTTTCTTTTTAGATGGTATTATGACAAATAGATTTGTGTGTTTGTGTGTTATTTTATAATTTTTACTAACTAAATTAAGATTCTCAAATATTGATACATGCAATTAATTATATAGAGACACTTTTTACATAATTCCATACATTAATTTTCTTTTACTTTGCTAATTTTAACATATAGTCAGATTTATTGCTTTGTGATTCACAAAATTATTTTTATTTCTCTAAGTAATTCATTCACTGCCCTGTAATTTTATGTGATTATCTGGCTTCAACTGCTTTGTATTGAACTGCATTTCTAATATTACTGATAATAATACTATATTATTATATATTACTGTTTATAACTTACTATATAAGGAACTGACTCTGGTTCCTGTGTTTTCCTTGACAGCAATATTACTCCCCAAATTGAATGCCAGCGTGTTCTTTGTCAGGGGAGATAGGAGCTAAAATTCTTACCCATTAGGTATAGGATGAAGATATTTGGGGGATATACTAATAGATACTGATGCGATAATGATGTATCATCTGAGATAATAAGGACAGATGCTAAAGTACTCCTCAAGGAGTAGATAGTAAAGAAAAGAGTATGAGAAATGCTGCTATTTTTATTAACGTAACAGATGACTATAATTGCTTCTTAGCTAATCCACCTGTGCTCCCTTCCTATTCCTACAGTATATCCTACCCCCTTTCCTCTTCCTAACTTCATGCATTCACTCTTGTTCTTTTTAAACACAGAGACCACTTCATACTGCCTGTATGCGCATGGCGATGGGACCATATGTTAGAACACAGGCAGCCTTTCAGAATCACATACCTAAAGAAAACGTGTTCTCCGTCCGCAGCAGCCATCAGCTCTCAGTAACTTTTTGTCTAGGGGTGGAGCGTCATAGGCCTCCATGGCCCCCATCCATTATCTTGTGTACAGCTTTGCATGCAGTCACGGGTGCTGGGAGTTCACATGTGTGCTGGCCCTGCTGTGTGCATCATGTAATGCTTCCTAGAAGATTCCCACTATTTCTGGTTCTTATACTATACCCTTTCTTCTGTGGTAATACCCAAACCTTGGCATAGGAATGCGATATAGAAACCCATTTATAAGTTAATACTCCACATTCCTACTTTCTTCATGTTGACCAGCTATGGATCACTGTATTGATCATTATCTACTAAAAAAGGAAGCTTCTCTGATTAAGGCTGAAATAATAGATGCACACATAAATAATG
>NW_026585895.1:3788216-3815921 GCF_907164565.1 Psammomys obesus | reverse complement strand
ATAAGGACGACGCAGCAACAACGGATTTGTCCAGCAGCAACTTTATTGTGAGGCTCTTAACAGCAGATGGAGAAGGACCCCGAACCCTGTGTGCGTTCTGCTTAAGTAGCCAGCAAGGTGACTTGTTCGTCTGTAATTGGTGCTCCACACAAAACCCAATTAGCATGTGGTCTCCAAATGGAGGACCACACAAGCCTACATTAGCATAAGGCGGCGCATGCGCAGATCGCAAAACAATGCTGGCAAGAAGAACCAGGAAGCAGGAAACCGGTGCCATCTTGTAATGGTGGGAGTGGCTCCCGACAATGAGATCCATATTAGGATGGTTCATAAATGCAATCAGAAAGTGCCACCACAGTCTGAGTGACATATATTAGGAGGACAGTCATAACATTCACTTTATGATAAGATATTTTTCCTGTTTGCATATATAAAGCCCATCTGCACTATGAAGCTTAAATATTTGGGATGAAGCTTCCAGGCCAATATAAGTTTTGAATTAAGAGCAATGATGTCTGAAAAGGGCACTGATGTCCTTATTATAGGGTATCACTGTCTAAACTTTTATATGTGTGTATGTGTATTTTAGGAAGGCTTTACATCCATAGGTGTTTGTTTGACACATTCAAAGCTCTCCAGCATCATTATTCCTCTGCATACTCTATCTCCCAGCCTTGGAGTCCACTCTACCTTCTTTCATTATTCTCTTTCTCATTCCCGCCACTTGTATCATCATGGCCTCTTACTGGTTTTCCAACTTCAGCGAGTACTCCAATGTAAGCTCAGAATCCAGTTTTGAATATAGCACCTCCTCATGAAAGATTACGTGTGATATTTGCCTTTCTATGCCTGGGATACCTCAATCCAAATGATTCTATTCAGTTACATCTACATGTTATGTCCAGGAATGAACTTTTAACATCAAGGTTTAGATGGTAAACAAGAACAGTGGCAATAGCCAGTAAGGGGGGGGAGGGGCACAGAAGCACCTACCTGTAATATCGTAGTTTCATTTTTCCTTACAGGTAAATGATATTCCACACCTTATAGGGGCAGGAAGGATTCTCAGTACGATCCTATCATTGGTCATTATAATGGTTAAATGGAACTTCGTGAAACTAAATGCTTCTGTGCATTAAAGCAAACCATCATTTAAGAGACAGCTTCCAGAGAGGCAAATGAAAACAAAAACAAAAATAAAACAAAACCTTACCAACTCTGCCAGAGGTTTGTTATCTAAATGGAATTTTAAAAACCCCTAAATAAAAAAAAAAAACAAATAACCTAATTAAAAATTTTGATACTGAGCTGAACAGAATTTAAAAAAATTATGCACATTTCTGAGAAATATAAAAGAAAACAGTGTGTTGTAAATAAAAAATAGTCTTTGACTATGTAATGTTTGCTATTTGCTCTGTGATTAACACAGCAGTATTAGCTAACTCGCGATCACAATTAAATAAAACAGTAACACCTGTTAGATTTTATTATTACCTTATTACCTTGGGCTAGACAGATATTTATTCTATACTGTCTCAATAACCTAACCATCCATCCCCCAGCCCCCAGCCAATGCCATCTATCTTGATCATCCTCATCTGGACTGTCTTCCATCCATAATTCCAATATACTTGCTGTATTCTTCATCTGGGCCTTTTCATGTCATTATTGGAGTCCTTCCTCCCAGCTAACATGCTTCCTTCTCCACCTAACCCATCGTGGCATCCTCCTTCCTCCTCTTTTCTAGTCCATCTCCTTCCCATGATTCTCCTGTCCTCAAAAGTCCGGGAACCTTAGCCACACTTACTCATTCTGTCCTGCTCAGGTATAGGCTATTTAATCAGCCAATCAGGTATGTGCTAGGTAGGTTTACAAAACAATGATAGTGTATCCAGGCAACAATATACAAGCACCAGACCAACTCCCAACAAAAGTGTTTGATATGCATACCTATCAGTGAAAAACTAACTAAAACAAATGGGAGATTTCATCTTACCCCCATTAGAATAGCCAAGATCAAAACAGCAAATGCTGGCACAGGTGTTGGGAAAGAGGAACTCTTACTTACTGCTGGTAGGGGTAGAAATTGGTAAACTATGAATATCATCAGTATGGAAGTTCCTTAACATCTAGATATAAATCTAACACATGAAACAGCTATTCCTTTGCTGGGAATATTCCTAAAAGACTTTATTTTTGAAAATTTCAATTTAATTAATTTATTTATTTTAGTTACTGTTTATTCACTTTGTATCCCAGCTGTAGCCCCCTCCACCATTCCCTCCCAATCCTACTCTCCCTCCCTCTTCTTCTCCTATGCCCCTCCCCCAGTCCAGTGATAGGGGAGGTCTTCCTCCCCTTCCATCTGGCCATAGTCTATCAGGTCTCATCAGGATAGGCTTCTTTGTCTTCCTCTGTGGACCGGTAAGGCTGCTTCCCCCCCTCAGGTGGAGGTGATCAAAGAGCCAGCCCATGAGTTCATGTCTGAAATGGTCCCTGATCCTATTATTGAGGAACTCAGTTGGAGACTGAGCTGCCATGGGCTACTTCTGTGCAGGGGTTCTAAGTTGTCTCCATGCATGGTCTTTCTCTGGAGTACCAGTCTCAGAAAAGACCCCTGGGCCCAGATTTATTTGGTTCTGTTGCTCCACTTGTGGAGCGCCTGTCTTCTCCAGGTCTTTCTGTCTCCCCCTTCTTTCATAAGATTCCCTGAACTCTGCCCAAAATTTGTCTATGTATCTCAGCCTTGATACCCTGCTGGGTGGAGTATTTCAGAGGCCCTCTGTGAAAGGCTCCTGTCCCATTTCCTGTTTTCTCCCTTTTCTGATGTCAATCTCATTTGCCTTTCTGAATGAAGACTGAGCATCTTACCCAGGGTCCTCCTTCTTTTCTTTTTCTTTTAATTTTTCTTTTTTATATTAGTTACGGTTTATTTACTTTGTATCCCAGCTGTAGCCCCCTCCCTCATTGTCTCCCAATCCCACCCTCCCTCCCTCAACTCCTCCCTGCCCCTCTCTAAGTCCACTGATAGGTGAGGTCCTCCTCCCCTTCCATCTGACCCCAGCTTATCAGGTCTCATCAGGATTGGTTGCAATGTCCTCTGTGGCCTAGCAAGACTATTCCTCCCTTGGGGTGGGAGGAGGTCAAAGAGCCAGCCACTTACTTCATGTCAAAGACAGTCCCTATTCCCCTTAATAGGGTACCCACTTGGATACTGAGCTGCCATGGGCTATGTCTGAGCAGGGGCTCTAGGTTGCATCCATACATGGTCCTTGTTTGGAGAAACAGTCTCAGAAAAGACCACTGTGCCCTGATATATTTGGTTCTTGTGGAGCTCCTGTTCTTTCTAGGTCTTTCTAACTCCTCCTTCTTTTATAAGATTCCCTGCACTATGCCCAAGGTTTGGTTAAGAGTCTCAGCATCTGATTTGATACACTGGTCCTCCTTCTTGATTAACTTCCTTAGGTGTACAGATTTTAGTATGATTATCGTATATTATATGTCTAATATCCACTTATAAGTGAGTATATACCATGTGGGTCTCTCTGCTTCTGGGATACCTCATTTAGGATGATCTTTTCTAGATCCCTCCATTTACCTGCAAATTTCATGATTTCTTTGTTTTTAATTGCTGAGTAGTATTCCATTGTGTAAATGTACCACAATTTCTGTATCCATTCCTCAACTGAGGGACATCTGGGCTCTTTCCAGCTTCTGGCTATTACAAATAAAGGCACTATGAACATGGTTGAGCGAATGTCCTTGTTGTATACTTGAGCATATTTTGGACATATGTCTAGGAGTGGTGTAGCTGGGTCTTGAGGTAGCACTATTCTTACATGTCTGAGAAAGTGCCAGAGCTAAACAGAGAAATCTCAATAGAGGAACGTCAAATAGCAGAAAAACACTTAAAGAAATGCTCAACATCCTTAGTCATCAGGGAAATGCAAATCAAAATGACCCTGAGATTTCATCTTACCCCCATCAGAATGGCTAAGATCAAAAACTCAAATGACAACACATGCTGGAGAGGGAGGATATGGAGAAAGAGGAACCCTCCTCCACTGCTGGTGGGAATGTAAATTTGTACAAGCACTTTGGAAATCTGTCTGGCGCATTATTAGACAAATAAGAGTAGTGCTACCTACTGCAACGATACCTTCTCGTCCTTGTTCATTCAGTGATGCTGTCTTTGAAAGCAGATGTTGTGCTTACATGGAGTGCTCATAGAAGTTAGAAAATCAGTAAAACGTCATGAAGCGGGGCTCAAGGAAATGCATAACAATGAGATGATATTCTCAATACTGAGAACGTCAAAATAGCCTGCTGATGAATGGATAATGAAAATTTGGTACATATCCACAATGGAACACTGTTCAGCCTCCATGGTTTTTACCTACTTTTTAAACAAACCCTATACCCATGACAAATTAGAGATAAAATACACTTGTAGTACAAAGTATGTCATTAAATGAGATTGGCAAAAATATTCACCAAATTAAGAGGAATAAATAAAAACAATTCAGCATTCCAATACTTTTCATGACAATAACTCATGAGGTCAAATGATTATACTTTTATTACCTTCTGTCACTATAGATTACTTTTGCTTCTTCATAAAAATGAAATTAACAAAATGAAAATCTTCAAATATTATTATTCCTATTTCCTTTGTTGTGTGTTTTCATGTTTGAGAAATGAAGGACTCATTTAAATGTTTTCTGCCTTAGGAGCTTGCAGCTACTGTATGATTAAGTGTTGATACAAAGGCAATAATTAAGGATAGTCTATAACACTGCAAAGTTCTTGATTACATTTGCAATTTAAGTCAGTTTAGCAAAAATTTACATAAATGGAATATTACAATATCTATAGTTACTTTTTCAACAACACAATTTCTATGAAAATTAGACAATATGAACAAACAATTTCGTTATCCTTTATTATGCTGAGAGATATTTACATTGTTACAGTTTTAAAATTATTGTTAAACCATGAGGATTAAAGAACATAAGAAGTCGAAGGAAGTGAAAAGGGGGATGACCTAGCTTCGGAGGAAACAGAATATACTATAAAAATATGGAAGTGTATCATAAGCCTTATTCATGTTGCCTAAGATCCTTGCCTGTTGAGAATTTAAGTTAAATTAATTTGTATTAACAAACTTTAAATATAAATACATTAAGTGTCATAATATGCACAATTTTTCTTAGAGTGAACAATGTATTAAATAGTCATAAAATTCAACATGTTTAATGTTATAGGATTTCTATGGCCTTGTAGTTCCAAGATTTAAAACAGGCAAGACTGGGTAGGGTCTTTCAGAGGCCTCTGTGGAAGGCTCCTGTCCCGTTCCCTGTCTTCTCCACTTCTGATGTCTATCCTGTTTGCCCTTCTGGATGTTGATTAAGCATATTCCCTAATGTCCTCCTTGTTGTTTAGATTCTTTGGAGCTATAGATTTTAGCATGGTTATCCTGTATTATATGGCTAATAACCACTTATAAGTGAGTATATACCATGTTTTTCTTTCTGCTTCTGGGTTACCTCACTCTGGATGATCTTTTCTACTTTCATCCATTTGCCTACAAATTTCATGATTTCCTTGTTTTTAATTGTTAAGTAGTATTCCATTGTGAAAATATACCACAATTTGGGTATACATTAATTTGTTGAGGAGCATCCAGGTTGTTTCTAGATTCTGGCTATTATAAATACAGATGCTATATTATTTATAGTTGAGCAAATCCTTTTTATATGGTGGAACATCTTTTGGGTATATGCCCAGGAGTGGTATAGCTGGATCTTGAGGTAGCACTATTTCTAGTTTTCTGAGAAAGCACCAGATTGATTTCCAAAGTGGTTATACAAGCAGGGATTCGAAGTAGATGCTGAGACTCATAGCCAAACTTTGGGCATAGTGCAGAAAACCTTATGGAAGAAGAGGGAGTTAGAAAGATCTGGAGGGGGAACAAGAACTCCACAGGGAGACCAATAGAGCCAAAAAAAAAAAATCTGAGCCCAGGGAGGACTACAGAGACTGATGAACCAAGGACCATGCATAGAGAGGACCTAGACCCCCTGCTCAGTTTTAGCTTATATAGGCAGCTTAGGCTCCATATGTGTTCCCTGGTAAGTGGAGCAGTGGCAGTCACCGGCATGACTATTGCCCCTTCTTTCATCACCGCCTCCTGGCAAGGTGGCCTTACTAGACCACAGAGAAAGAGGATCAGACAATACTGATGAGACCTGATAGGCTAGAAGGAGAGGAGGACCTCTCCTATTGGTGGACTAGGAGAGGGACATAGGAGGGGAAATGGAGAGAGCATGGGACCCAGAGGAGATGAAGGAGGTGGCTACAGCCAGGGTACAAAGTGAATAAATTGTAATATGTAATAATAATAGTAATAATAATGATGATGAAAGAAATTTAAAAAGCTGAGTCTGATGGCAGTGTGCAGTGTCACGAAGTGTTTTTACATGCATGAG
This sequence comes from Psammomys obesus, assembly GCF_907164565.1. Taxonomy (NCBI): domain Eukaryota; kingdom Metazoa; phylum Chordata; class Mammalia; order Rodentia; family Muridae; genus Psammomys; species Psammomys obesus. The sequence continues at coordinate 3,809,433 of NW_026585895.1, read as the reverse complement.
GCACACAGTTAGTTATGAAATACAATGCAATATAATTTCCAAATAGTCAAGCACTTTCATTCCCATTTTCTTTGTCTTGTACAAGAAGTTCTGAGAATGCTTTCTTCCTTACTAGTTTTCAGTGATTGTATGATTAAGTGTTGATACAATGCAATAATTAGGGATATTCTGCAACAATATAAAGATGTTGATTGCATTTGTAATTTAAGTCAATTTGGCAAAGTTAAACAAAGGTTTGCTCTCTGTACAAAACAATAAACTAATCCAAGTGACAACATAAATTATAGAGGTAGCAGTATTGTTTTTGAAGTGTTATCACTGGTGTTCTTTAGTAAATTATCTTCAAGTGAATACTATTAAATCTATTTGATGATGTGCCATATTTGAGGTAAGAAAAAACCCTTTAAATGCCACAATTTTGCTGCACTATCATATACAGCTTTTAGAATCTTTGGGTTCCTAAATATTCTTTAATTCATTCCTATCCTTTCAGACTCGACCCATATGATTTACACAAAAAAAGTTTTAAAAAATGAATTTTGATTGTTGCCCTGGTGATAGGCAACTCTTCAGAGCAAAGAACCTCTCTCAGTGGTCAGCTACTTGTCTCGCTACACGTCTTGTTTACACGTCTCTCATTGAGCACCTTTCCTGCCAGTTCACACCTTACAATTGATTTGTATTTTCTATGGTCTGATATTTATGCCATGCATTCCAGAACTGTTAAGACGTGAGGCTTTAAGAGGTGCATTTGTTGCTAAGTTTATGATCAATGAACTACCTGGCGAAGGCCTTTTAAGGAAGCATTTGTTTGGGCTCAGGGTTCCGGAGTACAGTCCGCCAAGGATGGAAAGTCCTAACATTGGGAAATTGAAGCCAGTAGTCATGTCATCCACAACCAGCCACCAGGGGAAAAATCAATGCTGTGTTCCGTTCACTTTTCCTCCTTCATTTGGTCCATTTCCTCACCATGGAATGGTAACCCCCACTTTAGGATGAGATTTCCAGCCACAAGTAGCTTATTGTAGGTAAACACACACGGAGATACTCAGAGGCTTCTCACTTGAGTCATCCTAGGTTCTAGCATGTTGAAAAGGACCATATTATGGCGGTAGATTCTTAGAGATTTCTATTGGTACTCATGTAAAGGACAGCATACAGAATTGTGTTTCTTCCACAGTGTGAAGACAACCAGGGAAGGTTGCATCTTTGTAGAATAGTAATTACCACACACCTCATCTGCTGGTATCTGGCCTTAAGAATAGTAAGAAATAAATGAGTATAAGTTACCCAGTTTACAGTATTTTATGATAGCTGCTTTGGAATGTTTGCGTTTTAACCAAGTCATTTCTGTGTAGTTTTATCATAAGTAGCGGTAAGCAGTTGAGGCAGGGTTTAGCTCATGGTAAACAGGAAAGGGGAATGACACATGATAAAACTGGTCCTGTAAATGGGAAAGCGCAGAGAACAGAGTATCATTGACAGGGATCATCTGCAATGCTGAGGAACGAGCAATGTCAGTCAGGATTGGTGAAACAAGGTCAACAGCTAGTGGCTGGTGACAGGTAGAATAAGCCAGCGTCAGTAATTTGTCAAGTTACAAAAGAGACAGAGCAGAGGTTTCAGTTCCTGACTGTCCTTCTGATTTACTGAACAAGATATGCTTATCTCTTCAGGATGTGCTCCAGAGGGGCAGCACGAAGGGGGTGAGGTTCCCACTGGCCCTGCCATGATCTACAAAGAGAATTAGCTAATTTCAGGAAAAGTAATGGTTCCTTGTCCTTTTCTGCCATAGTCCCATGGAAAGTCCATGGTCAAACAGCTCAGCATCTTCTCTCTCATGCAGACCCACGCTTTCTCAGCAGGGTGTCTCACATTTCCTTACCTTGCTTCTTACATTCCTTACTCACTCTGATATTGCGTTGTTCATTGCCTTACTGTGTTGTCTATGTCCTACCTTCTCATCACTCTGAGACAATGACCTCCAGGGCTACACTTCCAGGTTAACCTTGGGTGATCACTGATTGTCCAGCACGTTAGTCCTTGCAAAATTCCTCTGTGCCATGAGAGGACTCATTGCTCTCAAAGTTCTACATCATCATATTAAAATGTTAAAGCCTAAAGCAACCCACAGGAAAAGTAAGGAAGTAAGTGCTGAGCAAACAATTTCTTAGTTATAACATTAACACTAAAGGCATGATTCATTGAAGAATTATAATTGTCTGTCATCAAATCATTTCTTCTTTTCAAATAAACAAATAATACAGAAATACTGCCAAGTGCTTGAAGGAATGTCTAAAAATTACATAGCTGAAAACTACTCCCATCACACAATATATATTGAAATTACACAAATATGAAAATCAAAATCAAAAGGAAAATAGACAAACACATATATATCTATATGTGATCAAAAAGTATACATGCACACACATACAGCAAAGACAAGAATGTGAATTTAAAGTAATAATATTTGATTATAAATGTAGAATGCTACTTTTTAATTATAAAAACTTTTAACATTAAAATGTAAAATATAACACTTTCCTAGTTCAATAAAAATAATAATAATAGTGATAGCCATTTTAATTAGAACATAAAATAGGTTAGTTTCTAATATTCTTCATTTTTAAATTATAGTTCATAAGTTCTCAACTGGCAGATAATAAATATTCATTGTTTGCGGAATTAAAATAGTATTTCTGTTTTTCAAGAGAAAATTAGTTTCTCCTACTTAGTCTCAAGGCATTGATTACTCTTTAATGGGCATCGTGTCTGCCGTCAGCCTTAGCTAGGGCCTCACCTTGACAACTCCCCACACGCCCGGATCCTGAGGCTGGAGCCTTTCAGGCACATGTGACTCGTGCCGGGCTGCTGCTGATGTGGAAGCAACTGTGCCGGGACTTGGAGGAGAATGAAAGCTTTCTATCGGGCTGCAGAGACACTTGGACCCAGAAAGAACCTGTTAAAGAATCATGATATATCAAAGGACACGTGTGTGTCATAGGGCAGAGGGAGGGCATTGTGGTTCACTCAGGCAGCATTTCCTACCTTGAAAAAAAGATCTTACTTTCTTTGATGAGAGATAATATGCTCTTTCAGTTATTTTTAAATGTTCCATAAAGCAGGGCATGGTAGCACACGCCTATAATCGCAGCATTCAGGGAGGCAGAAGCGGGGGGACCTCGGTGAGTTCGAGGCCAGCCTGATCTACAGAGTGAACCCAGGACAGCTAAGACCACACTAAGAAACCCTGTCTCGAAAAACCAAGGAACAAACAAGCAAACAAAAAATGTTCCATAACACCCTTTTTTCTGTTGCTATACTAGAATTACTGCTGCACTGGGAAGTCCCCTTATTTTTAAATCTGTGTAAAGATCTTTAAAGATCCTTATGTTTTTCTGTATATTCATTAACTTTGAGGAACCTTAGTTTGATTCATTCTCATTAATTTAATATTTGGTGGATGAGTTCTTTTGTTCTTGGTTTTTTCCTAAATTTTGACAATTATATGTATATAATTTAAAACATATAATAATTTCCTTTTAAAAAAATTAACATTGAAAATGTGCTGCCCATCAGTATATCAAATCTGGGAATTCAGGAAGAACAGACAGTGCTCTTAATCACTAAGCTATTTCTCCAGTTCCAGATTTTTTTGTTTTTAAATGTAGTTCCTTAAGAGTCACAGATACGGCTGTATATTCAGTGGTCTGTTATTTTTTCCTAGGGAGTCTGTTTTTGCTCACTGCAAATAGAGATGGCAACGACAGATCAAGGCAATGACACAGTGGCTTTCCTGGGCTTACTCATAGGAGCAGATGTGGGAGGTTGTTTCAGGAGCTGGGTGGTTTGGTGAGTTTCACCATTCAAAAGTTCATCCCAGCATAGAAGTGTATTCAGGGAGCGGCATCCCTGGAGTCCTCTGAGCGTGTGCAGGCAATACTCTATTAAGGGCTCTCCATTTGCCAGAAACTGCTGTCTGCTCACATAAGTTGTGAATCCTAGAAGCTCCATGAGCCATTGAAGGTAAACATCTCTCGGAGACTCCTAAGCCTTTCCTAACCTCAGTGACGGAGTTTGAATTTGAAAGACACAGCTACACAGCTAAGCCAATAATCTTGGAAGAAGTAAACAAATAATCTTGTAAATCATCCATTTCCCTAAATTTCTGTCTTTGTCAGTTATTTTATGTACACCCGGAGAAGTTTATTCAAGTTCATAATTTCTCGGGTCTTCACCAATGCTCATTATGCACTGGAATGTCTCAGAATTCTTTCATATATTAACTATAATTTCAGCTAGGGATATATAGAAAGTTTACTCCAGAACATTGATGAGATTCTAATTTTGAGGAGCTTGGTTATAGCTCCTGGATCTGATCCATGTATTGATCGGGAACACAAATCTATGGATTCTGAGAACTTTTTTCTCCACAAAGCCACTGAATCCTGTCATCTTCTTTCTTCTCTCCAACAGAGTACCCCACCTCTCCTAAGAAAATGGTTGGTTTTGAAGTTACACATAAAGTAATGAAGCTGCAGAAATATTCAGGTAGAGTTGGGCGTGGGAGCTATTCTGTTTAAGAAGTAAATCGACTGTGCTCTTGTCCCATTTTAATATAAAAATATAAACATGACATTAAAAGTAATTGAAGAATGACTCTTGGGGCTGGTGGCCATTGACCCATAGCTTTATCCAAATGAGACAATTTCTATACCTCTGCATCAGATGCCCAGCCCATAAGGAAAAAAAGTAATTTAATAATGAAAAAATGGGAGTTTTTTAGTTTTAATACAAGTGAAAAATCTCCTTACAGTAGTTGTGACCCTGGGAGAAGAATTAAAATGAATTTGAGTCATAACAGTAAATTAAGGCAATTCCATGTTGGTGTTAACTTTGCTTGAGATAGTACAAAGTCAAGGAGAAGCAGACAGGGGGAGGCGTTGTCTGATAATTGAAGGAAAAGTGGAAGCAGATCAGAGGAGTGTCAGTTCTTAGATAAATAATGTAAAAGTGAACTAACTAAAAATATTCAATTTGTCCAATGATCAAAACTTGCCTAGAATGAGTAAAAGAAGGAAGCTTTTCAAAAATTCAGCTGAGTGGGTTCTTGGGTTCATCGGATTCTTTAAAATACACCCACGCTTTGTAGAAGTGAGAGAAAACTGCAATACTAATTATTTTACAGGTAAAACTGATGTGGAATCATTTTGTTGATGAAGTTTCAAGTTAGGTTAATCTAACTCGTTACATTATGGAAATAAAACCTCTCAAAGGTGAAAAATCTACCCATTCTTTGAATGTTGTTTCTGGCTGATTATAGATAATTATGTTGAAAAAATTGTTGGCTTTCATTTGTTCATTGAGCTTGGATGTATTCAAAATTAGCGAAAGTTTAAAATGCAAAATTGGATGTATGCAAAATTAGCAAAAGTTTAAGAGTCAGATTGGGACAGGGAAAACCTAAGTAGAGCACACACTCTGATCCTTAGTAGTTTGGGGGAGCAGTATGTGTGGGTTATTTATCTCTCTTCTTAGCCTCGCTGCATATTTGCTCCATGTGCCGTACTTTTCTGGACTTAACATCAAGCATTTTGCAACACTGTATTGAATTCTTTGAACGAAGATTGAGGGTTTACTCCCCCTCCTCCTTTTGATATCAGGACTCAGGGCCAATGAGGGCAATGAAATGTTGAAGGAAATGGCTTGTTTTCAGCCATTAGAAACAGACAAGAAAGAACTAGAGACTGACATAGTCTGATAAAAATGATCTTACTTATTTAGAAGAGGCTGCTTGCCTAAAGCAAATCAGACCTGGAATGGCATTAAGTGACTGAGACTGCTAAAGGCTGCCTCCACTCCTCACGTGTACAAACTCGTGCTCACTGCTCTGGCTGCTCTACCAGCAGCTTGACACACCCCTCTAAGATTTATTCCATTGGCACCTCCTTTCTTTATACTTGAATAATTTAGAGTTGAAACAAAAGTATGTCATGCCTTGTAACATTGTTATTCTAAACTCACACTCAATTTCTATTGTAATACTGATAATAAACATAAGGTGATTATAAAGCGACTAGTATTTATTTCCAGGGCTTATTTTAAAAGGATGATTTGTAGCAGATACAGGCAATGAAGGTGCACAGAAGAAATTCAATTGTTTTGCTTATTTGTTTATTTCTTTCTTTAATTTTGTTTTTTTCTGGGTAGCCCTGCCTGTACTGGAACCACTTTTGTTTAGCAGGCTGGCCTGGAACTCAGAAATCCACATGCTTCTTTCTTTCAAGTGCTGGGATTAAAGGCATGTGTCACCATACCTGGTTAGGAAATTCAAATTTAATATCATTTTTTTCTGACTCTTTGAGGAACTTTAAATGATACCTGATGCCGTGTCATGACCTAAAATTTGTTTAAAATGCCATAACCTATTGTTAACTGCACTATCAGTATTATAAATGCAGAATGTACACTAAACAGCTTAATGGCGTTGAAGCCTATTTGAGAAAGTTGACGTTGAAATATCTATTTTTTGGCATATTGGCATGAAACAGTCTCACACATCTGTCTAAGGCAAGTGAGGGAAGATTCTCTTGGTGTGATTTTTCTCCTCCCAGTGTTTGGTTGTTCACCTTGACTGGTGAAGATGTTCGTAATGAACTTCCAATTGTATTTTCAAGCTAGAACATTTTTTCTACAAATATAAATTTTATGTCCTTGTATTTGTTTTTTTAATATGATGCATTTCTGGCTTAGAACATTCTGAAAACTCTTTGCGCTCTTTAAACACTCTCAATCAGCGTGTGACACAGGTAAGTGAACAAAGGAATGTTAAGGGCGTCATGTCCAGCATGGCGAGTGTTGTTTAAGACAATTTTCCTTTTATCCCTAATACAAGCTGCTAAGTGAACCACGAAGAGCGCAACCAAGACAACAAGCAATCTTTAAATTTGGGGGAAAATTATTATTAATAAATGTAAGAAGATAAATATCAGTATTTGATTCACTGTTATTATTTAATAAGGCTTATTTTCATTAATATCTGTGCACTTGGGTCCTCTGTATTTTTTCTCTTCTATTTCTTTTTTTAAAACTTTTATTAATCACACTCTATTCACTTTGTATCCCCCATAAACCCCTTCCTCCTCCTCTCCTAATCCCACCTTCTGATTTTAGTCTATCAGATCTCATCAGGAGTGGCTGCATTGTCATCTTCTGTGTCCTGGTAAGGCTGTTCCCCCTCAGGTGGAGGTGATCAAAGAGCAGGCCAATCAGATTATGTCAGAGGCAGTCCCTGTTCCCTTTACTATGGAACCCACTTGGACACTGAGCTGCCATGGGCTACATCTGTGCAGGGGTTCTAGGTTATCTCCATGCATGGTACTTGGTTGGAGTATGAGTCTCTGGAAAGACCCCTGTGTTCAATTTTTTTGGTTCTGTTGCTCTCCTTGTGGAGCTCCTGTCCTCTCCAGATCTTACTATTTCCCACTTCTTTCATAAGATTCCATGCACTCTGCCCAACAGTTGGCCAGAAATTTGCAGGTAAATGGTGGAAACTGGAAAGAATCACCCTGAGTGAGCTATCCCAGAAGCAGAAAGACACACGGTATATACTCACTCATGTAGACATATAATATTGGATAAATCTACTAAAATCTGTACACCTAAAGAAACTGATATTGCGGGAGGACTCTGGCTAAAATGCTCAATCCCCATCCCGAAAGGCAAAGAGGATGGATATCAGATATCAGAAGAAGAAAACAGGAAACAAGTCAGGAGCCTGACACAGAGGACCTCTGAAAGGCTCTGCCCTGCAAACTATCAAAGCAGAGGCTGAGACTTATGGCCAGTTATTGGGCAGAGTGCAGGGAATCTCTTCTATTTCTTATTACTTAAAAAAATTATGAATTATTTATTAACCATCCTTCACCAAGCCTCACAAAGCGGTTCGGATAGCGGAACAAAGTCAGTAGCAAGAACATTCTCTAGGGCTGGAAAGATGTAGATAAGGGGCGGGGCTTCTTATTCAGTTGCCCACACTCCCCATGCTGGCAAATATCCTCAGAGTTTTAAACTGCAACTCTCTTTCTTTGATACTAGACAAGCAAACATTTCTTTTTCTTTTCTTTTCTTTTCTTTTTTTTTTTTTTACTTTCTTACTTTTTTTTTTATTTTTTTCTTTTTAGTTACATTTTGTTAACTCTGTGTCCCAGCTGTATCCCGCTCCCTCATTCCCTCCCCGTCCCCGGTTGCTGCAAGGATTGTGAAAGCCAATGTTCAGAAAGTGCCAGTTTCTCTGTTTGAAAATAATAATCGCGAAAAAAATAATTGTTGCTATTAACATGATTTTGTGTCATTTGGTGGGAATGTGGGTGTTCAGGGGTCATTTCTTCAAAATTGTGGCTATAAACCAAAACAATACTGTCTGATTCCCAAAATGAAAATAATTGACATTAATTATTTTCAGTCATAAGGTCGAAAGAGTAAAAGAAAGTGCTTTATAACAACAAAAATGTAGATTTAACCTTTCAAAATTTTATCTTATTCACAATGTATTTCAGAAAGATGTGTAAGCCTTTTAAATACCTTCCCTAAATAAAACCAAGGTCAACAGTACGAGTAATAAACAAGAAGCATGGGGAAAGAAAAGGGTTTAACATTATAGAAAAATTGAATGGCCTTAATAAAAGACCCATGAAATGTGTAATGTTCATCACAGTGAAGTTGTCAGCTTTCCTCATCTTTGTGGGGGATTATTAAAAACTAGTATCATCCATTACTAATGAATTGACTGTGCATACAAAATTGAATTTCTTAAAATTCTTCCACCTTTGCATATCTACAAATGCACTCAAAACATTTATACATTCCTATGTGCTTATATGCTTATATGTGAATTAGTTTATATGTAAATTAGTTTACACATTGTATTTCTGTGAATATTAATTCCAGTCTTACTGTTTTTCTGAACCCTGAGTTTCTTAAAGCATGGAAAAAGGACACTGTATAAATCTATATTTGTAAACTATCAGATCTGGAAATTTTAGTGATATGAGAACATTTTGAATTGTGCTTTTATTTTGAGAAAATTACTAAAACCCCCATTGAATTTTCCATTATAAGAAAAGCAGATTTAAGAGCTCTCTCATATTTTTCATCAAAAAAGTTGTGTATATTATCTCTTAAAGAACTCTTTTCTTTAGAATTTTATATGTTCATACTGTTTTGCATTATTTGTGCCCTTCTCTCTCTACCTCCAAATTCTCTACCATAACTCACCAACATCCAACTCCATTATTGACATATATAACCCAATTAAGTCATAAAATCTTAAAAACATGAATGAAGTTCTAGATTCATTCAAACTACCAAAGATAGAACAAGCAGAGACCAAGAGTCATAACAAGTGAGGAGATTAATACAGGAATAAAATACCTTTCTACTAAAAAAGGCCCTGGTATAGATAAACTCACAGCAGAATTCTTTCTACCATACAGTCAAAGAAAATCCACAACCAATAATCCTTAAATTATTCCAGGAAATAGAATCAGAAAAAGCATTTCCAAAATGCCATCATTCTAATGTCAAAACTAGGTAAAAATATAACAAAAAAAGAAAACTGTGGTCCAATATCTATGATGGGATTCATGTAAAACTTCTCAATGAAATATTAGTAAACTGAATACAGGCCTACATGAATTGTATCCACTATGATTAGTAGGATTTATTCTGACTCACATGGTGGTTCAACTTATGTAATCAAAAATTCATAAAAAAGAAATTAAAGACAAAAATCACATAATCATCTTAATAGATGGAGTTAAGCAAAAAGTTTTTTTTTTTTTGCAAAATCCAGTATGTCTTTGTAGTAATTTTCCTAGGAAAAATAGAAACTAGAGGGAGCAAACCACAACATTTAATATATATATTTAACATATATTAACATTATATATATATTAAATATATATTTAATTAATATATAATATATAATTAATATATATTTCTCATATATATATATATGAGAAAAACCTAGCCAACATCATCCTAAATAGCAAAAAGCTTGAAGCAATCCCACTGAAATCAGCAACTAGAAAGGGATATTCATTATCCCCTTTCCTTTGCAATATTGTGTTCAAAGTCCGAGATGGAGCAATAAGGCATACAAAACAAACTGAAAGTATAAATAGGAAAAGAAATAAAACTATCCTATTTTCAGATGATAATATCAGTAAGTCCCCCAAATTCCACCAGAAACAAAGATCAGCAACTTTAGCAAAGTGTCAGAATACCAAATCAATTTAAATCAATAGCTTTTCTAGTCATCAAATCAAGAAACGTGCTCTCAAGTATTGATATACATTATTGAAGAATAAAGATGTTACATGTTGAATTTATATATTCTCTAGTGACACATATATCTCACTTAAAACATAATTGATATTCACTCCCGTAAATATCTTAAGAAAAATTAGATTGACAGTAATTAAACTTTGGTTACTTTTTAAAATACTTCTTAAAGAATATTAATATTTTTGTAGAGTGAGATAAATGCAGTTATCTTTTCATGACAATATATCATAAGAGAGTTTTCAAGATGTTAACATATGATGTTATAAGCTGTTGGCATAAAAATATGGTCTGACACATTTTTTACTATATAAAACACAGAATTCTAAAGAGGAAAATAGAAGAACCATTACTTACAGTTAAATTTAATATAAGCAAAAGACTATATCATAAGCACCTGGATTATTAAGGTAACCAGATTAAAAATTAAACAAGTTAATCGATGTCAAATTTATTTTTCATATGTGCTTGTTTTGTCATGAATTTATTGTTAGCCTAGGCCCATCAGTGGTGTATCTGTGTACAATAATTAATCACATTTAAATTAGCATCAGCTACAATATAAAATCAGTTTCTGGCAATGGCAGATTTAGATCTCAATTCATGCAAATCAAAACTGTATGTAAATATATATCATAATAAGAAAATTATGAATACTAAGGCATTCAGAAATTCAGAGAAATCTGGATTATTCCCTAGAGCTTAACTTTTATTGAAATGGCTTCCATTTGCAAAAGTATTAAACTTGTTTCAATTTCCACATCTTTTCAACAAGAAAGATGAAGTTTGTTAAATACACTTTTATTTCTTCTTTGAGAATTTTATGTCTTTTGATTGAATACATCCCTACTCACTTTCCATCAGCTTCTTCCAATACCATGCCATCATGTCTGTCCATCGGCTTCATGGGTCTTTTATTATTATTATTTATTTATTGTATTTTTTAATTTATTTTTTATTAATTACAGTTTATTCACTTTGTATCCCACCTATAGCTCCCTCCCTCCTCCCTTCCCAATTCCACCCTCCCTCACCTTTCTCCACCCATGCCCCTCCACAAGTCCACTGATAGGGGAGGTCCTCTCCTTCCTTCTGATCCTAGTCTATCAGGTCTCATCAAGGCTGGCTGCATTGTCTTCCTCTGTGGCCTGGCAAGGCTGCTCCTCCCTGAGGCTGGGGAAAGAGGAAGGTCAAAGAGCCAGCCACTGAGTTCATGTCAGAGACAGTCCCTGTTCCCCTTATTATGGAACCCACTTGGACACTGAACTGCCATGGGCTACATCTATGTAGGGGTTCTAGGTTATCTCCATTTTAACTCTAGTTTTGAGATTATATTATGATGACATCATTTCCTCCCTTCACTTTTCTCTCTCTAAACCCTCACATATATCCCTCCTTGCTCTCTTTCAAATTCATGATCTATCATGTCATTGTTGTTGCATGCAAATATATACATACACACATATATTCTTCTAAATCCACACACACATATTCCTAAATATTACCTGCTCTGTCTATAGTTCCTTGTAGGCATTTGTTTTCAGTGCTGGCCATTTCGTACTGGATAACCATTCAGTGTGTTTTTTCCCGGGGAAGACTGTTTCTCCTGTCCCTGGAATTCCTTGTCTCAAGTTCTCTGCGTAGTAAGGAGACTCCCACTTTGGCATGTCTATTGTTACTGCTGTTGCTGTTGTTCAGCTTAGGCTTAGGCAGTCCTGATGAAAATGCAAAATTCTGTAGCCCCGTCACAATGGGTGTATCTACAAAACAACCCAAGACCCACAGCTGAGGTCACATTGCAGAGAAGGAGAGAGACCGATTGTGTCGGGGATTTGCAGTAAGGCTGTACCTCCCAATAAGGTAAAAGCTGTAAAAGTCTATCCACCTTGTATTACCATCCTGTCCACTTACTGTCCTGTAAGGTTCTGCTCCAGCCCCAAGGCTAATAATTTGAAGTTATTTTCCTAAAATCCCATGCTAATTATTCTTTATAAATCTTAACATTTATTATTACATTGTTTTGTTTTTATGTAAATTCCAAGTCTATAATCACTGACTTAGAATTACTTAGAAAATTTTAAGTACATCTGTTTAACAACCCACGATAGTGGTTTATTCATTATTTCTCAATCATAATTAAGTCTATTACAAGTGATATAATGATATTTCTAAATATTTACTTATCTTTGAAGAAAATATAACTATTTTTACAAATAACAAAGCAGTTTCCAGATGGTGTTACACATGGATGTCCAGATGAAGAAAATAAAATTTTTATGTTTTGTGAATATTTGCAAGATGTAGCAGTGAATATTAAGTTTAGTAATTTGGTTGCCAATTGTTGAGACAATTTGCATCAGCAGATTTTCACCAGAACATGAAAGAGCCTTGGCTGCTGTCCAATATGAAATAATGTTACACTTACAGCTATAAGTTATTTCAATACATAAAACAACATGCTACTCCATGTTTAAATATAACATGGATATAACTCAGTTTTTATATATGCTACAAATGTTATTACATATGTAATTTTCAGCCACTATTGTACACACATCAGTAATTATAAGTGAGGATATAAATATGATTATAGTTTTTCTTTTTAATTTTTTCTTTAACAGTATATCTAGGCATTGGAAAAAACCCTACATTTTAACCTTCCCCAATAAAGCCAAAATACTTTTAATGAGTATAAACTAATAATTTTTATAAGACTAGAATTATTTTCTAAATAAATTTATGTTAAATACTTATAAGATGAATTAACAATTTTTGATAGAGGAAAGAGAATGTATGTAAAGGGCATTCTGATTGCCAACATATTTAATGCAATATATTTAGTAAAAATATAATTAAATAAATATAATTTACAATGAAACACACTTTAAAAAGAAATAATATGATTTTATATGCCATTTCTTAAGATTTTTGCCTCTCAGATTTTATAATGGGATTTCGTATATGTTCACATATATATCTGTACTTCAAAACTTCAGTTGTGAAACAATATATTTTATTAAAACCTCCTTAAAATGCCGTATTTCCAGCTGTCCTGCAGGATCCTGTTGATCATGTTAGATCTAGAATGCCTTCTCAGGGAAACAGATGAGAGTCCTTGCTCTATTGACCTGGAGTTACAGAAGTACCCCGGGTTGTAGTGCGACAATTATCGAATCCATAAAGATGTCCTATTTAGAGAGTAAGAGCTTGTGACATTTCTTTTCTAAGAAAATTCATGGAGAAATCATTTAATCGATTAGTTTATAATGATGCAGATTGCTAATGCCAAATGTGTGCATAGAAAAACAATCCGGAAAAAGACGAGATTCTAGTTACAGAGACGCATGGGGCATTAAAAGTTTGGCCTCACTGGCCATGGAGACATCATGCCCGTTAGTGGGTTGCGCTTGCTTTGTGTGAAGTTAGAGAATCACAGGGAAGGGCGTTACACGACGCTCTGCAGGCTGTTTCCTGCCAGGCGCACCAGCGTACCTGTGAGAATTACTGTCCAGCAACCCACATTCTTTATCTCCAAGCACCGTTGCTGTTTTGTGTAATTGTCTCTCAAAAATTTCATGTATGAATAGTTACAAGGAAGGAGAAGTGCTTGTACCGAGACTAAACGAAAGAGTATAGAGAGCGGACATTTATCACTCCATTTAGTTTTAACCAACAAGCCATATAAAACATAGAAAATATTATTAAACTAGGACACATACGTATGTAGATTAGGCAAATACGTTTAGTCACTAGCTTCATCTTCTGTTTGTTGTTACTGGGGCTGTGTTTAGTGTATACTTTATAGTAGACTAGAGTATCTAATACTATTTCATGGTTAGTACTAGGATCACATCACATGATATTTTAGCTTTGTTCATCACTCTATTTTCTTTTGCACCATTTTTGCCAAGTAGCTCAAATATTTTTATTTTCTGTACACTTGATACCCGACAAGCAGTTCTGACTTCTATTTTAACAGACATTACTTTGCATTTAATTTAATATTACCTCTTTATTTATTTATTTATTTATTTATTTATTTATTTATTTTTGCCTTTTGCATCTTGATGTAGTTTTCTCTAGGTTGATAAATCAATTCAATGTTTTCATTGCTGTGGTCTGGTATCAGTTTCTTCTCCAGTCCTAACATCTTCGTCCCATTGCTTCTCTCGGTTAAGAACATTTTCCCTGACAAGACATTCTGCATAATTTTCTCATTTTATTTTAGCAATTTCAAAATTATATTTTCATGTCCATAAAGTCTACTGGGAAGTCAGTTTTTGTTTGTATTTTACTCTTCAGAAAAATGCATTTAACTATAGTTATATTTAATAATATTTGACATTAGAGTTTAACAATATTAAACTACAGTAATTTTAGTTCTTATTTTACGAAATTTTTGACTTAAATGTGCAATTTTCCCTTGCCATTTGAACTAAATCTTTTCCAGGTCAATTGATAAATTTTAAGTTAAATCTTTAACAAAATTGTTTCTTCTTTTCTTCATTTTTATTTCTGCAGAGACATGCTGATTAGGCCTTTCTATTTAATAATATTTCCTATCATCATTTCTTTTACACTTAAATGTAAATATTTTTTGATATCTTCCAATCAATGCTTAGCCAATTTATCACTTAATGTCTATAGTTTAAAGTTATGCCTTGCCTATTTTATGCTGAAAATATCAATTTGGATTCACTTTTGGATATGGTTAAATTCTGTATACTTTGGTTGTTTGACCATAACATATATAATTACCTTAAACTACCAAACTCTTACATAATAAATATCAGTATCTCCTATGTTTTTTTCTACTTCCTATTTAAATTTGGTCATGTATTTCTATCTTACTTGTGTGACATATTATTTATTTTTCTATTTTTACTTTCTAAATTTTAAATATCCTATACAAAAAATTATTCAGATATGAAATGATGTATATCTTCCTAGGAGAATTAAGAATTCACTTCTACCATGAATTTTTATTTCTTTTTTTTATTTAATTTTATTTTTTTCTTATCAGTTACACTTTATTAACTCTGTATCCCAGCCGTGTCCCGCTCCCTCATTCCCTCCCAATCCCACTCTCCCTCCCTCATCTCCACCATGCCCCTTTCCAAGTCCACTGATAGGGGGGGACCTCCTCCCCATTCATCTGATCCTGTTTTATCAGGTATCTTCAGGACTGGCTGCAAGGTTCTCCTCTGTGGCCTAACAGGACTGCTCCTCCCTTGGGGGGTGGAGAGGTCAAAGAGCCAGTCATTGAGTTCCTGTTAGAAATAGTCCTTGTTCCCCTCACTATGGGAAACCAATTGGTTACTGAGCTACCACAGGCTACATCTGAGCAGAGGTTCTAGGTTATATCCATACATGGTCCTTGGTTGAAGAATTTTTATTTCTATACATTAATCCAATCAAAGCTGTGTGCAATGTCTTTAAGAGCTATTTTTTCTCTGGTTTACTCTTTAGCGCAATGACTGAAAAAATTTTGCAAAGAGAACACTGGGTTCAAGACCAATATATATATACCTTCAAATTTCATGATTTCCTTATTTTTCATTGCAGAGTAATACTCCATTGTGTAGATGTACCACAATTTCTGCATCCATTCTTCAGTTGAGGGGTATCTGGGCTGTTTCCACCTTCTGGCTATTACAAATATATATATATTTTCTATCAAGGATTTAGGCTACTCAAGTTCTAATTTGTTTTTTTTTAAATCTTTTTTATTTTTTATTTTTTATTAATTACAGTTTATTCACTTTCTATCCCCCAATAAGCCCCTCCCTCTGCCCCTCCCAGCCCCACCCTCCCTCCCCCTTCTTCTCCCTCGCCTCTACCAAGTCCACTGATAGGGGAGGTCCTCCTCTCCTTCCTTCTGATCTTAGTCTATCAGATCCCATCAGGAGTGGCTGCATTGTCATCTTCTGTGGCCTGGTAAGGCTGCTCTCCCCTCAGGGGGAGGTGATCAAAGAACAGGCCTATCAGATTATGTCAGAGGCAGTCCCTATTCCCATTAATATGGAACCCACTTGGATACTACAATGTCATGGACTACATCTGTGCAGGGGTTCTAGGTTATCTCCATGCATGTTCCTTGGTTGGAATATGAGTGCCTGGGGAGACCCCTGTGTTCAAATTTTCTGGTTCTGTTGCTCTCCTTCTGGGGTTCCTGTCCTCTCCAGATCTTATTATTTCCCACTTCTTACTTAAGATTCCATGCACTTTGCCCATCAGTTGGCCTTAAGTCTCAGTGTCTGCTTTGATAGTCTGTAGGGCAGAGCTTTTCAGAGGCCCTCTGTGGCAGGTTCCTAGGTTGTTTCCTGTTTTCTTTTTCTTCGATGTCCATCCTCTTTGCCTTTCAGGATGGGGACTGCGTATTTTAGTCAGGGTCCTCTCTCTTGATTATTTTCTTTAGATGTTCAGGGTTTTAGTAGGTTTATCCTATATTATATGTTTATATGAGTGAGTATATACCGTGTGTGTCTTTCTGCTTCTGGGACAGCTCACTCAGGATGATCCTTTCCAAGTCCCACCATTTACCTTCAAATTTCATGATTTCCTTATTTTTCATTGCAGAGTAATACTCCATTGTGTAGATGTACCACAATTTCTGCATCCATTCTTCAGTTGAGGGGTATCTGGGCTGTTTCCACCTTCTGGCTATTACAAATAAAGCTGCTACAAACATGGTTGAGCACATGTCCTTATTGTGTACTTGAGCCTCTTTTGAATATATGCCTAGGAATGGTATGGCTGGATCTTGAGGAAGTGCTATTCCTAGTTGTCTGAGAAAGCAGCGCCAGATTGATTTCCAGAGTCTAATTTTGTGTGTGTGTGTGTGTGTGTGTGTGTGTGTGTTTTGTTTTTTGGGTTTGTGGTTGTTTTTTTTTTGTTTGTTTGTTTGTTTTTGTTTTTGTTTTTTGGCTCATAGCAGCTCAGAATTCCTTTTTGATTGTCCTTTATACCCAGCACAATGGCTTGAAAACATACTTTTTTTTCTATTATTTTTTAATTTCATTGGTATCTGTTGTAATGTTTCTCTTTTCATTTCTTTTTAAATTTATTTTTATTACAATTTATTCCCTTTTATCCCAGCTGTAGCCCACTCCCTAGTCCCCTCCCAACCCCACCCTCCCTCCCTCTTCTTCTACTATGCCCCTCCCCCAGTCCACTGATAGGGGAGGTCCTCCTCCCCTCCAGTCTGACTCTAGCCTATCAGGTCTCATCAGGAGTGGCTGCATTGTCTTCCTTTGTGGCCTGGTAAGGCTGCTCCCCACTACCCTCTCAAGGGAGGTGATACCAATGATTCTAGGCTGAACTGAATGTGATTTGCTTCTGGGTTTTAGGTTCTTTTCTATGCTTTGTCCTTGATTGGGATATCAGTCTCTGCAGGACCACCAGGGCTAATTTTTTTGGCTATCTTGGTCTCCTTTTGGAATTCCTGTCCCCTCCAGGTCTTTCTATTTCCCTCTTCTTTCATAAGATTACTTTCACTCTCTCCAAAGTTTGGCTATGAGTCTCAGCCTCTTCTTTGATACCTCCATCAGGAGAGTTTTTCAGAGGCCATCTGTGGTAAGCTTCTGTCTTGTGCCCTGTCTTCTTCTGCTTCCAATGTCTATCACATTTGTCCTTCTGAGTGAGAATTGAGAATCTTCCCTAGGGTCTTTCTTGTTGTTTAGCTTCTTTAGGACTATAGATTTTAGTATGTTTATCCTATGTTATGTGGCTAATATCCACTTAACAGTGAATATATACCATGTGTGTCTTTCTGCTTCTGAGTTACTTCACTTAAGATGATCTTCTCTAGTTCCTACCATTTGCCTGCAAATTTCATAATTTCCTTGTTTTTAATAGCTGAGTATTATTCCATTGTGTAAATGTACCACCATTTTCTGTATCCATTCCTCAATTGAGGGACATCTAAATTCAATTTTCTTAGTCATCAGGGAGATGCAAATCAAAACAACCCTGAGATCTCTCCTTATACCAATCAAAAATGGCTAAGATCAAACTCAAGTAACAATACATGATAGAGAGGATGTGGAGAAAGGGGAACCCTCCTCCATTGCTGGTCAGAATGTAAACTTCTACAACCACTTTGGAAACCAATCTGGTGCTTCCTTAGAAAATTGAGAATAGCTACCTCAAGATACAGCTATACCACTCCTAGGCATATAACCAAAATATGCTCAAGTATACAACACGGACATTTTCTCAGTCGTGTTTGTAGCAGCTCTATTTGTAATAGCCAGAGGTTGGAAATTTCTTCTTTAAAGAACACATACTGATTTATAGCTTTATCTTGTTAAAGAATTTAGTATGTAATTTGACAGATGGAAAGGGTAAATGATAGAAACAGAGAACTTATATACTGCCTAATACCATTTGTTATTTTCCTTTTTTAAGCTTTGAAAATAATATATCCTATTTGTCTTTGAAGTACATTGTTATTTTGACTCTATTTTCATTTATAATCCACATTTTTAAAATTGATAGTAGTAGAATTTAGTAGAGAGGGTCTAAATCTTACAGACTTACTTCTACTCTATATTTTTTTTTCGATCGTATGAAAACCACCTTTTATTTTGGAACTGAGGTTAAGGTTGAGAATATAATGCTAATCTTCAGTATGACTTCTCTCCGCATGACTACCGAGGAGCTAGGAAGGAAAAAAAGGGAAGCAACAAAGCAGGTCAATGGCATTAGATATGAAAGGAAAATCCTCTTTTCTAGAGTCCCCAGAAAATCAGACACCGTGTCAGGCTTAACTTGATACCTGATAAAGGGGAAAGTTATTGAAGTGAGCTTTCCACATAATATGATTTTCTCATCTTTTGATTTCAGTTTTTCTCCTCAAATAAAATAGAAGAGAATTTTAGCTAAACAAGAATTCTTGACTTATTGAGAAAATATGAGTTGGAATTAAAAACCATTAGTTGAGATGGTAAAGAGGCAGCACAGCAAACGATTAACATCTGACTTTAGAATAACTTTGCATAAATTAAAGTCCAAGATTTACAACCTACTAACTTTAGTAAATATGTTCAACCTTTTCTTTTTAGCATAACATAAGGTCTCTTAAAAGTAGTTATAACAATAGCATCTCACATAAGAATTTTTATTATTTCAGTAATACGAATGAAGTCCTGAATGAACAACATATCTGCTATTTAATAATATGTTAATAAATTTTGAATAGCATGTTCACAATCCACCCAATGTTTAACAATAGTTATGACAAAGAAGGAGAATAAGATTAATTCCATATCTGTAAAAAAAGTTAAGGATGTAATCTATAGTTTTAAGTGTTTTTCATTCCAGCATATGAAATTTATTTTAAAAGTTCCCTCTCTCTTTTGAAAATCCTGTCAATAGAAGTGAAACTTGGTTGTAATTAAGGAAGTAGTCTATTAAAACTTTGTTTTCTCATTGCTAATGCAGTCATCATAATTACCTTGTCAGATGTCACTAAAGACAGTGACAAGGTAGTAATAAAGCTTGGCAAATTTAAAACTAATTCAATTCATCTTCTAGCAAGCCTATGAATTCTGAAGCATTTAGTCCATTATGAGCATATGCAACCTAGTATTTAAAATTTCAAAATCCATGTGCCTTGCTTTGGAAAGCATGAAGTCTTTCATGCAGGTATTAACTCTATCTTCTATATCTGTTAATAGGCCCAATAAGTATATGTTGTTCATTAAATGCTTCACTGTAAAATTAAAGAGTAAACAGATTTTAGGCCACTGAATCTGGAGTAGAGGAGACAATAGAGACATGCTGATGAATTGTTCCCTATCGTGTGATTTTTCAAAGGTTGAGAAAGGTCAAAACAGGCTTCTCTTGCAGTTTGTTCCATTAAAGAAAATCAAGATGAAAGGTATAAATAAGTGAATATGAGGAAGTTTGATATATTGTAGAGGAATTTTAATCCATCAACATGGTTACTTTGACAAAGGATCACATCCAAAGACCTGGGTTTGTTAGCTCAAACACACTCATCTTTAAACACTCTGGTGGGAAGTTAGTACACACCTTTAATCCCAAGCTATGGTGTTAGAGGGGCAGACAAACTGACTAATCAGACAAAGATTTGACAGAATGAATCAGGGATAGAATATGCCCTACTCTCATGAGGACAGGAAAGAGTGGCTACTTAGAGCAGCACAGAGACAGTCAGTCATTGCCTGTAGTTCTGTTCAGTTCTGTTCAGTTCCTGTAGTCAGTACAGCTCAGTTCATGGAATTTAGAGGCAGTTTTTCCAAGAAGAGCAATTCAGTGAGAGGCTGAGAGAAGCCATTTTGAATCAAGCAGTTTGGAGACGAGGTTGAACCAGAATAGCTAAGTTGCTAGCCAGAGTTGAACAATCTAGAAAGGGTAAGCTTATTCAGCAGTAAGCTCAGAGGTTGAAAACATTCTATGCCTAGATAGGACTGTATGGAAGCTAGAAGCTTCCAGAACTAGGCCTAGGTTTGCAGTAAGCCAGTAAGCCTCCAATAAGACAATTGTATTTTGTGAATAAAAATTACTTTTACATTGCATACAGATGCTTGCATACCCAAACATATACACATACCTAATCATTTTTAAAAGAACTATTATTACAGGAATAATAAAGCAGAAACAGAGCTACTGAGAACCATTTATATAAAAAGCAATTACTAATTTTTTTTCATTATTTTGGTGTTTCTTGGCATTTCTGCTTCATTGAAATGAACTTGATGCACAGGACAAATAGCCATTTTCTCCACATGTCCCTCAAAGCGTGAGAGATTGAGAGCAAAGCCCAGTATGGACTTTCTACATATACTCCTCCTGTTTTCCTTCCTTCCTTCCTTCCTTCCTTCCTTCCTTCCTTCCTTCCTTC